>NW_022900916.1:50962699-51003640 GCF_012274545.1 Fukomys damarensis | reverse complement strand
CCATTTTTATATAATACTAAATTAGAGCCCTTGTGGGCAGTGTCTATTAATCTGAATTTTTAGTTCCATGTTCTATGTTTGAAGCCTGTCATTCTGAACAGTACAGTGTTTACTCCTTTCTTTAGGGATTTTTGTATTTTTTGTTTTGTTTTGTTTTGTATCAGGGATCAAACTTGGGTCCTTGCACTTGAGAGGCAGGTGGCAGCACCACTGAGCTAAATCCCCAGCCCTCTTTAGGATATTTTTTTAATACTGTGGGCAATTTTATTTTTTATATTTCTTCACTTTTTAAAATTGTTAGATAATGGGGTTTCTTTTGGCAGATTCATATACGCACATAACATATTTTGATCATTTTTGTCCCCTCTTCCCTCCCTTACCCTGTTCTCTCTAGTTTCACATTTTGGGAGAGATTTTAATGTACACAATATATTTTGTATAAATCAATCTCTCTATTACCTGCTCTTACACACCCCTTATTCATTCTTCTTGTCTAATAATAGGCTCCTCTCCATGTTCTTGTCTTTGACTCTACATATTAGAGAGAAGATGTGATATTTGTCTTTCTGCATCTGGCTTATTTTCATTTATTTCATATGGTCCCTAGATCTATTCATTTTCTTGCAAAAGATAGAAGTTTGCTCCTCCTTATGACTGAATAATACTCCATGGTATCTGCATACCACATTTTCTTTAACCATTTATCTGTGGATGGACATCTAAGCTGGCTCAATGTCTTGGTGACGGTCATTTGTGCTGTAATAAAATGGTTGTGAAGGTAACTCTATTGTATGCTGACTTTAATCACCTCAGGTATACACCAAAGAATGTATAGCTGGATTAAATGGTAGCTCTATTTTTAGTTTTCTGAGGAAAGTCCATACTGATTTGCAAGGAAGAGGGAAAGGGGATGTTACTAGAACCTCTGCAAGTGGGTCCTGGTCTCCTGTGAGCCATGACAGCTCAAGTGAGTAAAGACAGGAAACAAGACTTAGAGAGGCTGAGCTTTGGGCCTGATTAATGCTGCTTTCAGCAGCAAAGATTACGGCACTTTTATTTGGTTCATAGGGAGTAACAGGTAACTCAAAGAGTGGTGATAATTCTTATGATTCTAGGATGATAAGGAACTTGTGCTAATGAAAGTGGTAGGTTCATGTGGAGCTTACATTGATTAGGACAGTAAGATGATCAAAGATGTTCTTACAGTTATTACTGTGCATTTCCTTAATATTTTTTCATTTACTTATTGGCCATATATACTTCTTCTTTTGAGAATTGTCTGCCCAATTCCTTCAGCCTGAAAGAAAATAACTGCTTGCTTAGAATAAGTTTGATTTGTAGAATTTTCTTGATGGAACCAAAACCCAACGTATCTTTCACTTCCATTAAGGATGACTGTAAGAAAAGATACTGCTGCACATCTTGCAAAATTGGCATGGAAGGCATCAGTTGGTTTCCACTGACCTGGTGAATTGGGTGAGTGTTCATGTGGTCTGGATATCTGCTCCAAGCCTTGTTTAAAGGTAAAAGCCAGGATGAATAAAAGTTATTGAACTTAGATTTTTGACATTTTTATTTCAAGTGAGTTTTCTGTGTGTGGTAAAGGAATATTTTTTTACATACAAATATTTTAAATATATCAAAGGTTTTATAATCCTTCCTCTCTCCCACCCTTATTATTTATGTACTGGAAACTAAAACCCTGATGTGTCCTGTGAATCTTGATTTAGATTGACTCTCACTAGTTAAACATTTTTATTTAAATTCAGGAAAATAATCAGTTGAAAATCAGAGATAATGGCAATTTGTTTTTCCTGATGAATTGTGAACCTGGAAAAAACACAATTATCAAAGTTAAAAAATGGACAAGAGGGCTGGGCATGGTAGCGCATGGGTAATCCCAGAACTCAGGAGGCTGAGGCAGGAGGATTGCTGTGAGTTTGAGATCTGCCTGGGCTACATAGTAAGTTCCAGGTCAGTCTCAACTACATAGTGAGACCCTGTCACAAAAATAAATAAATAAATAAATGGAAATAAATAAAAAAGGAACAAGACTAGCAGGGACAGGAATTAAGTTTTCATTCTCCTTGATTTATATACTGACCAAGAAAATCAAATAGACAGATATGCCATGAGCTCAGAAAACTCCATGATAGTGACGATATTTCTGTGCTATGATTTCTCTGATGTGCATGTTTTAGTAGTCACAGAAGCTTTTGCAAGGTGAGGAATCAGTTAAGATTGAGAGTTTAGGGCCAGAGATTTCCATTTTTTCTATGCTTAGTTTGATGGGAATGGGTGCAAGAAGTTGATTGGCTTCCCAGGACCACATTGAATTTCTGTGGGCCACAACTACATATCTCTGACCCCTGCTTGACCTAATCCTGCTCCAGAACAAGCCTGATCAGGTGCACCATAATGTCTACATGTTGTCCTTTTTCTGGAATCTTCAGTCTTATATTTTGTATTGTACCTCACATTCACATTTCTTAAAGGCAAGTCCTTTGTCTTCTTTATCATCAAACCACTAGTGTCTTCAACCATATACCTAGCCTAGGTTAAATGCTCACTAGTTATTTAGGAAGTAAATGAATGCAGAAACTTCTCATAGCCTTAAAATTAACTTAAAAAATATATACAGCTAATATACAACATATATATTATGTATATATATGATATACATATATATCATATATATACAGCTATTTTTGTTTCTTTGAAAAAGCATCCTCAAAAAAATATACCACATTTATAGTTATACTAAGACATGTATAATTTAATATTTTATTTTAATTTGTGTTAGTCAATCAACAACCTTCATTATGACTGGAATATGTACTTAGAAGAATTAAAAATATATAGCAGACATAGCCTATGGTGAGATTTTACAACTACCTATTCACCTGGATATTTATTGGAGGTATTAAATTTTTAAAATGTTAGGATGTGAGACTGGTGAGGACTACCCAGCTGCACCAGAAGCTTGCCAGCCCCTGGGTCTTCATTGGAGCAGGCTTATGAGGACCATCCAGCTGCGCAGGCACTTCTGCAGCATCCCCTCCACCTTTCTTGGGCCTTCTGCTTGTGCCAGTACTTGGATCCACACTGCAGAGACACAGGTGGTCATAAAGGCCATTTTACTGAGCTCCAGAAGATAGAACAGAAGTGAACAACTGCAATAAAGGCACACCAGAACTCCATAGTTGGTAAGTTGGAGGGATCACCACCTTCCATTAGAACTTGGACTATCTTCAGGGGAAGGGCAGTGGGAACCTGTAGTAGAACTTCACAGTTCAACCCTGCAGGGGTCAAGGAGCTCAATTTGGGCCTTGCATTCATAATTCAGCCTGAATCTCAGGGATCTGCTATTGGCTAGCTGAGACTAAGTGACTTAGTTCTCCACATTTCTGCCTACAGTGTGTATTATGCCAGCTGAGATATACCCTGAAAGAGGCTCTTCAAATTTTTCTTCAGTTTTTTTCTTTCTTTTCCTCATATTTTTAATTTTTAGTTCTAAAACTTTATTTTTTTTCTCATTCTGCAAATTCTTCCTTTTTTCTTTCTTCTTTTTCCTACTCTGTCTCTTCTTCCCCCATGTTATTCTTCATCTTCCTTTTTTTCCCAATCCTGCTCTAATTCAGATTTCATCTTTCTTTTTCTTTTCTTCTCTCTTTTTCCTTCACTCAAGTGGCATCAGTTTCAAAGGAAAGTGAGTATAATTTATAGCTTTCCTATTACTGGTAAGTTTTTCCTATTCTTGTCTTTCTTCTTGAACTCAGTCTCTCCCTATGGTCTTTAATAGTTTCCTAGAGTTTGCATGATCATCCTGTGTCCTCTGGCTTCAAATGAAACCTTCTCCTATTCTTTTACTTATCTATTCCTCTCCTCCCAGCTCCTTCTAAGTCACCATCCTGAAGAGTAAGGTTGATATACTGAAGAATTTATTCACTACAAATATATTTTGGGCTGGTCATATTTTTGACTTAATCACATGGTTAAAAGTGATAGATTAATAACTACCACAAATGGTCAATTTCTAAGCTATATTTGGTGGTATTGTGTTGCTGATTGTATCAGTTGGGCTAAAGAGTTCTGATTGATTTAATGAGTTGTCCATCCTGATATTATAGAAATGAGAGGGTCTTTGAGTCATTAGAGACTCAAAATCTAAAGAGCAGCTATGTCAGGAAGATCAAAGTACTAACCCAGGAATTAAACCAAGGACACCCCAACAACAAAAATACAAATGAGAAAACATTTAAGCAAGGCACAAAGAAAGACTTCCAGTTTACCAATGGCAAATTCTAGGGGAAATGAGGTGAAAAAATCTGACAATCAACCACCAGGACACCCTGCACAGGAAGTGACAAAACAGATCAATCAGGCTCTAGAAATATTCAAAACAGAAATAATTTCCCAGATAACTACAGAGATGGTGAGCACAATAAAAGACATGATTAGAGACTCTAGAACAGAAACAGGAAAAAAAAAAAAAAAAAAAAAAAAAAAGATGAGCCCAGGACCATGATAGAAGCCATGAATGCCCAGCATAGGAAAGAAATGGAAATCATGAGTGCCCAACACAGGAAAGAAATGGAACCCATGAAACAGATTCAAACAGATATCCAGGAGAGTAAAAACTCTATTGAAAGCATTTGCAGCCAGATAAATGAACGTGAAGATAGAATTTCAGATATAGAAGCTAGGATTGTGGTCAGTGAACATGAAAAGAGAGATCTCTTAAAAACAGTAAAGGATCATGAGAAATTGATCCAACAACTCCTAGACGATGCAAAGAAGAATAACATAAGACTGATAGAAATCCATGAAGTAGCTGGAGAAAATACAAATGACTTAAACAAGCTGTTCACAGAATTAATGACAGAAAACTTCCCAAATAGAGGAGAAGAATTTGACATACTCATAAGTGAGGCACACAGGACTCCAAGTAGCCATGTTAAAAAAAAAATACACCTAGACATATGATAGTTAAGATTCCAGAAACCTAATAGAAGAACAAAATACTATAAGCAGCTAGAGAAAAGAAACAAATCACATGCAAAAGAAGCCCATCAGAATCACAGTAGACATTTTAACACAAACCCTCCAGTCAAAGACAGCCTGGAGTGAGGTATTTCAAGTCCTAAGAGCAAACAACCTCCAACCTAGACTGAATCCTGAAAACTCTCTTTTAAAATGGATGGGGAAATAAGATACTTCCATGACAAAGAACACCAGAGAAGCTTCATGAATACCAAACCAGTACTACAAACAATTCTAAAGGATATAGTAGAAAAAGACAATGAAGGTCACAACACTTTGAGGCCCAACAGACCAAATCACCTAGGCAAGGCAAGAAACTAAAGGGAGAGGGGGAAAAGTTAAAGAGCCAACAACAGGACAATAACATGACAATGATAAATCAGTACATATCAGTTATAACCATCAATGTCAATGGCCTCAATTCACCCAACAAAAGAAAGAGACTGGCAGAATGGAGTAAGAAGCAAAATCTAACAGTATGTTGTATACAAGAAACATACCTAGTTCAAAAAGAAATTTATAGACTGAAAGTGAAAGGATGGAAAATGGTTCTCCATGCTACAGAAGCCCAGAAAAAAGCAGGGGTAGCTCTCTTATTCACAGACAAAGTAAATTTCAAAAAAAGAAAACTAAGAGAGACAAAGAAGGCCACTACATCCTCATAAAGTGAACAAGAGGAAGCAATGACAATCATAAATATATATGCACCAAATATTAATGCCCCCAACTATATAAAACAAATATTAAGGGACATGAAAAAACAAATAAGCACTAATACAATTGTAGTGGGGGACCTAAATACTCCACTATCACAAATAGACAGATCATTTAGACCAAAAATCAACAAGGACATACTAGAACTGAACCAAGCTTTTGAACAGATGGACGTAGAAGATGTCTATAGAAAATTAGGATATGCATTCTCTTAGGCTGCACATGGGTCATTCTCCAAAATAGACCACATGGTAGCTCATAGAAAAGGTTTAAATGAATGCAAAGGAATCAAAGTTATATCATGTACATTATCAGATCATAGTGCAATTAAACCGGAGATCAATAGCATAAGAAATCATAAGAATTTCACAAACACATGGAAATTGAACAACACTCTCCTGAACAATCAAGGGATCACAGAGAAAATTAAAGAAGAAATTAGACAGTTTATACAAATAAATGATAATGCCAATACAACATACAGGAATCTACGGAATACAATGAAAGCAGTTCTATGTGGGAAAATCATAGCAGTGAATGCCCATACTAGCAAAACAGAGCTAGCTCAAATAAACAACCTAATGAGGAATCCTAGAAGAAGAGCCAGAAAAACCCAAAATTCATGTAATGGAGGAAATTATAAAGATCAGAGCAGAAATCAATGAAATGGAAACTAAGATAATGATACAAAAACAAACAAACAAACAATGAATCGAAGATATAGTTTTTCAAAAGAATAAATAAAGTTTATAAACCCTTAGGCAACCTTATCAAAAAAGTAGAGGCTCAGATCCATGCAATTAGGAATGAAGAAGGTGAAGTCAAAACAGATCCAGCAGAAATCCAGAGGATAGTCAATACCTACTTCGAGAACCTATACTCTAATAAAATGGAAAACACAGAAGAAATTGACAGAGTTTTTGATATTTATGAATTACCAAAGTTGAACTAAATAGATAAAAAAATTCTAAACACCCCAATTGTAATCAGTGAAATTGAAAACGTAATTAAAATTTTACCAGCAAAGAAAAGCCCAGGTCCTAATGGATTCACTGATGAATTCTATGAGACATTTAGAGAAGAACTACTGCCACTTCTCTTTAAACTTTTCAATGAAATTGAAAGGGAAGCAATACTTTCAAATTCATTCCTGGAGGCAAGCATTACTTTGATTCCAAAACCAGGGAAAGACCCTACCAAAAAAGAGAACTACAGGCCAATCTCCTTAAAGAACATAGGTGCAAAAATCCTCAATAAGATACTGGCAAAAAGAATATAGAGGGTCATCAAGATCATGCACCCTGACCAAGTTGGATTTATCCCAGGGATGCAAGGATGGTTTGACATACAAAAATCAATAAATGTAATACACTATTAACAGAGTCAAGGACTAAACCATATGATCATCTTAAAAGATACAGAAAAAGCATTTGACAAAATTCAACACCCATTCAAGATAAAAAAAAAACCTGCAGAAAACTGGAATAGATGGTCTCTATCTGAACTTGATAAAGACTATCTATGAAAAACAAACAGCCAACTTCATAGTAAAAGACAAAAAACTGAAAATTTTCATGTTAAAATCAGGAGCAAGACAAGGATGTATATTAACACCACTCCTGTTCAATATAGTTCTGAAAACATTAGCCACAGCAATTAGAGAAGAGAAATAAATAAAAGCAATAAAGACAGAAAAGGAAGAAGTGAAACTGTCATATTTGCTGATTATATGATCCTCTACATAGAAGACCCAGAAAACTTCTCCAAAAGGCTTCTAGACTTAATTAACACTTTCAGCAGAGTAGCTGGGTACAAGGTCAACACTCAAAAATTAATAGCCTTCTTGTACACAAATAACAGCCTCACTGAGAGAGAAATTAGGGAAAGAATTCCTTTCACAATAGCATCCAAAAAAAAGGAAGTATCTAGGAATCAATCTAAAGAAAGAAGAAAAAGCCCTCTACACATAAAACTACAGCACTCTGAAAAGAGATAGAAGAGGACATAAGAGAATGGAAAGATATCCCCTGCTCCTGGGTAAAAAGAATCAATGTAGTGAAAATGGCCATACTACCAAAACTGCTATACAGATTCTATTCAATCCCAATTGAAATTCCAACAGTATATGTCACAAAACTTGAGAAAATAATCCAAAAATTCATTTGGAGCCAGAAGAGACATAGAATAGCAAGTCAATTCTAGGAAACAGAGACATGGCAGGGGATATCACAATCCCAAACTTGAAACTATACTACAAAGCTACTGTGATAAAAACAGCATGGTACTGGCAAAGAAAAAAACCTGAGGATTGGTGGAATAGATTGGAAGATACAGAAACAAATCCAGATGTACTCAGCTACCTCAGCTTTGACAAAGGAGCCTACCATCCTCAATGTAGGAAACATAACCTTTTTAATAAATGGTGTTGGAAAAACTGGGTTTCAATGTGCTGAAGATTAAAACTAAACCCCTATCTTTCACCATGCACTAAACTAAAATCCAAGTGGATTAAAGATCTAAATATTAAAAAAGAAATACTAAAATTGCTGGAAGATAAGTTAGGCAGAACTCTTGAAGACATTGGCATAGGAAAAGACTTTACGAAAAAACCCTCTGTAGCATGGGATCTAGCACAAAGAATCAGCAACTGTGATCTTGTCTTATTAAAAAGCTTCTGCACTACAAAACAAACCACAACAGTGGTAAGAGACAACCTACAATGCGGGAAACATTTTTTACCAGCTGCTCCTCAGACAAAGGACTATTATTTGAAATATATAAAGAACTAAAAAAATTAGGCTCCCCAAATGTAAGGACCCAATTAAAAAATGGGCATCTGAAATGAATAGACATTTCTCAGCCACCATAAAAGCAGCAAATAAATTTATGAAAAAAATGTTCCACATCACTGGTCATTTGAGAGATGCAGATGAAAACAACACTGAGATTCCACCTCACCCCAGAGAGAATGGCTGCTATCAAGAAATCAACCAATAACAAATGCTGGAAGGGTTGTGGGGAGAAAGGAACCCTTTTGCATTGTTGGTGGGAGTGCAGACTGGTGCAACCACTGTGGAAATCAATATGGAGATACCTCAAATAACTAGGACTAGAGGTTCCATTTGACCCAGCTATCCCTCTTCTGGGTATCTTCTCAAAAGAATTAAAAATCATACGACAGCAATATATGCGCACCCATGTTTATAGTGGCACAGTTTGTAATAGCTAAAACTTGAAAAACAGCACAGTTGCCCATCAGGTGGAGACTGGATAAAGAAGATGTGGGTTTTTTTTTTTTTAATAAAATAGAATACTACTCAGCCACAAAGAATGAGAACCTAGAGTCATTCATTGGAAAATGATGCCTGTTGAGGCCATATTAAGACATACATCTGTAAATACTGAAGTTTCCCTGTTGTGAATAACTAAAAGTGTAAATAAGATCCAAATTGTACAACTGACAATACGAAATAAGAAGAAAAGGGCTAAAGGTGTTGGGGAATTGGGAAAGGTAGGGAAAAGGAAATAAGAGCAAAGAAAAAATTGGAAACAAATCTTTTAAATAGGGGAAAGTGGGGGGTGAAGGGAGGGCATGGATATAGGGGAAATATGAGAACCAAGATCTGTCACATAAAGGTACAATTTCCCAATGATAAATGTAACTGTACTGTATACTTTAAAAGTACCAATAAACTCAATGAACAAAAACACATTAGGATGTTTATAAAAATGAATTCCCACATATCTCTATTTACAGATAAATGCATATGGGATTGTTATGTGACTAAAATTTGATACTGGTTAAAATTGCTATAATTATGCAAATCATGAGAAAGAAAATATTCTATTCTGAATATAAAATATTTAATATAGCAAAAAATATAGCATAAAACAGAAATATTATCTTCTTACCGCACAACTCTTTTTTCTAATCTCTTCACTAATCTCAGAAGTACTGTTAAGTTTAGGTATGTTTCATCCATTAAATTTTTATGTACTTACATTTTCATATTTATGTGTTATTTATATCTCACTTCTTTTATGCAGCAACCTGACTTGGATATCTCTTATAGTTAGGACAAAGTCCCATTTTGATAATGCTAAATTATTTGCAGTTAAACATTTAATAAGTTTAACTTAGTTCCGCAATGTGTAGAGAGATAGATATTAACAATGTTTTATTTTCTAGGCTTACTTATTTTTCATTATTTCATCATGTCCTCTACTGTATAGTCCAGGTGCTTAAACAGCCTCATTTTGTAAATATTTACTACTTGAGATACTCATTGATGTGAAATTTATTATAATATGCCCTCAGTAAAGTAGTAAGAAGTCAAGTTTAAATTTATTGCAGAAATTTTAATCTGAAAAGTGAATTATGGATCCTCTTTTCCTTAATACTTAGCAAGCTGACCTCTATTACAAAAAAACTTTTGCTATTTCTTTTTAAGTAAAACCCCAATGTGAATTTTATGTATTGGCAAATAGAATATTTCTGAGTAAGGTGTTAACAAAACAGAGTAGTTCATAAATAATCACTGATATATTTATAGAAAGCTAGAAAGATTCTCAGGAATAACTGTTACAAGAAATAATTCTTTTTCTTTTAGATTACTGTTCTCAAAATCTGGCTTTCTTATATGCTAATAATTTAACTGGATTGCATTTTAATAGAAAAGTAAACATTTAGCATTCAGATGGTGTATGCCTTTAGATATATGTTCCCAGTGACCAGTAACCTTCTTTTAATAAATTGCTATAATTGTGTTCAGATCAGAAAACAAAATCAAAATTTATAATTTTTCAAAACATTTGAGAAGTCCTGCTAAGAATGAAAAATCATACGTTCTGGCACAGAAATGGAGATTCTATGCTAAAACTGCCCTAGCTAGGTGCTCGTAACCAGAGAGTATAAGAATATTCCAGAGTAACAACCCAAGGGGCTGCCTTTAGGAGGTTACCAGCCATAGGAACCAAAGTGAAAGGTATGGTTAGCGCCATTTAAAAACATGAGCATGCTGTTCCCTCTGAGCTAGATGGAGAGTCAGACTATTAAGAATTTCATGAGATGAAACTGTTGTTTGTATATTTGCCTACTTTTGAGGCTTAGCTATTTTGACAAAAAAAGTGTCCTGAGAGGGAGAAAGGGATTCTTGCTTTACCCAGAGAGCAATGCAGTAGTCAATCTTACCTCTTACAGCAAAAAACTCAGAGCAAAAGATTCGCTCTCCATATGACAATCTCAACTAAGAGAAATATTTTCCAAGTGGTCTTTAATATATTTTTCTTCTCATAATGTACACCATTTCTAGTCTCTATATTGCTGAAGTCTGCGTTGTTGTATGAATTACCTTTTATATCGACGGTACTTTCCAAAGCTAAACAAATGCCAACCTTGGCATTCAACTCTCAGTGTATTGAATTTACTATTATTTGGCCTACCAGAAAGGATGATTTCTAGTGATGTTTTGGGTTCTAAGAATGTGTATTTTTCATACGTAATCTTTAAGTACCTCGTTTCTAAAAGAATATAATTTAGTTCATTAGTCAGAAGTGTCTTTTTAGGCACTTCATTGAACCCTCAGATGGAAAACTAGTTAAACTTCTTATATCATTTGTATTCCCCATTCCCTTTCTCAACATTAAGTGAGATAGATCATAGGTACTGAATTTAGTTTATTGCTCTTGAGGAAGCTAGTATAAATTATACTGAGTGTGTGATTAGGGAAGGTGGTTGTGAGGATGAAGAAAAAGCTTTCAGAAACTTCTCTAGGTGCTGTTTAATAAATCACTGACCTAGCTTTTTTTCTTGTTAGTATAATGTAATTGCACTTTCTGTGATTACTGGTAAAGGTTAAAAGTCAACAGCAATGATCCTTTTTCTATCTTCAATCTCCCCAATTCACAGCAACAAGCATAGCACTTTTGGCATTGGTTTCCAATAACAACCAGGAATTTTGGAAATGAATAACAGAAAACCAAATTCAAACTTTTTTATGCAACAGAGAATGGGCTCACGAGACTGGCAAGAACAGAGATGCTTCTTGCACAGGTGATAGGAATCTGTCCAACAGTGGAACTCTTGTCATCTCCCTGAGGCTCCTTTGATTTCTTTCTGTGTGTCAGGCTCAGTTCTACGATGGATACATTTCATTTGACAGAGAATACACCTACTTGCTACATCAGTTATATTTCTGCAGTGAATTATGGGGAAAGAGAATTTCTGCTTTCTAATAATTTTTCTGGACATCGCTGGGAAAGACTCTTGTTAGAATCAACCTTGGTCCACCACAATTCCTTAATGTCAAGACCATGTCTAGCCTTGTGATGACAAGAAAATACACTATGACTGGAAATCTCAAAAGAATTCTATCAAGCTAGCGGATGGGTCATTAACCCCTCAGGGATACAGGAGAGTGTAGGGGAAAATGTCTAACAAAACATATATTTTGTTTCTGATTCCCTCTTGACATCTGTTTTTTCATTTCCTCTCAACTATTGCATTGACTTCTTACCCTCTTTTTACACCTGCCTCTCAATCTCATATCCCACACTATTCTACTCTTCACTTAATACTTTATAGTTTCTCCCAAAAGTAACTTTTCTTAACAAATAGTTACAACTAATGTCCTACGCAGAAGCATTGTGATTTCTTTGGACATTAGTACTGACAGTCTTTGCCACATGACGGCCTAAGTATTAGATATAAATTGACCACCCTTAATAAATTTATATAGAGAAGAAATAAAAACACAAAGCACCTGTGACATTGTTAATTTTTCACTGATTTCTGAAATATTAATAGAAAAAAATGTAAGAACAGCAACATCACTCTGATTGCAACTTTGGGAGTTAAATATATAATTGACAATCTTACTGACAAATTAGCTAAGAAATATAATATAAAGCACTAATTTTCACCTAGAATCATTAAACTCATAGGCTCACACATAAACACCTGAGAAAATTCATCTTTTGGAAGAGAAATCTCTGAGCTGCAGTAAGTCAGACTAACTGTACTTGGCTAAGGCACCGCTTGCCTCCAAGGCTGCTGAACAACTGACCACCAAGAAGGAGACTCCTTGAAGTGCCCACTTTATATTGTTTCCCTGTGCCATCCAGCTAGAGGCCCAGTGTGGTAATGGTCAACAAACGGAAGCAAGTGCTAGGGGAGTAGCAAGAAGATAGAGATTATTTCTAAAGGAAAAGGGTAGGCGGAAAACAAAATCGGATGATTAGAGCAATATTGAACATTCCAAGTTGGAAAATCCTGCACTCAGAAACTGAAAATTAGTCTATAAATCAGGACAGAGGTTTTTTGATAAAGACAGAAGTATGAGATTCATCCAGTGACATCCAATTCTATAGATGCTCAGCTGTGCGAACGACAAATCAATTTCTAGCATCTTTCCCTATTATAAAATAGGGAAATAATACACTTGCTAGAAGTTTCATGATATGAAATTAGGTAAGAAAATCTTTTGAACTAAATTTTAATATATGTTGTGTCATTCTTATCAGCGTCCCAATCACAACTCTAGAGTTTGTGGCTGTATTATGCTCAAAGAATGGATTCTTTGACAGGAGTAAATGTAGTTGTCAGAAAAAGTCTAAGGGAAGGCTAAGCACCATGCTGTACTCTGATGATACTGCATTACCTTGCTGTGTTTCACCTTGTCCACGCTTTCTCATTTTACCTCCTCAGAACTTTATTCAGTAACCCATCCATTCACTCTCTGTTGAATTCCCTTCCTGTCCAGTATTGCTGAGGTATTTGATCTTATATATATATATAAATTTTGCTTTATAATGGTACTTTACATTACCTCATCCTGGTATTAAGCATAGTTTACCCTTACTAAATTCTACCTTACCAAGTATTCCCTTGAACTACCTTTTTAGGACAAAACTAAGCTAGAATCATATGAGGAAACTAACCCTTGGTGGTTACTTTCACCATGGAAACTATGGTCATAGAATTCAAACTAAGGCATCTTAGTCTTTCCCATTATTCTACTCCCTTTTTGTCTGAATTCTGCTCATCATCTGTTTCTCATCTCATATTTTTAGGAGAGCCATCCCCAAACACCATGGCCATTGCTAGTCTTCTGTAAAACTCAGTGCTTGTATACAGCATTTTGGTCAAGAATATGATTCAGCAAGTGGATGCTTCTACAGCACCTATGAGTGCAGTGATCAGTGAAAGTAGTGAGATAGTCAGAGTTTAGGAAGGTGGAGGGGAGAGAAAGAGCCTACAGTGCAGAAGTACCCTATGAAGCCGGGGTGTTATGAGTGTGAGACTGGATTGCCTTAGAGAAGGCCAAGAGAGAGAAGCGAAATACAGAAAAATAAGTAGTTAGATTGCATGCGTAAGCTCCAAACTGAGGGTTTTGAACTTTATCTCGACTAAAGCTGCTAAACAGATAAATATTAGAAAAGAAACTAATAGTAATCTTTCTGGAAGACTTAACCCATATTTGGCATCCATAATGGATTGAGAAAGAGAAAAACAGAGCAAGAAAAACTAGTAGACTCTTTGCCGCAATCTGAGTATGGGGAAATGAGTGACTGGAATGTGGCAGTAGTGGGGAGAAAGAAAAAGAGACTGTTGATTTGCAAAACACTTAGGGGAAGATCTTGAGGAGCTTGATGAGTCATAGGTTAAAGTCAAGATGATTGGGAAATACAATGAGTCACATCCACTTAAATTGGGCAAATCTGTGTGCTTTCTTTTACGTAAATTTCTTTTAGTAGGAACCAATGCCTGCGAAGATTTGCATAATTGCATGCCCAGTGACAAATTTACTCTAGCCAGCGAAGTTGTGACTTTACTCATTTTCACACTCTCAACATCCTTGTTGCTGGGTTTACAAGCAAACACTTTGATAACTGGTTTAACACTAGTAGATCATAGAGTTGTTTGAATCGGCCTGTTTCTTAGTCCTTGATGCTCTTTGATGGCTACTCAGTGAAAAATAGAATGAGGAAAGTTGTGGGGATTCATGAGTTATGTGATTTCATATATTTTAAATGTTTAGTCTGTGTCAGACTGCCTAAAATGGGAAGGTGTGGAATCTACTTTAATTTGGGCCAACTTCCATGCCTCCCCCAACAGAAGTAATTGATTTAATTAAATTACTTCCTTTGACCCATTCCTTATTATAGCTTTATCACATTTTGGCTTTGTCTAGTCCAGAGACCAAGAGCCAAACTACAACCCACTTATGTACTGCAAACTTGCAAGGTAGAAGATTTCAGAACAGAATTCAAATTTATGACTCTAATTCAGTGTGGGGATCTTTTTCTTACACTATTTCTGAAAAATGCTACATAATATATTTTATTACTCTACTTATGCCATGCACACCTTTATTGTTACAGTAATTCTAACACAATTGGATGTGTAGCTGTGTCTACAAGACACTCTTGTGAAGGGACAAAAAGGAATATTTTAAGATCTTCATTCATTTCTTTTGTTCAAAAATATTCAATGTGCCTACTACTAGCCAGCCAGACATTTTACAAAATAGGCAAAATACATGCATAGAGTCTGAAGTATAAGGTAGACAGGGTCCCTCTTAAAACTAAGCAATTTGTACCATGTTTTTTAAAACTGTTTTTTTTTAAATTTTCTATCTCTATGGAAATAAAAAGCCAAAAACTGAAGAAGTTTACACAAACCAATAAGAAATGTTAAAGTAAGCCATCCACTGATATTTTTCCATTTTGCATCTGGTCTTGGGGAGGATTTCATTTGGAAAACAGTCCTAAATATAGAATGATGGAAGTGACTAGATTATAAAAATAAAATAAACTGTATTCTGGATAAAGCAGAATATGTCATCATGTATCCATAATGTATGTTTCTCTAAAATATAAATATATTATAGACACATTTTTATTCCTTCTGTGTCTCTGTGTTCCATACTATCTACACATATTTTTGACAATTTTAATAATTTTGATACAGATTTGATTATCATGTTGAAGAAAGAACTACTTCCCCATAAATGTAAATATTTTGCACTTAAAAGAAAGCATTCTCTCTGGGCGTGGTGGCGTACACCTGTGATCCCAGCAACTGGGGAGGCTGAGGCAGGAGGATGGTTGTTAGTTTGAGACCATCCTGGGCTACATAGTGAGTTCCAGGTCAGTCTCAACTACATAGTGAGACCCTGTTTCAAAAAACAACAACAACAAAAAAGATAGCCTTCTCCACAATGGAGATACCTCAAAGAACTAGGACTAGAGGTACCATTTGACCCAGCCATTCCTCTGTTGGATATCTTCCCAAAAGAATTAAAAGACTCATGCCACAGTGATATATGCACGCCTATGTTTATAGTGGCACAGTTTGTAATAGCTAAAACTTGGAAACAGCCCATTTGCCCATCAGTTGGAGACTGGGTAAAGAAGATGTGGCTTTTCCATAAAATGGAGTACTACTCAGCCATAAAGAATGAAAAACTAGAGTCATCCATAGGAAAATGGATGCATATTGAGGCCATAGTCATAAATGAAATAAATAAGACACACATATGTAAGTACTGCATAGTTTCTCTGGTGTTAAAAACTAAAAGTGTAAATAAGGTCCAAATTGTATAACTGACAATGTGAAATAGGAAGAAAAGGGCTAAAGGTGTAGGCGAAATGGGAAGGGTAAAGGAAAGGAAATAAGGGAAGAGAAAAAATATGAAAAAAGGAAAAATGGGAACAAAGTCTTTGTAAATAGGGGAGGGAGGAGTGAGGTGAAAGGACGACAGTGGAGTGGGGAAAAATGAGACCCAAGACCTGTCATGTAAAGGCACAAGATCCCAATGATGAATGTAACTGTACTGTATCCCTAAAATGTACCAATAAACTCAATTAAAAAAAAAAGAAAGCCTTCTCCTGGAATGATGTGAGGTTTTTATTTTAAAACTGATACAGTCTTGCCGGCATATGCCTGTAATACCAGCACTCGGGAGGCAGAGGCAGGAGGATCGCTGTGAGTTCGAGACCAGCCTGGGCTACATAGTGAGTTCTAGGTCAGTCTCAACTAAGTAGTGAGATCCTGTCTCAAAAAAAGCAACAACAAAAAAAATTTGATACAGTCTTATATTTACTTACAGAATTAAACATTGCTACTCTGCAGTTCCAATTAATCACATGAATAGAGCAAATGACCATTTACTTGAGTATTACTATTTAGGTTCAGAAGTGACTTTAGAACTCAGTATAGAGAATGTGTCCAGCAGGTGCAAAGTTCTGTGTTCAACTCTACACTGAAGGAGTAAGGAAGGGAGGAGGAGGAGGAAGAGGAGGAGGAGGAGGAGGAGGAGAAAAAAAAGAGGAGGAGGAGGAGGAGGAGGAGGAGGACGAAGAGGGAGGGAAGGCCACAATTTTAGCCTTCTAATTAGATGTCTTAGATTTCTTCATCATGTTAATATTTCTTGAACGCAGAAGTCTGTCACTTCTATTTTTGGCTGTTGTAAAATTTGACTTCACTGTGCTAATGAGACATAAATACTCTACTTTTCTAGAGAATGCATTAATTTCTCAGCTCCTTAATGTCACTCAGACTTCTGCCATGGCCCTATAACACTCTACAAAGTATTTAAAGCCATGCAAAAAGTCATATCTCTTATCATTCTGTGTGGATTCTCATAGTAGAGGAACAATTAACTATAGCGTGATACCATTGTGGTTCTATGATTAAAAATTTCTATTTGCATTTTGCACAATTTGGGGACTTTCAGAAGTTTATTCAGACTTTTATATCTAGTATATGCCCTTTAGAAAACAAAAGCTTCAAAATGAGTTCATAATAAAATTGTGTTCTTTATGACTAAAGATGATACTTCTTTTATCTGTACAGGTTCTGTTCTGCTGTAGAGGACATTAACAGAAAGGTTGTGCTTAAAAGACAAAAAAGGAAAAACTTTTTTCCTTAGTAATGTAGCCCTCTGGAAACCAGGATTTTCTGTTAATTTCCATTATAAAATGAAGAAGTAACACTTAATGAATGGTACAATAGTAACATGTTTAAGTAAATAGCTTTTGAATATTATAACTATATTTTATAAAGGTTTTACCGTACTTTCAATGTGATGAAGTCATAATATGTAAATGTAATATGTAAATGTATTCTACTGTTAATATGCATTCACAGCCTATGTGGATAATGGTTCCAAAGGAACTGTTGGAAGGGATGCTCTGAATATGTATGAAGAATAATAGACACACATTATTGGTTCAATGTATAGTAAAGATTAAGAAGTAGAATGTATGGTTTTGTTAATACTCATTCACTGAAACTAGTGAAGCAACAAAAAGAGACACATTGTGGTATGAGTCTGAACACATATTTAATATGCACTACAAACCTAGCAAGCCTTTATGAGTTCTTTAGAATGGTACAGTAATGAGATGAGTAGTATTTTGTTATAGAATTTAGCTAGTCCACAAAAAGAAATTATTGAGATTAGATAAAGTAACTCACATTTTAATAAAATGAAATGCTTAAAAGATATTTGCACCTATGATCTATTGATCAAAGTAGAACCTTGTTGAGCCTGCTTCTGATATGAAGGGAAAAGCTCCTAGACTAATTCTCCCTCAAATTAAAATCACAGGACCTGAGTTTGATCTCCGGTACCAAAAAAAAAAAAAAAAAAAAAAAAAAAAAGAATTGGCATCATACTTACATCCATTCTCTGCATGACTTAGGATTACCTACAGGAACAGAACCAAGATAAGATATGTGTCTAACTAAACAAGGGATTTATTAAATCCCTACAGAGTGAGAAGAAGAAGCGCATGAATTGCTGTTCACAAAATCAGAGGCAGAAGAAGCCAAATGGCCTTCTGAGGGCTGGAGAGCTGAAGGATCCAGTAGCAGCTGAAAGTTGAAAGCCTGGACGCTCATGCGGGAGTTGGCTTGAGTGTATGTAAGAAAGCAAAAGACGCTGAGCTGAGAGGCTGAAGCGCCTGCAGACCAAGGACTACCAAAGTCTGTGGCAAAAACCAGGGCTTCCTAAAAAGAGTAGAAACGCTTCTTTCTTTCCATTTTGTCCCATCTAGTCTGTAAGGGTATTGGTTGGTGCATTTGTTATAATTTTATTATTTTTCAGATAGATCATTCATTATATCAACATCAGTTTTTAAATAAAGTTTCCTCACAAAATAGAATTATGACCTTAAGTATAACTTTTATATTATTTGTTGAACTGTTTCAATAATCCCTTGATTTATTCCTGTGTTGGTACCACATATATTTAATTATTGTGAGCACATAGAAATCTTTGATAACTGGTAGGACAAGTCAACACAATATTCTTTATCTTACATTTTCTTTTCTTTTTGGACCAGGTACAAGGAGAGAGGTGTAGCTGTTCTTCCATGTGAATTTAAAATTATTTTACCCAACAATAAAGAGAAAATGGGAAAAAAAGCAATTGAAATTCTAATTGGAAAAAAATCATTCAATGTGCTAATTTCTTTTGAAAGAAATGCCATTTTTGTAATAGTAGGATTTCCCTCTTAATAGTGAACATGACCAATCTTTCCATTTGTTCATATTTTCTTCTGTGTTTTGATGGGATTTAATACTTTTATTCATAGAGGATAGGAGTCTTGTCAAATTTATTTTTAGTTATGTAATAACATTGGTCACTATTGTCAAAGGAATAATAGTCTAATTTTTATTTCTAGTTTCCTTTGGAAAATTTAGAGAAAAGTTACTGATTTTTAGAAAACACATTTGCTTTGTGTCCATTCACATCACTGGTATGGTAGTTATCGTTTTCACTCTGCTCATAGTTGTAGACGTAACATTCACAGCCAGCAAGAAGATTTATCTGCCCTCACTGCCACCACATTTATGTTGATTGTTTAATCTTCATTTGTATTATATTTGCTACAGTCTGAGTAGTGTAGGCAGGTAAATCAGATAGGGATTAACATATGGTCATAGAATGACTGGGCCCTGAAGGAAGTCAATAAAAAAATAGAAACATCAGTATCATGGCTGGAGGCATGGCCAGGGCTGCCTGTCTCCCTAAGGGATAAACAGCAACTTGGAAATATACTTTAACTAGTACCACTTGGTTCAGGAAGTTCAGAAAGGAAACAGACACCCAGGTGAGTGACCAGAACAACTGGACCTATCCCTTCCCCAGAGGACTTTGTTTTTCTCCATGTACCCTTGCTACAGGACTCTTCTCTATTGGGGTCATGGTACCTAAGCACCTATACTTGTAATCCTATAAACTGACTGCACTTTGACTCACACTGTGACTTTGCTATGTAAATTACCCCTGACGAAGGGCCTCGGGGTCCAATCACTTGGGACCCCTCTTACAAATCCAGGAGCTATTTTTCTTCCCCTTATTCCCAATAAAATCTCCTAACTCTGTCCTTTCCCTTGTGACTTCATTCCTCAATGTTGTGACAACATAAATGGCACATTTGATGTCTAGCAGGTTGGGAGTTATGTTTTTCCTGTACTGTGAAGACAATATTAGATTATAAATAACCATTTTAGTATAATTCTTAAACAGAATTTAGTGAGAGTCATTCACAGTAATTTTGCTTTTGATTTTTATTTAAAAGCCTACTGAATTTCAATTCCTCTTATAGGTAATGACTATCAAATGTCATCAAATATTTTCTTGGCATTGTTTGAGATAATAGTGTGACATTTCTCTTTTAATTAATTGATATATTTTATTAAGTTAATAGATTTCCCAGTGTGGAATCATCTTTGCTTGAACACTTTTGTATTATTTTGCATTATTATTCTTTTGCATACTCGGTACCATCTATTTGGTACTACTTTGTTTTAAAATGTAATGCATAATTATAAGGAATATTAATCTATAATATTATATGTTTGTGTTGTTTACAATATTTTGGGGGTTAATATTATTATTTCTGCTTTTTAAACATGAATAGTAAGTAGCCTTTTCCATCATTTATTTTAGACTGCAATAGTGTTTGATACTTAATTTAACTGTTCTTTGAAGGGTATCTGGAGTCATCAATGAACCCATCTAGTTCCAGAGACTTTTTCAAAGGTAGATTTTTATTCATCATTGCAGGTCTTTTAATGGTATTAAATATGATCAAATTTCCCATTTTTTGTTGATGTTAGTAGTTTATATTTCACTATAAAAATTCATTTTTTCTACATTTTTAAAATTGGAGGAGATACCTGCAAGGAATTTTATGTTCTAGCCTGTTATAATTATTTTAATATCCTTTAAAAAGTTCTTCCTGATTTGTTGCTAATTCTTAGTCATAGATGTGTTTATCCAATTTATCATGGGTCAAGTCCATATAGAGTTTATCTTAGCTTTATTTTATAATTTTGAAGAAAAATACTTAGGGTAAATCTAATAAATAATATATATGACCTTTGCATTGAAAGTATAAACCTTAACTGATATTGAAGAGAATATCAGTAAATAAAGAATTTTAATATTATTGATCAAGAAACTTTATACTGTTAAAATGCCCGCCCATTCTTTTTACATTATCTCCATTTAACACAAACCTTTCAAAATGTCAGTAGGCAATTTTTTTTGGGGGGGGTACTGTGGATCGAATCGGGACCTTGTGCTTGCAAGGCAGGTGTCAGAACCACTGAGCTAAATCCCCCAGCCCCACAGTAGGCTATTTTAAGATATAAAATTATTCTAAAATTTATGTGTTAGTTGATAAAATTCAAAATAGCTAAATCATTTTTTAAAAGAAAGCAATATGGGATGATTTGTACAATATGAATTTAAAACAACAAAATTAGAGCAATAATGTGCTATCCATGTCATGTCAGGAAAATAAACTGATGGAATAATATAAAGGACATAGAAACATACCCAGAGACTTATAATGATTTGAGCTCTGACAAAAATGGCGAACAGCTGGAGAGCTATATGACAAAGAATGCATCCAGAATCCTATCCCCTTCCATTCATAGAAAGAGTGAAGTGGATTATATTACTAAATTTAAATCTCAGAAACAAAGTTTTTCAAAGAAAAGATAAAAGACAATTTATACCACAAAAGAAGCAATGATTTCTTGGAAAACCTTCAGTAAGAACAAACCATATCATTTACAAAACACATAAACTGAATGTTATTAAAACTTAACATTTTGCCTCATTGAAAGATTCTATTAAGCATATCTATAGACAGCTGGGCATGGTGGTGCATATCTTTAATTCCAGCACTCAGGAGGCTGAAGCAGGGGATTTCCATGAGTTCCAGTCCAGTTTTCATTTTACAGATGAAAAAACTGTGGCTGAGAGAATATAAGTGACATATAGTCACATTCATGAGTAGTTGAAATATATGTAGCAATTGCTGGCCTGGAACTCATGGAAATCCCCCTGGAACTCATGGCCTACACAGTGAGTTCAAGGCCAGCCTTACCTACATGATGAGCATAGTGAGATCCTGTGTCAAAAAGAAAAAAAATATATATATGTCCATAGATAAGCCATTGTTTAGGAAAAATACTCACTACACATATATCTAATAAAGGACTTCTATACAGAAAATACATGCAGTGTATTAACAATGTATATACATTATATATAATATACACATACACACAAATGACAATAAATATTCAATTCAATATAAAAATCAGCAAGGTATATAAGAGTGGTCAAAAAACACATGGAAAACACAACCTTAAATTCAAACTAATACCACAGTAAATTTTGCATTTATTTACTGCATTACTAAGTTTTTTAGATTATGAAAAAACTATTACCAAACAGATTGAAAAATTGGAACTCCGAAATTTCTGGTAGGGTTATAAAATGGCATAACATTTTGAAGAACTCTTTGGTGTTATTACTTTAAGTTACTCATATGCTCTTCTGGAGATCAAACTCCCAGATATTTACCCAATTCAAATAAAATGATATATTAAAAAACATATGTATATATATATATATATATATATGAACACGAAACTTGTACTCAAATATATGCAGCACTCCATACAGATAAAATTTCAAATAACCCAATGGCTTTTAGAAGATGAATCAATTAACAAGTCCTGTTGCATCCACTTACATAAATAATAGTTGAGCAGTGTCAAAGAAAGTAGTGATACATGCAGTATAAAAATACAGAAACTGTAATATAAAGCTAATTATCCAGACGCAGAAGAATGAAAATTTTAAAAAAATGTATTCATAGGAACTCTAGATTAAGACAAAACTAATCTATTTTATAGAAATTAGATAATTGGGAAGAAAAGACAGGAAGGGAAGAGTAATGGCAAGAAAAAGGAAGGAAAAAATGTTATGGAGTGATGATAATAATCTATAGTTAACTTCATGTGGTGTTACATGGGTATAATTCAAAACATTTATACCCTTTTTACTGCATACTAAACATACCTCATATTTAAATATCAGGGTCTTTGATGCTTTATGGGTAGAGGAATTAACTATTTTACCCATAAGTGCGGTGGGAAACATTCAGACTAAAAGATTAGACACACATTTCCGGTTGTCTGAAAGATAATTTCTGGTTTCATTTGAATTGAAAGACTAAGGAGTAATGACCTTAAACTTCTGAAACCTTAGGCTAAGACCTGGGCACTAAGCCTCAGGGCAAGATTTATACTGTTTATAGTTCTGAATGAGGCTCTGTCATATTTGGTGGGTTTAGCGAGGGGGAAAATAGTAGCTGAATAATTGCATTAGTCATTATTTATTACACTAAAATTATCTCAAAATCTAGGAGCTTAATACAGCACCAGTCATTATTCCATAGTTTCTGGGGCAAAGTTTTCCTGGACTTCCTGTTTTTCTTACAGGCTTAAACAAAGTATCAGTAGGGCTGTGGACTCATTTTAAGACTTAACAAGGAAAGAATCTTTTTCTGAGTTCACATATCAGTTTTGGCCACAGAGCTAAAGGCATGCTCAAGACTCAGGAGGATTGCTGTGAGTTCGAGACCAGCCTGGGCTACATAGTGAGTACCACTCAGTCTCAACTACTTTTGAGTCAGTGAGACTCTGACTCAAAAAAAAAAAAAAAAAAAAAAAAAAAAGTAGGGCCTCAATGCGCATCCACTTACCTATAAACATCTCTAGTTTCTCATTCTTTATGGATGAGTAGCACTCTTGTACAAAAACCACATCTTCATTATCCAGTCTCCAGTTGATCGGCAATTGGGCTGCTTCCAAGTTTTAGCTATTACACACTGTGCCGCTATAAACATGGGTGAGCATATATCACTGTGGTATGATTCTCTTAATTCTTCGGGGAAGATACCCAGCAGAGGGATAGCTGGGTCAAATGGAACCTCTAATCCTATTTGTTTGAGGTATCTCCATATTCATTTCAACAATGGTTACACCAGTCTGCACTCCCCCCAACAATACAGAAGAATTCCTATCTCCCCAAAACAATACCAGCATTTGTTATTGGTTGATTTCTTGATAGCAGCTATAGTTTCTGGTATGAGGTGGAATCTCAGTGTTGTTTTCATCTGTATCTCTCAAATGAGCCATGATGATGAACATTTTTCATATAATTATTTGCTCCTTGTACTTCTTTCTCTGAGAAATGTCTATTCATTGCAGATGCTCATTTTTGAATTGGGTCTTTATATTTGGGGGATCTGATTTTTTTGAGTTCTTTATAGATTCTAGCTAGTAGACCTTTGTCTGAGAAACAGCTGGTAAAAATTTTTCCCACATTGTGGGTTGTTGCTTAGCTCTGCTTTTGTTTTCTCTGGCAGTGCAGAAACTTTAAAAAGATGAGATCCCAACTGTTGATTCTTTGTGCTAGTTCCCATGCTTTATAAACAAATCCATAAGGATTAAGTCTTTTCCTATGCCAATGTCTTCAAAAGTTCTACCTAACTTATCTTCCAGCAAGTTTAATGTTTCTGTTGTAATATTTATACCTTTAATCCATTTGGATTTTAGTTTAGTGTATGGTGAAATATATGGGTACAGTTTTAATGGTTGGCAAGTTGTAATCCAGTTTTTCCAAAACCATTTATTAAAGAGGCCATCTTTCTTCCAGTGAGGATGGTTGGTTCCTTTGTCAATGATGAGGTAGGTGAGTATGTCAGGAATTGTTTCTGTATCTTCTAATCTGTTCCATTGATCCTTGGGTCTTTTTCTTTGCCAGTGATATGCAGTTTTTACCACAGTGGCTTTATAGTGTAGTTTCAAGTTGGGGATTGTGATACCCCTGTCATGTCTCTGTTGCCTAGAGTTGCTTTGCTATTCTAGGTTTCTTCTGGTTCCAAATGAATTTTTGGATTGTTTTCTCTAGTTCTGCAAAATATACAGTGGGGATTACAATAGGGATTGCATTGAATCTGTAAAGCCATTTTGGAAGTATGACCATTTTCACTATATTGACTCTTCCTACCCAGGAACAAGGGATGTCTTTCCATTTTCTTATATCTTCTTCAATCTTGCTTTTTTTCAGAGTGCTGTAGTTTTCAATATACAGGTCTTTTCTTTCCTTTATTAAATTCATTCCTAGATACTTCATTTTTTTGGATGCTATTGTGAAAGGGATTGTTTCCCTAATTTCACTATCAGTGAACCTGTTATTTTTGTACAATAATGCTATTGATTTTTGAGTATTTACCTTATATCCAGCTACTTTACTGAAACTGTCAATTAAATCTAGAAGTCTTTTGGAAGATTTTTTTTGAGTTTTCTATGTAGAGTATGATATCATCAGCAAATAATGACAATTTCACTTCTTCCGTTTAGTCTTTATTGCTTTTATTTATTTCTCTTTTCTAATTGCTGTGGCTAATGTTTTCAGAACTATATTGAGCAAGAGGGGTGAAAGTGGATATCCTTGTCTTGTTCATGATTCTGGTGTGAAGGTTTTCTGTTTTTGACCATTTAGTATAATGTTGGCTGTAGGCTTTTCATAGATTTTCTCTATCAAGTTGAGATAGAGACCATCTATTCCAATTTTCTGCAGGATTTTTATCTTGAATGGCTGTTAAATTTTGTCAAATGCTTTTTCTGTATCTTTTGAGATGATCATATGGTTTTTGTCCTTGACTCTGTTAATATAGTGTATTACATTTATTGATTTTTGTATGTTGATCCATCCTTACATCCTTGGGATAAATCCAACTTGGCCAGGGTGCATGATCTTGATGACCCTCTGTATTCTGTTTGCCAGTATCTTATTGAGGATTTTGCATCTATGTTCATTAAGGAGATTGGCCTGTAGTTCTCTTTTTTGGTAGGGTCTTTCCCTGGTTTTGGAATCAAAGTAACACTTGCTTCCAGGAATGAATTTGAAAGTATTGCTTCCCTTTCAATTTTATTGAAAAGTTTAAAGAGTAGTAACAGTAGTTCTTCTTTAAATGTCTTATAGAATTCATCAGTGAATCCATTAGGATCTGGGCTTTTCTTTGTTGGTAAACTTTTTTTTTATTATTTGTTGCAATTATTTTTTATTTTAAAATTTTTTAGTTTTTTGGTACATTTTAGGTATGCAGTACAGTTACATTCATTATTGGGATCTTGTACCTTTACATGACAGGATTTGGTTCTCATTTTTTCCCCTTGTCCCTACCCTCCCTTCACTCCCTCCTCCCCTCCCCCTTTACAAACACTTCATTTCCATTTTTTTCATTTTCTCATATTTTTTCTTTTCTCTTATTAGCTTTTAATTACATTTTCAATTTCACTGATTATTATTGGGATGTTTAGAATTTTTTTATCTTCTTTGCTCAACTTTGGTAATTCATAAGTATCAAGAAATCTGTCTATTTCTTCTGTGTTTTCCATTTTATTAGAGCACAGGTTCTCAAAGTAGGTAATGATGATCCTCTTGATTTCTGCTGGATCTGTTTTGACTTCACCTTTTTCATTCCTAATTGCATGGATTTGAGCCTTTCCTTTCCTTTTATTAATAAGGTTGGTTAAGCGTTTATTAGTTTTATTTATACTTTTGAAAAATCAACTCCATGATTCCTTGATTTTTTGTATCATTGCCTTAGTTTCTATTACATCAATTTCTGCTCTGATCTTTATAATTTCCTCCAATGTATGAGCTTTGGGTTTGTCTCACTCTTCCTTTCTTGGAGCTTAAGATTCACCATTAGATCTTTTATTTAATCTCACCCTGTTTTTCTAATGTGGGTATTCACTGCTAAGAATTTTCCATGTAAAGCTGCTTTCACTGTATCCCATAGATTTCTGTATGTTGTACTGGCATTATCATTAAATTGTTAAAAACTGTCCACTTTCTTCTTTAATTTCTGCTGTGACCCATTGATTGTTCAGGAGAGTGTTGTTCAATTTCTGTGTGTTTGTGAAGTTCTTATCATTACTTATATTATTGATCACCAGTTTAATTGTACTGTGGTCTAATAACATACATGGGATAACTTCAATTCCTTTGTATTTACTTAAACATGTTCTATGAGCTAGCATGTGTTCTATTTTCAAGAATGACCTATGTGCAGCCAAAAAGAATGTATATTCTGATTTTTGTGGGATGAAGATTCTGTAGACATCTATTAAGTCATTTTGTTCAGTAGCTTGGTTCAGTTCTAGTATTTCATTGTTGATTTTTAGTCTAGATGATCTGTCTATTTGTGGCAGTGGGGTATTTAGGTCCCCTACTACAACTGCATTAGTACTTCTTAGGCATTTAATGTCCCTTGATATTTATTTTGTATAGCTGGGGATATTAGTGTTTGGTGTATATATATTTATGATTTTCTTCTCTTCCTTTTGGATTGTTCCCTTTGCAAGGACGTAGTGACCTTCTTTATCTCTCTTAATTAGTTTTGGTTTTAAATTTACTTTGTCTGCAAATAAGATAGCTACCCCTGCTTTTTTTCTGGTTCCTGTCGTATGGCGAAGTATTTTCCATCCTTTTACTTTCTTAAGATTAGCTCACTATCTTAAGAGCAATTCTATATTCTGACTTTCGGCACATATGACATTTTTACCTTGTTAATGTTGAAACATTTACATAATGCTGTGGAGAATTATAAGCATATTTAAATACAGTCTCACAATGTAAGTATACAATAGAAGTGTTGAAAATGTAACAGAACAAATTCCCTCAGTTAAACATAATTAAATTGGCATTGCAATTTATTAAGCTTGAACACTAAAAAGAATATAGCTCACATAATTTTAAAATTTAACTTTAAATGATTTTTTCCAGAAAATAATATGTAAAGGATGTATTGCATAGTTTGTGTGATACATAGATATAACTTGATTATATGGATAATCAATTACTTATCAGCTTAATATTTCAAGAAAGGATTCATTCTAGTCCACCAAAAATAACTAATTAACTTTAAATTTGTGCTTTATTTAAAAATGTAATAAATTCACTATTATTATTACACACTTAAAATGAAGGAAGACAAAATAATTTAAAACCATTTCAAATACAACAATAACTAGTTTATTTTCATCAATATTTTGGAATCACCACTAGACTTCTATGGAACACTAAACTACATGCACAGAGAGAGGTAAAACTTTTACAACATGCTTATTAATGAAACATCTGTATCATCTATAATCCTAGAAGAGCTATTTTTAAAAGCAAAAGTCATAATTTTTAGGATTGATTTTAATAAACTGAAAGAATGATATTGTCTTAGTTACTTTCCTCATGGGTGGGACACAATATTCAACACCCAGAAGTTAAAGGAGGAAAAGTTTATTTTAGTTTATAGTTTGTCACTTTCATTCTGTTGTTGGCTGAATCCAAAGCAGAACAGCATGGCAGAGGGACATGGCAGAGGAGAAAATAGCTCATAACGTGATAGGTAGGAAGCAGGAGACTTCCTTTTTCTTTCCCTTTTTAATCCATCTAGGCTGCAAGCCTATTGGTTGATGCCATCCATACCCAGGGTGGAACTTCCCTTTCAGTAAGTCCGTCATTCAGACACGCCCAGAACTATGCTAAAGCAACCAGCCATAATGAAGTCACTCCCAAAATCCCCATCTATAAGCACATGAAAATTTTAGGGGACATCTAGATACAAACCACAACAGATGGTAAAGTCAACAAAAACAAAAGCACAGATCTCCTTCATTTCATTTCGTTGAAATGTACAATTTTTACTTATCTCTTGTCTTGGGTCAAAGGTTGGCAGGGAAGTACAGTTATATCTGGTTGCCCAATGGCTCCAAGCTAGAACTTTCCACTCCTTGAACAGCAGTCTGCTTGGTGTTAGGATCTTGGCTCCATAGTCAAACTTAAAATCCAACTTGAAAAAACCTGGACAGCTGAGAGTGAGTTGCATGTGTCTCACCCTATACACAAGGGGGTGATGCTTCAGTCTAAATGCTGCTCTCTCCCAGACAAAGTGTACTGCTTGTGTTAGTGCATTAAAACTTTTATCATTGTATTTTATTTGCATAAAATATTATAACCATGGATCCAAAGAATGTTGATGATACCAATGGTAAAGTTAAGAGGAAAAGAGAACCACAGTAGAGTTAAAGAAAGAAATCATGGGCATCTTCCCAGAAGAATTAAAAGAATCATACCACAGTGATATACGATCACCCGTGTTTATAGTGGCATAGTTTGTAATAGCTAAAATGTGGAAACAGTCTAATTGCCCATCAATTGGAGACTGGATAAAGAAAATATGTGTGTGTGTGTGTGTGTGTGTGTGTGATTTTTTTTAATAAAATTAAGTGCTACTCAGTCATAAAGAATGAGAAATTACAGGCATTTATAGCTAAATGGATGCACATTGAGGTGATACTCAAGTGAAATAAATAGGACACACTTGGGTAAATACAAAATAATTTCTCTGGTGTGAGAAATTGAAAGTGCAAATAAGGATCAAAATGTATAATAGATAATATAAAATAGGAATAAAATGTGCAAAGGGGAGGGGGAAGTGAGAGGGGTTGGGGAAAAGAAAGAGGGGAATGCAATTAATATGAGAAAAGGAAAAAAATGCAAACAAAGTCTCTGTAAATAGGGAGGAGTGGAGGGATTGAAGGGAGGGCAGGGGAATGGAGAAAAAATAAAAATGAAGATATATTAAGTAAAGGAACAAATCTCCAATGATGAATGCCATAATATTTTATAAATAAATGTACAAATAAAATTTTAAAAAAAGAAAGAAAGAAATCATTGTGAAATTCATTGAAGTCCTGGAAAAAAGAATTTTATAAGTGTAATTTTGGGGTCTCAGCACCAATTATTTTTATCTTTATTAAATTTCTTGGTACATTTTAGGTATACTCATCATTGGGATCTTCTACCTGCACATGACTTATCAGGTTCATATTTTTCCCCATTCCTCAGCCCTCCCTTCAGCCCCTCCACCCTTCCCCGTGTACAAAGACATTGTTTCCATGTTTTTCCTTTTCACATATTTTTTTTTCTTTTCCCTTTTTTCCAATTGTTTGATTTTCCTTTATTTCTCATGGGAAAATACATTTAGTTCTCAAACTTTTCTGTGTTCAAACACGAATTTGACAACTGAGGCACCACTGTATTTTAAACTTCTAGTTGTTTTGCTACCTTATTTCAATTTTCACTTGGATTATGGTTTAATATTATGTAATAAAACACAAGTTGTCTCTTTCTAGTTTGCTCCATAGACCCATTTGGAACAGGAGTGCAGGCTGGACATGGCTGCTTAACTTACAAACCATTGAGTCTGAAAACATGACTTTAGCAGGACAAAAGAATGACAATGATTTATGTTCCTTATGCTGAACTAAAAGTTAGAATCATAACTTGGTTTTTAAGAAGATAGCTTTAAAAAAAGTGGTGCTAAGAAAATCCCAGACCCTCTAGAAGGCTTGATTTATCACACACACACACACACACACACACACACACACACACACACGCACACACACACAAGCACGCAATCTGGGTGGCCCTAAGAAGTTCTTCTGTCTAGTTTTGCAGGAATTCATACCCTTGTTTGCAGTAGTTTAGTTTCTGTTACGCTGAGTGAACACAGACAATGTCCATCTGCCTGTGACTGTGAGAGGGAACTCTGGGTCTCAGGACAAACCAAATGGAATATTTAAAAGTCACTGCAACAATTTTAAATGACATGGTTTCATTCTGTAATAGTTTATTTCAACCTTAACATTTTATAATCTTTGGAATTTATGGTTGTATTTTAAGTGATTTAGATATTTTTATTTTGACACTGTTTAATAATTATATCTTTATAAACTCCATTGACTTTTGGTTGCTTAAAAATTATCTCTTACTCTTTAGTGAGCTTTCTAAATACCACTTTCTTTATTCCAGGGAAACCTAGGACAGTTTGTCTGCACTTTGGTGTCTAAAAGGAACAGCCTGTAGGATGAAAAGAAACAGACAACACTAACCAGTATCACCCCTAACCCTCACTATGAAAACTGGGCAGTGAAGAAACATTATTTTAACATTGGTGGTGCGGTTTACATTGTAAATACAAGTGAGATTTCTGCACATAGGCTTTCCTTGCCTTTCTTTTCCTTCACTTCTCCTGCCCTCTCCTTCTCTCCTCTCTTTACATTTTGTTGTCTTCCTACCCTCCCTCCTTTCTTGCCTCCCCTCTTCTTACCCTCCTTCTTTCCTCCCTCCCTCCCTCCTTCCCTTTCCTTTTGCTATTAGATGGACTTTCCCTAATAATAGTGGCTAATAGCGTCTTGGGCACCCTTCACATGTTTTTTTGTCTGGTCAGTTGGTAGAAATTGAATAAACAGTCCTCTTGTTGAAGAATATTTTTCTTAAAATGGTTGAAAAAGGTCGTCTAATGTAATTGTGGAGATGGATTAAATACCCCTGGGATCTATAAATTGGGTCCTATTTTGATATAGATATGCACATTTCAAGAAATGTCAGAGAGCTGGTATGCATTTTTGAGTTCTCTAAATGAGCCCATTGGTACCTTCTGTCCTGTCTTTGCACTTGCTTTTATCTTTGTGTCTCCTCTCTTTCTCTTATGATTAACCCCTTTGAACCCTGGAGATGTTCTCCAAACTCATTTCATTCTTCTGATGTCTTTCTATTCAGATTGGGTTGTGTGATACCACTTCTGTACTGGCACAGAAACTAATTCCCACTTCATAGCTGTAACATATTATGCAAGATATCAAGATATATTTTCTTTACTTGGCTCTTTCTCTTCCTCTACCCTTAAATTATTTTAGAGCTGTAATTCTATGCCCCTCTTAAACACTAACCATTATTTCTATTTACACATCTGTCTGTGTGGTTACTTCATTAATGTCTATGTGCTTTAAGGTTAAACTTTGTAGGCTACATATTTTCCATTTTTCTCTAGTGTTTAACAGAAAACCTGATGTCGCTAAAAAAATAAATTCTGCATTATCCAGACCTAACAGGAAGTCTGATTTAAATGTATATGACCAGTCTATATCTGCTGAAAATAAGGTGCTAATTTAAATATAGTCCAAACTCTTCAATTTACAGAGTAGGAATTACAATACATTTGATTCCTGTTATGGCTTATGTCAAGGTGTCTTCCCAAAGCCTCATGCAGTCATAGGTGGGGCTTTTTCAGAGGTGGCTGAATCTAGAGTATGTGATGCTGTGATTGATTCATGGTGCAATGCTAGGACCAAGGGCACTAGGATTAAGGGTGTGAGAGCTACTCACCCTAAGCAGCTTGGATAAGAAGTAAGGGATCAAAATATCTGTGGTTGTCTGATGTTGCTTTGCTACCTTTTGCCTTTCATGTTCTGTTTCTCCTCTTTGATGCCTGACTGCCATGTACCACCCCACCTTGGAACCAGCTAATTATGGACTGAAACTCTACAAATGGTGAGCTAAATAAACTTTCCTCCCTTTAACTTGCTTCATATTTTGTCTCAGCGATGAGAAAAGTAACTAAGTAGGATCATAGCTGTGACTGTACCTGACCATGTAGCTTAGGAGCCTTTGGAGCTGGCTTATGGGAAGAGTTTGGAAAGGTTTGGAGACACCAGATGAAAAAGAAGACCTAGAGCACCTTAGGCTGCACTTAATGGGAGATTCCAGCCAAAGCTCAGAAGATCAGAATGCTGATAGAAAAGCTGGCAAAAACCAGGCTTTCCTGAGAAGAAAGAATACATTGGCTGTTGGACTCCAGATTATGTGTGTTATGTCTTGGAAGAAAGTTTCTCTGCATTTTGCTTATGTCCTGAGACTTTGCTTGAGACTGAGATGAAGGGCAGCAGAGAAATTATTCCTACAGAAGAAATTTCAAGGAAATGTTGAGGCAATGGCATGACTACTATTTGGGGCATTTTAGCCAGATTTATGTTGAGAATCAAGAGCAAAGAACCTAGTAGAATGATTCAAAACATTGTGAGTTTGGGCCAGACAGGAAACCTCAGTAAGTTGTGGCCTGCAAAGATGGAACAGAGGAGAAATTTGTTGCTGAAAAGAATAGCAAAAAAAAACAAAAACAAAAACAAAAACAAAACCTAGTAGTTGAGAAGATGACAGAAAAGATGGCCTGAGGACATCACAACAACCAGCAGGACTTCAGCCTTTGCAGCCTCAGAGTTGCAAAGGTGAAAGACTTCACTTGGAGAAGAGAACCCCAGAGCACCGCGTTCCCACATGGTGACATCCTAGAGAATTTGCTCTTTAGGATTGGATTCAGAGTGTTCAGCACTCCAAGCACTTGACTCCTGCAGCCAAGAGAGAAGGAAACCTGGCTATTACTGCACTAGCCGATGCTGCATCTTTACATAATCCAAGTGGTGCTGACTTTAGGCACATGCAGAATGCAAGAGGGCTTCCACCCAGATTTCAGAAGGCCTGGGAAGCCAGGTGGTGTGCTCTTGAGAGGGCAGTGAAGCTGTGAGTGTGAGGCCAAAGGTATAGTAGAGACTCCAGAAGACTGGAGAAACCAGGAATGTGGATTATACAAGGAGATCTGCAAGGAGTGAGCAAAGCCAGCCAAAGAAAGAAGCCATGGGAAGCACAACTGTCAGAAGTGTGGAAGGGGTAGGCCCCTGCCCTTTGGAGTTAATGTCTTGCCACAGATTGCCTTGGATGCTGGACATGGACTTCATATTTCTCTTCTTGTTTTGGTTCTGTTCCTTTATATCCCTCTATTTGTACCTTTTGGAATGGCAATGTCTATCTGTGCCATTGAATGTTGGAAGAGTTTAACTTGTTTGTTTGTTTTTTTGTTTGTTTGTTTGTTTTTCATTTGTACAAGGGCTTGCAGCTAAGAGTTTGCCTTAAATCTCAGAGGAGACTTTGGACTTGGACTTTTCAGCAATGCTGAAACTGTTAGGACTTTGGCAACTCATAGAGATGTGCTAAATGCCTTTTGCATAAAAGGATGTGCATGTGTCTTTGGGAAGACAAGGATGGAATATTATGGCTTGTATCTAGATACCCCTCAAAGCATCATGCTGTCAGAAGTGGGGCTTTTTCAGAGGTGGCTGGATCTAAAATGTGTAATGTTAAAATTGATTCATGGTACAATGCTAGGATCAAGGGCACTAGGATTAAGGCTGCAAGTGCTACCTGCCCTAAATAGCCGGGATAACATATAAAGGATAGAAATAGCTGTTTTGTCTATCGTTGCTTTGCTACCTTCTGCCCAAATAGAGATGGACTAAATGCCTTTTGCATAAAAGGATGTGCATGTGTCTTTGGGAAGACAAGGATGGAATATTATGGCTTGTATCTAGATACCCCTCAAAGCATCATGCTGTCAGAAGTGGGGCTTTTTCAGAGGTGGCTGGATCTAAAATGTGTAATGTTAAAATTGATTCATGGTACAATGCTAGGATCAAGGGCACTAGGATTAAGGCTGCAAGTGCTACCTGCCCTAAATAGCCGGGATAACATATAAAGGATAGAAATAGCTGTTTTGTCTATCGTTGCTTTGCTACCTTCTGCCCACCACAAATTGTTTCTCCTCTTTGATGCCTGTCTGCCGTGCACTACCCTTCCTTGGAGCTAGCTGATCATGGACTGAAACATCTATAAACTGTGATCCAAATAAACCTCTCCCTTAGGTGTTGGGTATTTTGTCTCAGCAACAAGAAAAGTAACTAAGAAAATACCTGTCAATTATACCAATGATAATCAATCATATTTGTGATAAAATTGAAGAATGGATGGTAAAGGCTGTGTACATTTGAAAGGCCTTTGTACGTGACAGTCATGACAACTAATGCTACAAAATGGGTTGTAGCCACTGAGGTACTGGAGCGGGGATGTGTCAAAGGATTTAGTCTCTTCAGATATCCAGAGTGGATTACTTTCCCTACTGATGGTGAAAGAGCAGCAATTTTCACTAATTATTAAAAAAGTGGGCCTAAATAGACTAAATTTCAAATTTCTAAAGACATTTTGAGGCTGCTTTAACAAATTACCACCAATTTGGTAGCTTAAAGCAGCAAACATTTTTTTTCTTACAATTTTAAAGACCAGAAGTTTGAAGCGAGGTGTTGACAGTGCTACACTCCATCTGGACATTCTAGGGAAGAATCCACTCCATGCCCCTTCTGCTTTCTGATGGTTTCCAGATTCCCTGGCTTGTGGCCTCTTAATTCCAGTCTCTCCAGCCATCTTTACAACAGATTCTCGCTGTCTTTCTTCTCTGTGTGTCTCTTACTAAGAACACTTGCCATTGAAGTTAGGTAGGATCTGCATGTATGATCCAAGATATTGTCTATATGACAAAATATTTAACTTAATTATACTTGCAAAGTCTCTTTAAGCAAATAAGGGAATATTCAAACTTTCTAAGGATTACGATGTGGACAAATCTTCTAAAGTGCCAATATTTAGTTGACTACAGTAGCCTATATAAATTTGGGGAAGGAAAGCATACCGTTGTATAGATTGGCTATTTTAATAAAAAGTAAAAATAATAAAAATGAAGAATAAAAGTAAGTTTCAACAAAAAGTTGTTAATCTTACAGAAAGATAAATGTGATAACCTCTGCGGTGATTTCAAAGCTAAGTATCAGCCATAATTTCTTCGGGTAATTTTATTGCATTACGTGATACATCAATAAAAATTCAATAAAGATATTATCATCATCATCATCATCATCATCGTTATTATGGCAATATATAACGTTTTGTGTCCATTTGTGGGCCTGGATACATTTCGGGGGGCTATGAATATAAGAACAAAATTGCTCCAGAGTTAGGCAGATTACTAGTTATTCATATGTTTATGTGTAATGCAGGAAGTAAATTCCTTCCTTACATGGCACAAGGTCTATCTACACAGGGTCTAAAGTAAGGAACCTGAAATTGCAAGAGAAGAATATGAGATTGTGGAAACAGATAGGGCCTATGCAGAGTAGGAGAGAGAGTAATGGGAGATGGAGAATATTTAAGAAAACTCCTTTTTCTTATTTGATTACAGGGCTCGTGATTAAGTGAACAATGGAATTTAGCTAAAATCCTTAACTTTTATAATTAAGTGTGTATCACTTAAAGAAAAGTTTTGAAAAACATAGACACTGATTTAAGCATCAGATTTGAAGTGGTATTTTATCTTTCCCTGAGAATCTATATGAGTTTAAGGGTTATAATAACAAAAAGCTTCATCTTCTACATCACTTTCAGTATTTTGTCAGGATCACCATGCTTATTTCCGATATCAGTTTCAGCAGATCAGCCACCACTTGGAATGGCTTCTTGTACAGCCTTGACTGCTTCCTCACAATTCTAATTCCCTGCCATATCTAGGTCACTCTCTCTGTGTGAAGTGAAAACCTGCTTATTGTCTACTGCTTCTATTATGTCTGTTTTCAATTCTGTCTTTGGTCATGTTGCTCTTATTTGACATGTGTTACTGAATGCCATCACATCTCCTCCCCTTTCTTCCAAACACAGAAGGAAAGGACAGTGACAGCAAGGAGAGACTCTGCAGGCCAGTGCCCCAGGCCAGAACAGTCAGGCAGCTGAGAGGGACCCTTCCTGAGAGCTCTGGAGCAGAAGTCCCGCCCAGTCAAGCTAATTCAGTAGCAGGAGATTTTGTGTATGGTTCTTTGGTCACACATGAACAACAGGAAATCTTTCTAACTCCCTAATACAACATCAGGTGGACCCTTGCTTAGAAATGATGGCTTCATTTACACGCAATCTGAAAAGAACAGGAGCAAGAGGTCTTTGTAGCAAGAAACTTAGGTTCTTCCCGCTGACTCTGTAATTAAAGTACAAAACAGCCTTTGCCAAGTCTTCTAACTGCACTGGGGCTTCCACATGTCTGCACTTTGGCAGGTGTTATCTCTTCCATTAGGAATTCCCTGACCTCTTTGACAACCAAACTTTTCCTCTGCAGCCACACTCAGCTCAGGATCATTTTCTCTTTGAAAGGTCCCCTGACTTCCCCCCACCCACGCGTGAGCTGCAGTAGGTGCGACTTCCTCTGTGCTCCTGTGACCACGTGACTGCCTCTCTGCTCTGCTGCCTTCCCCTTCCCCTTACTTTGCAGACTGAGCTTCCAGAAGACTAAGACAGAATTCCCTCTTGTTTTGAAACTTTAGGGCCTGGCATGTTGTTTGACATGTAGGACACATTTGCTTGGTATATGTTGGTGGAACTTAAAAAATAAAATGTTGTCCTTGTATTACTTTTTATGTCAAAAGATGCAAGCTTAGTAGCTTTTAATCTTTTAAGAAAGATCTCTTTTTTCCCCTCAGTTAAAAATTTAAGCAAAGGACTGATATGCTATGGAGAAAAAGAAGGAAGCATTTTATTGGAAGAATGAGATTCAGATGCGGTCTACTTGACAGTTCCTCCTAGCACCTAGTAGCAGGAGGCCCAGTGACACATTTAAAAGAATCCTGCCCAGAAACAGGTCTGCTCACTTCCTTTGTAGCTCCCAAACTGTTGTTCTGTGAAATTGAGTCTTTCAAATAGCAGCATTTTAAAAATGTGAACATTTGGGATGGAATTTTCCTAAATTGTAAAAATATTGCCGAATTCTCTAAAGAGCAGAATATATTCCCAGTTGTCACATAGCCAACTTTTTCCTTAACGACGCAGGCCTTCATCAGGAACACCGTCTCGACTCTGTCGCTGCACTGGACTCACAGAGGTGTAGTTATGACCTGCTTATTTCCCTGTGTCTTTCTTGTCTGTCAGCCATCATTTCTCTTGCTGTCACTTTTTACTTACCTAATAGCTCCCTCAGCTGATCTCTTCTTCTCACAACCCTGGTACCCCAAACTCTCCAATACATTGTGAAGGAAAAAATAGAGAATAACTTTTTTTTGTTTTATGGTGTGTATTCATAAAAGAACAAGTCAGATTTGAGAAATACAGCAGCTTTTGTGTTGGTACTTGCTGAAGGTCATGAGAGTTATTTGAGATATTTAAATGGTTTGGATAATTTTCTTGTTTCTAGCTCCTGGGTTTGGGGATTGCTACAATGATACTTCTACGTAAGGTGTATGATATATTCTCTGAATATATTCTGTGGAAAAGCCACCCTTGGTATAATCTGGGAATGACTGAACGAACTGACCCTAAGTGATTTAAACACATTTAAGTCGACTCATATAATAATTGCTTGTGAGCTCCTAATGTATGTTTACTTATAAATTATATAAAAGTACTCTAAAGTACTCTCATGTTAATATGCCATATGGCTACAGTACATACACAACAATTTGAATTAAAATCAAGAACATAAAAACATACCTAAATGCATATTGTAATATTTCCTGCTCATATTCCCTGGGAATTCAAACACAGTTTTACATCCTACTTGTAAATTTCTGCTTTAGGTATCTATGTCAGGGTATTAACTTTGCTTTGCCCAGGCAGATAAGCTTTGGTTAAAGTGCAAATTAATTTAGCTGCTTTTTCAAGACATCAAATAAAATTTCTTTATCCAGGGCTGAATGTGTAGGCTAACATACAGTAGGTGTACAATAAATGATAAAAATGTTTAATGAATGAATGGTGAATATTAATCCACAGGATGCTTCATAAACCTTTAATTATTTCTTTTTTATATACATGTCGGATCTTTTACACAATGTCTTTATATTTTATTGCATCACCATTTGTACTCCATCTCTAGTCGGGAGTGGTTGCAAGACACCCTGGATTGTGAGGTGGGGGCTGTGATCTAGAGCTAGTAGGGCTATATCATCCCTGGAAGGCTGGTTCCCATGACAGGTACCTATCCATTTCGATTACTGTAGTAGGAGACATGGTAAAATGTGGGTTAATATGGAACATTCAGCAGCATCTGGAACAGTAGGTGAGGAACTGGTGGTAGTGGCACCTAAATAATGATGCAGATAATAGTATTATGCTACTAGGAAGGGTGTGGAGGAAGGGAGAAACCAGTAGAGACACACTTGGGTTGCCTTTTAGGGCATAGCTGAGGTCCTTTACTTTTACTCTACACACCTACTTTGGGAAGTCTTTTATAACCTCCAAGCTACAAAAGTACCACCAGGAAGCCTGTACTCCAGACACACTGAGTGGCCTGTGGGGCAGTTCCACTAGCTATCTTGCAGGCACCACTGTATACCATTATTTACATGATATACTCAAGAACTTTCTCTCAAAGTTGAAGGATCATTTCTGCTCTCATTGAACTTTCAAGTTCCAAACTCAGTGCACCAAAATCATTTTACACATTACAGCAGATCAATTTGTATAAGCAAACTTTGAATAGTACACCCTGCCTGCTCTAAGGGCACTGGTCTCGTGATTTTATTCCCTCTTAAAGACCCCACCTCCTGATATTAACATAGGGGATTTGGGATTTGAATTTAGGATTTTTAGGGGTCATGACACTGAATGAAAGAATGAGATGGGATCACTGGACAGCTCCTCATGATCCAAGATCGATCAGTTAGACCCAGGTAAATGCAGCAAAGGGTGGAGTAAGAGAAAATGTGGGGCCAACAGGCAGGCTCATGGCATTATGATCTCCTAATGTCTCTCGCAGACCTGAGTTTGCTTACAGAAGCAGGATGAGTTTGAAGTCGGACAAACCTGAACTAACACAAGCAGGGTAACCTTAGCATTTCCCTTATAGAGAATATATGTGAGAAATCACTGATACAGTTTGCAGAAAGCATGTGATTACCTGCTATTTTAATGTACCCCTGTAGTATAGTCATATAGCCATGATCAACTTTACCCATCAAAATGGGGTTCTGTCAATGATACAGCTAGAAAAAGTGAATCCTATGTACATTTCTTCCGTTTTGTTTGCATTATTATGACCTCTTTTTTTTCCTAGAGTCAACAAATGAATTTGTTCATGCTTTCATCAACTGAATTCTGCATTTCTTTCACAATGAAAGAACACCTTAGTTGGATATATTGTTAAAGTACTTTTTACCTGCAAATTACACTAGTTATTCGTGGCTCATCAGATTAAGCTAAAATTAAAATGTCTTATTTATAAAGGAAGCTTTTAACTTCCGACCACAAGTCATCTCCTCACAGGCAGCACTGGCCTGGTGAGTCCCACACTATTCCAAGAGGCCAGACCTGGACCGGAGTAGTCCGGATCTCCTCTCCGGGGGTCAACTGCATGCCCTGCATGCTTCTTCCAGTGGACTCGGGCAAGTGCAACTGGTTCTACCTGATGGGAAGGAATCCTGTTTGACCGACAGAAACAGAGAGCTTCAAAATAAAAAGCTATGAAGAGACTTAATGCTGAACTGGGGCCAGAAGTTTTCCAAGCACAGCGGGAAAGTTAGACACTGTAGTACTTTCTGGTTTCTTCTCATCCACCTTAAAAGGCCTTCAGCTTCCTCGGGGCGTTCCCCTAGCTTTCTTCAGTTGCTTGAGGGGCAACCTCGGAACAGAGTTGGGGCAACTTTCTGGCAAGTTGAGGGGTGGGCTGGACAGCCCTGGCCTGGGGAGCCCTCGCCAGCCTCGTCCGGCTTTGGCCTCCTGACCCAGACAGCTCTGGGCGCGAGGGAGCCCGCAGCCAAACCCAGGCCCCGCCGCCCCGGCCTCGGGCCGGCTGCCAGGAGTTCGAGCCTCCCAGTCCGGATGTGATGAAACGAAGCCGAGAGAGAAGCGTCTGAAGAGGGTGGCAGTGGTGGAAGCCAGCGGGGAAGGAGAGTTAGTTGGGGTCCAAAGTCCCGGAGGGGAGCCGGCCGGAGTGAGCTGGCTGGAAAGGGGGCGGAGTGCGCGCAGTCAGAGCTGCCGTCGCCGCCGCAGTCTGGGCCGAGCCACAGGAGGCGGGAGGGACTCGCAGGGGCAG
>NW_022900916.1:50935389-50962136 GCF_012274545.1 Fukomys damarensis | reverse complement strand
GGTCCCCGGGCCTGGAGGGAGGTGGGGCGAGGGGGAGCTTAAGTGCCCGGGGCGCGGATTCCCACCTAGTCGTCGGGAACTTTTGCGCAGTTCGCGCTCATCCAGCCAAGTTCGCCCGGGATTTCGGCTCTAGATCAACAACCCGATAGGAGGGCGGAATCGGCTGGTCCCTCCACTCCCGCTACTTTTGGTAGCGGAGAAACAGGGTGACAGGACAGGAAGGCTTCTTCCTTAAGCACGTGCGTTTCCTGGTCTCACATTTAGACGTGTGCGTTCTGAGCGTTTCTCTAGGTCTCTTCAGAGCTTGTATCCTCCGCAGATCCTGCCCTGATGCCTCTCTTTTAGCAAGCATGCTCTGGCCTTTTCATCTTTCTGTTTCTTAGGGCTCCTCTGCAACCCGGCTGATAATCCAGGTTTCTGTGACCAATTACTTTGGAATGGCTCATGCATATGTTTTCACTGACTGTTTTGTTTTGAAATAAACATGTTTTAAAAGAAATGCTTTCCAAGAATGAACGACTTAATGTTCTTCCAAAAGGAAAATATTCCTGTTACTGAAAACCTTCCATAAGAAGCTTTTAACAAGTTAGTGCCTCTTAAAGGTAATATGCGTCAGGATTCCATTGTTGACTGAGAGCAAGGGTCATACACTTCTCTTACATAGTCTTTTAAGGATGGTTCTGAGCTAAAGTGTTCTGATGCTAATATACATTAAATAATTTTCTAGGCCTCAAATATACCGCCCTATACCACCATAAGCATATCTGATCGCTCTCTTCTCCCCCCATAATCGTGTACTGATTACTTGGGATATTTTGAAGGCAAGAAATGAAAAAAAAAAATGAAGTTAATGTTCAAGCCACAGTAGATAAAAGCAGAAAACATCGTGGTTAAATTAAAATGTTCCGGCATCCAGGGCTGTTAAATTGAAATACGTTCATCATTTTCTTTGAAAGAGTGACTCATTTTTTTTTTTTTTGCTAAACATAGAAAATAAAAATGATTAGCTGCAGAAAAGCTGAGAACTAGAATGATAAACATATGTTTTCCCAGAAGCAGCCCATGTTCTCCTCATTGCACTGTCAACACAATCATTTTCCTGTCATTAGGCATGCCCTCAGTAGTCATATCGACTCATTGATGGGCTGTTTGTGCTCCCACTTGAGCTGTTAATCACTATTGTTAAACAATGCTTATGTCGAAAATTAACATCAGACACCCAAGGAAAGCAGTTGGATTTGAAATAGTTAATATGTACAATCGCCAACTTAAATGATAGGCATTTTTAAAATCAGCTGGGAGGACTTGGAGTGGTACTTCAGTCACCTGTGCGCCTCTCAGCCTTTTGGCATCAGGTGATCTGACTGTAAGGAGCAGGGCCTCCTCCAGGGCCTGAAGGAGAATGCTTTCTGCTTATGACACTCGCCTTCTCGGCATGGAGACTCTTCAGCTGTGTTGTGCCTGGACATTAGCTACAGCATCAGTTTAACTTTGACTCAAAACTTTCTTTAAATAGAGATCAGTTTAATTGTAGGTCTAATATAAAATTGATTTTTTTTTTTAAAAAAATCTTAGTATCTTGTTAAAATACTGTTTGAAGCAGGTAGATTTCATAGGTGTAATTAAAGGGGAAAAATGGGAGTGATTAGGAAGAAGGTTCAGGGTGTAGTTTCCCAGGAACAGGTTGGTTTAGTTGGTAAAGATGTTTGTGAAGAAGCTTTCTTGAAAGCAGTTTTACTTTTATGCCCATCTTAGTGTTCTTACTTCTGCCTTTTGATTCTTTACGATCTTTTCAAGAACAGTTTAATAATGCTGTTGTAGAAAGTCACTGCTTGATTAATTGAAATGTAATTTTAAAATTCTGTTACATTAAAGTCAATGAGAAAAACAGTGTTTTAGGAAACTTAAACAAATTCATAAACAAGAAGGTTATGAAGAGCCCCCTACAAAGTCAAATTTTATATGCACAGTAAATACGTAAAGATATAGTACATTGAGCTACCATACTTTAATCCAAGGCGTTGGACTTGAAAGTTGGAAGTGCCTTGAGGAATCCTCTAGCTTGAATTCTCCATCAAGTCTTAAGATTTCATCTTACCATTTTAGGTGGTGTTTGGAAACCTGTAGTCTACATTTTAGCATTAAGGAGTAGGTTTAGCATTAAGGTGTACCTTGTAAAGAATATAGCTCTACTTTTCTCAAAAGTCTCACCTTTTTATCATGATTCCGCAAGCTTTAGTATTGGAAAGCATTGCAGAACATGGAACATGTTTCCTGTGTGTTCCAGAAATTGTTGTAGAGCAAGGACATAAGATCGTATGTGCTAGGCTGTAAGAGGGAACCAGGGTGGGAGTCAGAAAAGAGGGAGAAAAGGAATATTAGGTCTGAGGAACTCAGGGCAAAGGCTGCGGCTAATTATTGTAATGTTAATGTGGGTTATCTTCTAATACTTCAAGATACACTGGAAATCTGAATTTTTATGAACCATTTCTCCATTTTTAAGGGTTGGCAAATAGTTAAGTATAATTTTTGTCTAGATTAACCTAAACAAGCACATCTGCCTGCTGGATGTGCCATCTGAGCAGCTGATTTGTAATCTCTGTTGTTGAAAATAGAAAACAAACATGTAATTTAAAACTACTTTGCTATTTATGACTAACTGCTAAAATATTGAGTTACATTCCTGTGTGAATCCCCTTTCAAGGCCTTGATTAGGGAAGGAGAAATTGGGGAATGACAATTTTTGTTTTAAGAGAGGATAGGGTCTTTTTATTTGTGGTTCTTCCAATTGTTTCTTTTAATTGAGCATTTTAAAATGGATTGTACCTTCAGGCAGTATTGAAAATCTAGGTATTCTTTGATGTAGTTTCTAGAATACATACATTTTGAAACCTTTTAATTAAGTGCTTCATTCATAAATTTGACATGCAACTGGAGGAATCTTTAGAAATAATCCAGCCTGTTCCTGTTTTAGAGGAGGGAAAGGATGACCAATGAATTTAAGGGACTTGCTCAAAGGCCCACAGAGTCAGTAGCAAGAAATCAGGCAGAAGCACAAATTATACAATGTATGTCATCGTGATAAATGTGGTTGTAGGAAAGAATCAATACAACGTTTTCATAGGCGATAGATGCATTCAAGTTAACAGGCTTTAGATACTGCTACTCACTGGAGCCTGTTTCCATCCCAGCCCCCAGCCCGTTGCATTTGCCAAGATGTAGACAGTTGGACTCTGAGTGCTGGAATATACTTTAATGTGATAATGTGTGATTTAATGCACTCTTCTCTCTTGGGAGAGTCCTCTGAGACTATTAGGCGGACTTTTCATAGCAGGATGCAAAATGCCAGTGAAGTTAATTAAAAATAATCTAAAATAGAAGCCAGGGAGAGGGAGGATCTTCAAGTCGAAATTACATAAGAAAAGCTTTGACTTAGAAGCTTAGCTGGGTTGTCAGGAGTTTACAGGGGCTAATCAGATTTCCTTTTGGGGAAACCTGTTTATTTCAATTTATATGTCATGCCTATACATACAATATCTGTACTCTATTTTTGTCATGTCATATTTATCTTTTTAAGGATAACATTTCTCAGGATGTGTCATCTTCTGACAGCTTCTGTCCCTTCTTCTCAACTGGGGATGACTTTGCCCTCCAGGAGACATTTGGCTTTATCTGGAGACTGCAGACTTGTTTGACCATCCTAACCCGGGACAGGGGGACAGGCTATGTGCTGTAGCATCTAGTGACAGAATCCAGGGACACCGCCTAACACCCTGCAGTGCACAGGATAGAGCAGGTCTGCCACAAGACTGGTCCAAACTGCGGAGAGTGCTGAGATCACCAACCCCTGCTTTCCTTTTCTCCTGGAAGCCACTGCTATTTTAGACTTCACTGCAGACTTATAGAATCACAGCCCTCTAGGTGTAAGACCAAAGAAGCTGCTCAAAGTCTTACTTAATTCTAGTTGAGAACCATTAATTTAGAGGCTTTTATTTGTAAAATGATGTGTTAAATTAAGACTTTCAAGAACACACAGTTTTTCTTTTTTGGAGGAGAAGTTTTCACATAGCTCTAAAACAAAGCATGAGATAGCAAATAAATAAGATTTTAGTACTGTCTTTCACCACCTAAGTAGATGTTCTTGTTCTGCTATCCTACACTGCTCTTTGTAGACCTCAGCCAAGAACACAGTGAAGAAAGCAGACCTCAACTTTTACATGAGTTGGGTTCATTTGTAAGTTGGACTTTTGAAAGCTAAATCATACTTTCTTATAAACACAGTAGTAAATTATAGTTAGTTTCATAATAAATCTCAAAAGATTGTGGGAATTAAATTTTACTAAGTTTTTTATTCTTATAATGATAAATCCCAGAGAATATACTAGTGCAACACTGGTGGCCACATATAAATAACTAAGAACAAATTTAAACCCAATGGAAGTTAGTTCAAACTGATTGAGGAAGAAAAGGCTTAATTAGCAAAATAAAGGAAGACTTGTGGATTTGGGGGAGGATTTGGAGGCATTTTGAAGAACCTTAAAACTTGCAGACTCAACTTTTTTATGTGTGAAGAAACCAATGTACATTTTGTAAGTTTAGCTCTAGATGTGTAAGGCTTATTCGTTTATTTTCCATTTGCTTCCAAAAAGAATCAGACAAACAAGAGAAGCAGGGAACCAGACAAAAAGCTAAGAAGGGATGAAGGGCATTGAGAAGAAATTTAGGAAGAAAGGAAGAGGGAAGAAAAGGAAGAAGGAAAAAAGAAAAGGAAAGGGAGGAAGAAAGGAGAGGAAAGGGAGGAAAGATGAAAGAGTTAAAGAAAGTGCATCTGTAGATTTGAGAAGCATTTGAAGAGGTTGAACTGTTTGAGCTGAGAACTGCAGGTCTTTGAAGGGACAGCATAGTGTGAGCTGAGTAGGGGCCAGCATGTTAAAGAAAGAGGTAGCATAAGAGAGGTGCAAAGAAAGTGTGAGGACAGAGCTGGAGAGAGAAAAGCATGTCTACCAGGGGGGTTAGAAAAATCCCAAGGAAAAGTTTTAATCTGAATTGGACCAGGAGGAAGCATAGTTGTAGGATTCAGCCCGGTGAAGATGGATGATGGAAAGCAAGACATGGAAAAGATGGTGACAGAAGGTTGGGGCTTCGCGGGGAACACTGAGCATTGTAGGAGGAGCAGAGAGGGAGGGTAAAAGACAGGGCAAAGCCAGTTTTGGCAGCCTCCTGACCCTTACCCTGAGAAAATTTGTATCAACAAGAATAATTTCCTTGCTGGCAGTGATGAGCCTAGAAGGTTTTTTGGCAGGAGAACCAAATTGGTGTTTTGAGGAGATAAACCTGGTGGCAGTTCAAGGGATAATTCTGGAGGAAGGAGGAAGACTGGAGGTGGCAGTTAACCAGGAGTTTATTCCAGTGGACTGACGAGAGAGTAAAGGACCTAGGGCAGTACCAGTGGGAATGGAATCGCTGAGATAGATTTAAGGACTATAACAACCCAAGGTAGAGCTCTGTCTTGCTTAAAAAGGCCTTTCGAGGACATTGATGTTTACTTACTTGTCTTTGAATCTTTTGAGACCAAGCCTATTGTTCACATTTTACAAACTGAACTGGTAGGGTTGGTTGAAATGTTTGACATAGGAGATGGTAAAGTGGTAGAAATTTAAAGTAACAAGTAACTCGATGTGTAAACTGAGCAGAAACCAAGCAGGACCCGTTGAGTCTTTTGATTGAGTAGATTCTGGAAAATTTATCTCTAGCTATGATAGCCCATAGGTGGCTGGAAATGAGGTTTTAGGACAGTGATGAAGGTCAAGGTCAAACTCATCCACTAAATATTCACTTAATGGATGGGCACAGGAGTGAGGGAGAAGCAAAGAGCAAATTTTGGGAAATGGCTAACTTTATGAGTAGCAAAAGGAAACAGAAAAAAATATTTGTAATGATTCCTCATAAAAGTGTTGGATATTTGGTGGTTATGAAAGATGAAAACAGTTGCTATTATTGAAGGAGATGCAGAGCATGTTGAAGACTCTTTACGACAGGGTGGATTGAGCATGCCACATTTTAAAGTTAGGAAACAATAGAATATGGGAAGATCAAAGACCATGAGATTGAGGAATAGTAGTGGCACTGAGCAGAGTATTTAAAATGGTACAGTTATAATTTTGAGGAAGAATTCTTACCAGTCTTAGGAAAATTCGGATTATTTCCTTTTGAGACAGGCAAAAGAAAAAGATAGATGATAATTAGGAGAACTTTTGATATAAAAGAAAGAGAGGCTATTGAAAGCCTGCCTACATCTTCTCAATAAAATACATTTTTTATGACATTTGCTGAGAGCAAGGGTGGTTAGAATGACTAAAGAAATTTGAGATGTGTGGAAAAGATTTGGAAAAATGAAGAATTCCAAAGGGAGTCAATCTCTGGCACACCAAAGCTGCTCATTAACACTGAGGGCTTTAACTGAGAATGAATGGCATGAACTCTTCTGGACATGGATCAGCATGGTAGATTGCCTTTCTCAGAAAGAAACATGCCTGGGAACAAAAGCAGAGAATGGATTTTGATCTTACTGTAGGTTTAGGGGCTGGAAGGGTGCAAGGGATGGCAAAACAAGGGACTAGTATTGTGTAAGTCTGGGAAAGTGCCTTTGTAGGCACTGATCTTGTTTCTAAGCTGGGTGAAGGAGCCAGAGAGACCAGAAATGTTGGCAAGCTAAGACTTGTGGTGAGCAGAGATTGTGCTTGATTAGCTTGTTTGCTCAGTATATGTACAAAGATTTAATATATGTGATCAGATGACCTTTACAGGGATACAAGGGAAGCTATGGAATTTTTGGGTGTGTATGGGCTTTTCCTGTTTCTTTGAACCTTATTTCCTGGATCATTTTGAGGTGATTTTATGGAAAGTAGGCCAAAGAACAGAGTGAGATTATTTCACCAGTTTTATATTTTTATGGTAATAAAACTTAGGAAGAAAATAAGGAAACATAAATTGTCACAATCTAAAGTTATGCCATTTGTAAATGGAAACTTGTTTAGAAAAGAAAAATTTAACTGAATTTTCTTTTTGAGGTAATGTCAATTCTCCTTTACAAAGGCAGAAGATAAATGAAGTGATTTATGTTTCTACTTCTAAAAGTCTTTCTTCATGTTCTATTGTGTGGAGATTGATTCTGGACTGTCTTGAATTTATATTTTGGATCACTTTAAGTGTTGGTGGTTCACTGGAACTGACTGAAAATGGTTTAGCTCTTCTGGGTCAGTGCTATGCATATGAAGCAGTTCTTTTCATGTAATTGTCTTCCTTCCTGCCTTCTCAATCTCTCTGTGCCTTGCCAGTATCAATTTACTGAGGTGGATTGAACTTTTAATATCGTCTTTTTACATTAGCACACACGTCATCTAGGAGGAAATTTTTTTAACTTTAAAGATTTTCAGTTGAGTTATAAGTTACATTTTATAGATTGTACCTATAGGCACTTAGGATTTACTAAGTAGGAACTGTGAAAAGAGCTATTTTAACAAGAGTTTAATTCTGTTTGTGGTTTCTATTTGCAGTCTACTTCTGTTTTCATATTCACAGTCATGTGGTATAAAGAAAGATGATTCACATGCATGTACTTATTTGCCTAAGTTTTTAGTAGTCCCAGGGATACAGCCTGAAATCATTTTTTTTTAAGACTGGAACAATTTTTGACTATTGTGACACTTGGAAGAGAAAACCTTGTCCATAAGTAGTTTTTGTGTGCCTACTATTTATAAGGTCTTATGAATATTAAGAGTGTACAATACTTAGTTGTGACCACAGAAGATTTGTAAACTAGTTTAGAGAAGATGAGATAGGAGTATCTACCACATTCAATTTCATTTCCTTATTTAAATATCAGTTCAAGATTGCAACCAGAACATGTGGCAGATTAACCAATGGCCAGTTGCAAGTCAGTGGTAGAATTTTGGAGCTTAGGCTTTAGCGTTCAAAAGAGAATCTCAGGTGGCAAGGAGTCACTTTTGTTAGGGTTGAGCTGCAAGTGACCTCAGCTGAATAATATATAGATTGTAGTTTAAAAAAAGATTTTTGTTTTGAATTTCACAAAGCTGAGCACTAAACATAAGGCAACTTGTGGCCCAACAGGTGTCAGGAACTCTGGCGCTATACCTCAGAGTACAAAGAAAACATCTTCCCATCTTTACTTTCTCTACATCTATGGACAGTCCTCCTGCTCTGTCGCGTGGTGGATCCGCTTCTGACTCTCAGGGTCTCTGTGAACATAGACCTACCTGTTCATATTTCTTGAATTATTGGAGCGGCATGCAGGATCTTTCCTAAGTTTTTCTAAGGGGTTTTAACTGCTCATGTTTCACTAATGAAGCTATCAAACATGGAAAAGCTTAAAAGTATATAAGAAAAGAAGCAAAACCCCCCAGAAACAGAGCTTTTGTAAATAGGGAGGGGTGGAGGGGTAGAAGGGAGGGAAGGGGAATGGGAAAAAACAAAAACTAAGTTATTTCAGGTATAGGTACAAATTCCCAATGATGAATGTGATCATAATGTATACTTAAAGTAGACCAATAAAGTTAATTTTAAAAAGAGCGCACAGTGTTAACATACGGACTGTTTTAAAATAACTAAATCAGTTTCTCATCAAGATGCAAAATGATAGTAATTCTCGATTGAAGAAGAAATATATTCATTTGTTCTGACTGGAAAGTAACTCTGATTAGGGAGAGGAGAAATTAAGATGTTGGTAATGCCTTCCCTAGATGGAAATATGTAGATTTAAGAAAAATGGGGGAGTTGTAACTAGTAATATCTTGTAATTGATTAACAATGGGACAAGGGAAATAAGGGGAAAATAAAGAGTTGATGCTGTTCCTGTAACTACCTTTGACCAAGATACAGATCACAGATGGAGAAACAGGCAGATAGAGAAGAAAAATGATGAATTTGGAGAAATGTGGAAACCCAACTGCTGAAGGTGGTAAACCCACATAGGACATTGAAGGAGATGGATCTTCACGTTTTCCTTCTGAAAATGACCAAAACAGTGGAAGGTAGCGAGGTCATAAATATGGCAGAGCCAGAACTGGGAAGGTGGGTCCAACAGAAAATCCAAAGCATGAAGTACCCAGAGATAGGAGGGAGAGAGTCTAGAAGGTATGAGCCTAGATTAAATTATGAGAGCCCAAGGGTGTGGGGCTTTGTGAGAGATAACAAAGAGAATATGTGTCTTGACCTCAAAGAAAACCATATCCGTCACTCTGAAATGCAAGAAATACATTTCTATGTACTTCTGATTCACGTATTATCTTACCTGTGTCTTTACTACTATTTAACATGATTCTCTCCAGTGTCTATGTATTTCTAGATCAGGCTCTACCCTAGAAGTGCCTTTGCAAGTTCACTTCTGATTTTCAGTGGCCTCCATTCTTGAAATGGTGCCAAATAAGGGTTCAGCCTTTAACCACAGAACCAGAGAAAGTGATCTAGATAAAATAACTCTTAACTAAGAACAGAAAAGATTTTAAAAATTGTAACACTTTAAGAGTGATTCTGGTGAAAATGTATAGATCAGTGAGTCTCCACATGTTCAAAAGAGGAAGATGGTGGGGCCCTCCATTAATGAGGTTCATAGACGGCTACTTAAGGGAACTGGTTACATAGTGTCTCTGGATTTCAGCAATCAGATGCTCTTATGTGACAGATATACATAGCTTTCTAGGAAAGATTAAGAAGACTGTTGTGAGCAAGGGGTGTAATTCAGTGTAGAGTACTTGCCTAGCACCAGCAAGACCTTAGGTTCAGTGCCCAGTACCAACAAAACAAAACCACCAAAAAAAAAAAATCACCCTTTTGTGCCTATATAAATGAACAGAAAACCACTGAACAAATTGAAGGTATTTAAAGAATGATAGGAAAATATGAAATATTTTCTAATACAGCACTGTAGTACGTATGGAGTGAGGATGAGGCATCATTTTCCGTGACTGGTTAAACTGATTTGTCTGGTCTTTGCAAAGAGCAAAGTGTGATGAATCAGGGACAACTATAGAGAAAATAGATTTTAGCTGACTGCCAAGAAAGTGTTCAAATAAGTAAGTAATCTCAAACTGGAGTAAACTGTTTCTTCTGAGGCCTCTTCCCTATCCCTGAAGTATTCTTGCCTGCTGTCCTTGGCCTGTTCTGGGGGATGTTGAGTGTTCGAAGTTTTCATCTGAATTCATCTCTTCGGTAACTCAAGGGACCTCTAAGAGTATAACTTCAAATTCCACAAGCCTATGAATGCTTGGTGATAGCATGAATATTTTTATTGGCTGAGTAGATACAACTGAAACAGTACGTAACTGAGAAAGTCAGAGTTTCTGTGCCTCAGGGTCAGTTATCCTAAATATATTTTTAAGATACAGAACTGTAGGTTTAGATATAATGCAGTGCCAGAGATTATGGAGATCGAGTCAGTGTGTTCTGGTGTCTCTATCTGGTGTCTCCCTACCTTTTTTAAAAGTAGGAAGTGCAGAATTTCTCCTCATTCCTTATTTATTTCCAACCCTGATATATTGCAATGCATTTAAAACTGTAGTTGCCATTTGTCTATGCTTTGCACGTCCATATGCAATGACATAATATTTCTTTCTTTCTTTCTTTTTTTTTGGTACCGGGGTTCAAACTCGGGTCCTTGTGCTTTCGAGGTAGGCAGTGGAACCACTGAGCTAAATCCCTGGCCCAATTACATAATATTTCTAACTTTTTGGTATGTATGTCTTCCTCATCTTTACCAGCTCCAAGCCTGTAAACTAATTTAGTCAATGCCATTTTTTTCATTCTTTCAAATCTAATCATACCAGTAGCTTCCATGTACATGTGAAACCTATTCTTCAAAAGAATGTGCATTTTAGAATGTGCTCAGAAATCTTACCATTTTTCAAAATACTGATGACAATGAAATAATTAAATTAAGTGATTGAAGCATTCCATAAACATTTATAATGTGCATATAATTACATAATAACTTTCTTGTGTTTATAAAATTATGAATTTTTATGCATATGCTCAATCATCTGTTAAAATGACTTGGTAATTGTAACATGTTTTGGGACAGTGAGATTTTAATCCACTTTACACTGTTAGGCAAAGTAAGTTTAGTTTGCCATTATTCTTTAAAGGTCATTAGACTTGAGTGGTTTTTCTCTCTCTTTTTTTCTGTTTTGGATCCATGAAGAAATGAAATTCCAGAGCCTCAGGTCTTTCTAAAAGCTGCACGTTTAGTTTGCCATTATTCTTTAAAGGTCATTAGACTTGAGTGGTTTTTCTCTCTCTTTTTTCTGTTTTGGATCCATGAAGAAATGAAATTCCAGAGCCTCAGGTCTTTCTAAAAGCTGCCTTATCTTTACTTTTTTAAAGGTTACATTTGGGAAGCATTTGTAGACTATCCACATTGTTTAAAGCCTCTGGGAAATACAAACCCAGATTTTTTTTTCACTTTTCCCAAAAGTTTTATGCTCAGATTACTGAGGTTTCATAAACTGGATTCCATGTAGATTGTCTCTAACAATCTTGGCTTTCGAATGGAAGAATAAAACTTAAAATTGTTCAAAGCAATTTTCTTGATAGATAATGGAGATCTGAGTGTAGATTTTTGGAAAGTAACCGTGTACAGATTTTACAGATTGTAAGTGATCTGTCATAGATTATCCTCTGTGAGACCTAATTATGCAAAAGTCCTAACATTTAAGCACAAAGAGAGCTGCTTTTACTCCTTTCTATCAAAATGTATTTTACATTGATTAAACTTTATAAGGTTTTATAAAAATTTCTGTTGAGCAATTTCATCTTTCACAAGTGGAAAATGTATTTGGTGTTTGGCTTGTGAATTTACACACCCTTTTGCCTATTTCGGCAGAACATTTAGGGTGACTCAAGAAAGTCCATTCATAGGCTGAGGATTTAGCTTAGTGGTTCCACACTCTGTCTTGCTACCTTTCAAGCGCAAGGACCTGGATTCGATCCCCAGTACCCCACCCAAAGAAAATCCATTTAAAGAAAAGATCAGAACTGAATAATGGGAAACATAGATAGCCCAGAAGATTCAGGGGGAAAAATCAGAATGGACAGATGTAAACTGTAGGATCAAACTCAGTAATTCAATTTTATTTATAAATTTGAGTTAAAAAGAAAGCATTCTTCCTGGAATTTCATTATCCACAAGGGAATGAAAAACAAAACCACACACAGACTCTTAAAAGAAGCAATACTTTTCCTTATTCAATCTGAAGACAGATTGCTTGCATGGATTTTTATATAGCAGTTAGAATACAGTCCTCAATCTCAACAGCATGCCTATGACATGTTTATAGCAGGTTTTTGGAAGATGCTTAATGTAATAACACTTAACATAATAATCTTAGTCACTGTAAACAAGCTTTTGCTTTAAACCAGACACCTGCTTTGTATGCCTGATTCCATTTATTTCGAGATGCACCTCCTGAGTACTATTGTGATTCCAATGTTATAAATGAATCTAACAAGGGTTACCTTGCCCTAAATCCACATTATTAGTGGTGACCCCCACACCTTGATGTCAGAGCCCACAGTCCAGTAAATAGTAAAATTTAGAGGCAGTTTTTCTGTTCAAGAGACCCTACAGAGAATTACTTCATTCATAAGGAAGATTTCAAATATTTGGAACTTTAAATGGCAAAGTTGTCAGTATTTAATGAGAAACTCTAGTGTGTTCAGAAATTTGTCTTTTTAAAAGTGCAAATATCTTAAATATTTGACAAGCTATGTTTTCCTGAAACAGCCCTCTGAAGTCCTCTGTTACCATTATTTGTGAAAAGCATTTGGCTATAGACATATTATATTTGATTGGTCATACATTGATGGGACAAACTGTCCCTCTTTAGTAGTTAGAACAGTTGTTATTATAGAAAAAGTTTAGCTTACTCTTTTTACCTACACATGGCAGGACTCGGACCAGTTATTGATTACCTGATGGCAGGTTTATATTCAAAATAAAGAACAACTTAACTAGTGTACCAAACTGACTGAGAGTAGAGTATGTTCCCATGTGGGCTACTGTGGGCTGAAATTGCTTAAAATTTTGAAGGAGGACTGAGTAGTATAGTAGAGCTCTCTCCTAAGTGGGATTGGAAATTACCTTTCCTACTCCTCTACTCTAGTCTCTTATTTTCATTTGGATATCTGACTCAGAAAGTTACTCTGTATCTCATCATTAAAACTGAGCTAATGTTTTCTTCCTTATTTATCATAAATGGGTTTGAAGATTAAATGAATGTTGTATATTAAAGTACTTTGAAAGCCAGGCGTGATGGTGCACGCCTGTAATCCCAGCACTCAGGAGGCTGAGGCAGCAGGATCGCTGTGAGTTCATCACCAGCCTGGGCTACATAGTGAATTCCAGGTCAATAACTACATAGTGAGACCCTGTCTCAAAAAAAAGTCCAAACAAACAAAAAACCCCAAAAAGTAAAAATAAATAAATAAATAAAGTACTTTGAAATTGCTAAGACAGTACTGTAATTGCATAAACATTTTACTACTATTTTCTTTTAACAAAAACAAAAAGAATTTTCATCTTTAAAACCCACCAAACAACTACATACCAGCTGAATGGCTCTTAATGGTATATATAATATTTTATTTGAATTACTATCCACTTTATTAAATGGTCTTAATTTGTTCCCTCTTGTTAATCACTATTTAAATTATTTGATTCCTCTACTTCGTTCAGTAATACTATCAAGATTTTACATTTGGATGACCCCAAAGATAAAATATTATAGAATTTTAAATTAAATGAACATTTTATTTACTTGAATTTTTCCCATTCTTCCTTAGCAGGAACAATTACAATTGGAGTAGATTGCTTCTTACTATTCAGGCTCTTTTTTAGAAAAATATTAAAAAATAAAGGATATTGATTATGTAAGATAGTCACTTCTGAGTAGGGCATATTACATTTAAATTGATCTTTTAGCAAATTTTTTATTGTATTTATTTATTTTTTTTGGGGGGTGGTTTGAGGCAGGGTCTCACTATGTAGTGGAGACTGACCTGGAACTCACTATGTAGCCAAAACTGGTCTCGAACTCACAGGAAACCTCCTGCCTCAGCCTCCCGAGTGCTGGGATTACAGGCGTGTGCCACCACGAACCACGCCCGTTAACTTGATCTTTTAGAATCTTTGTGTTTTTTTTCTTTGGCATTTTTGTTTTGCTTAATTCATGCTTGTCACTTTTTTTGAGAATTAACTAAAATTCAATGCCTTACAAAGGCTCTTCTGCGACTTGCTCTCTTCCATTAGTAATACTTTTCAGAGCGATGGGGAATCTGGTCTCAATTGTTCTGCCCTGTACTGTCAGGTTTACAGATTTCGAGAGCCAGAAAGACCTTTGCAATAATGCACCACATTGCTGAGATTTCCTGAGGAAGAGAAGGAAGGGAGCGAGGCAGGGTTCCAGTCCCACAGCTGGTTGATCTTTGGACCAGAATTATGACCCGGGGCAGTTTTGCCTATTCGCTGTTTTGAAGTTGCTTGATTTAGTGTGTGTGTGTGGAGGTGTACACGCGTGCATGTGTGTTTTAGTCTCTCTAGCTGGAAGATTTGTTGGCAGGACCTAGCCTTTCCTCAGGAATGGATTTTCTCCCACATATATGTCCAGACTAGGCCTACTGGAAGTAACAAATGCCAAACCTTTGAGGGGAGACACCTATGGTGTATGGCTATCTTTTGGCATAGTTTTATTTTAAAGGTGTCAACTTTTATTTAAATATATAAAGCACATTCTTTAATATTCTTTCTTCCATTTATCAGTAAAACTGGTTCATATCACAAATAATTCAGGTTTTGCATTTTCTTGGTTGTCCTGACATGAAGGCAGATATAAATACCTCTCTGTGAATTAGATGATTAGGCACATTTTCATTTTTTTGATTACTTGAAATCTTGTGGCAAGGTGATAAGTACCAGAATATGTATCTCAATATTCAAATGTTCTTTTCAGTTTTTTAAAAAATAGTTATGAAGTATAAGAGAACAGCTTACTTAAAACAGTGGCCTCCAAACCCGGCCATCTATCATGATTAACTTGCCCTTCTACTCACCAGTACCAGCTGAGCTAGGACCTCTAAATTTGGGGCCTGTGCATTTGTAAAGAGCTTTACAAGTGATTCTGACACAGCGTCAGAGTAAGAAATTTGGCTTAGAAGAACAGTACATTTGAGATTATAGAGGCCCCTTTTCTAAGAGAAAATTGCTGTATCAGAGAGATGCACGTATTCCATGGGTAGGCAGAAATCTTATGGGAAGGTGCAAACTGATATTCTCCGTCACTGAAATTCCCAGACTGCCTATAGGCTATGCCCTTCCAGCCCACATAATCCTTAAATCACAATGACCGATCTCCATGTATCTAGGATGAGTGTGATAAACCAAGACTGTGCCTTTCGGTCTCAATTCAAAAGTGACACACAAGCCTACATAGTTAATAGAAATCTGTTGTTACAAATTGACATTTTAGCATCATAATGAGTAGTGATTTATCCAGCCACTGAAAGTTGTAATAATGTTGAGTCTGTGCTTGGATCTGTGGTGCCTGCCTTACAATTGTCTTATTATATTCCACTCTGTCTTCAGCACATTTATTTAGTGATATGAAGCTGCCATATGGATATTCTGCAAACTGAGCAAGTATTAAAATGATACTGATGAAATAATATGAATTATTATAAAGTCACAAAATAGTCAAGTGGTCACAATGCTTTAATTTATGAAAGTAGAGAATTGGCAAAAGTCACTTTAAATTTTTAGTTGGAACATTTCTGGGTCTCGTTTTCGGCTAGTTGCTATAGGGTACAGCAAAAACCATAGAATGAATGGTGACAGTTTTCAAAAGAGGCAAAATTGTGTAATTAGTGATTGTGATGTAATAGTAGCTACATATACTTTATTATGTTAGTGTAAGGAGACAGAATGTTTTTTCTTTTCCATTTTTGACTTGAGATCGACACTAGGGATCATCTAAGTCTACCACTTACCAGGTAAGGAAGTGTTTTTTAAGAAAAAAAATTAATGGTAAACTAAACTTTAATAAAAATTTAGAGCAGAAGTATCTTCCTTTTCCGCTAGCAATAGGCTACGTAATGGTAAATGTGTGTGTATATGGATGGACCACATGACATTTTCATTTATGCAGAGCAGAGTCGAGAGGGTCTATGTTTAGCACTCGAATATTGGACATGATTCAAGTATGAGTCAAGTGTGTCTAGAGGCTTTATTCATACCTATTTTCTTTTAGTCAGCAATGCTTCATAATGCCTTGGTTTCATGAATTAATTTTAATGGAATTAAAGTTGAACAGCTCAAAATTATATAATTAATTTCATTCAGCCTCAATTAAAGTTACTAATTGAATCAAGCCTACTAGCATGACACCTGGCGGCTGGCAGCTACATAACAGTAGCAGCAAGTATGTGGGACCCTGCTGACAGGCTAGTTCATGTATGCTGGTGAGTTTGGTTAGAAATCTTTTTTTACTGAGCATCTCAGAAAGGCCTTGAGTTGACTGTAGCAGTGGAAGATTTTTGGACTTGTTAAAAAAGTAAAGATTTTAACTGAAACTACCATCACATGAAGATTACATTTTCCTATGATGATGCTGAGCAAATGTTACATAAATCTAGAACATGTTGGTTTAGCATGCTTTTAATTTATATTTTATTGCTGTTTGTATATGATTTTGCTTTCTAAACATATAGAGAGTTGAAGACATTTTCAGAGATCTCAGCCTCTGAATTTATTCCTAAATTTATGTCCATCTATCTATTTTAACATGCTGCAGTGTATTTCATGGCAAAATTTTTCAATTGTTGTGAAATCCCCATGGTACATGAGAAATTTTTGCATGTGCAGAAAATTTTCCTTCCACTGGAAATGTTAACGCGTTGACTAACAACTTCTGTTTGAATCTGTTTCCTTTTTTTGCTTCCATACTTGACATCATCCTGCTTTTCTTACTTTTCTAACTCCTTCCCAATTGTGCAGATGGTTCTCAATACTGTTCTTTTAATATATTCACTCTTTTACTGACCTCATTAATTCAAAAGACTTCAACAATTGATCTTTAGGAAGATGACTGTTTCTGGCTGTACGTTTTGTTTTTTTTTTTTATTTCTTTCTGGGCTTGCAAATTTAAATATCCAGTATTAAACTGATCCATTAAAGATGTAATAGTAACTACATATACTTTATTATGTTAGTGTAAGGAGACAGAATGTTTTTTCTTTTCCATTTTTGACTTGAGATCGACACTAGGGATCATCTAAGTCTACCACTTACCAGGTAAGGAAGTGTTTTTTAAGAAAAAAAATTAATGGTAAACTAAACTTTAATAAAAATTTAGAGCAGAAGTATCTTCCTTTTCCGCTAGCAATAGGCTACGTAATGGTAAATGTGTGTGTATATGGATGGACCACATGACATTTTCATTTATGCAGAGCAGAGTCGAGAGGGTCTATGTTTAGCACTCGAATATTGGACATGATTCAAGTATGAGTCAAGTGTGTCTAGAGGCTTTATTCATACCTATTTTCTTTTAGTCAGCAATGCTTCATAATGCCTTGGTTTCATGAATTAATTTTAATGGAATTAAACTTGAACAGCTCAAAATTATATAATTAATTTCATTCAGCCTCAATTAAAGTTACTAATTGAATCAAGCCTACTAGCATGACACCTGGCGGCTGGCAGCTACATAACAGTAGCAGCAAGTATGTGGGACCCTGCTGACAGGCTAGTTCATGTATGCTGGTGAGTTTGGTTAGAAATCTTTTTTTACTGAGCATCTCAGAAAGGCCTTGAGTTGACTGTAGCAGTGGAAGATTTTTGGACTTGTTAAAAAAGTAAAGATTTTAACTGAAACTACCATCACATGAAGATTACATTTTCCTATGATGATGCTGAGCAAATGTTACATAAATCTAGAACATGTTGGTTTAGCATGCTTTTAATTTATATTTTATTGCTGTTTGTATATGATTTTGCTTTCTAAACATATAGAGAGTTGAAGACATTTTCAGAGATCTCAGCCTCTGAATTTATTCCTAAATTTATGTCCATCCATCTATTTTAACATGCTGCAGTGTATTTCATGGCAAAATTTTTCAATTGTTGTGAAATCCCCATGGTACATGAGAAATTTTTGCATGTGCAGAAAATTTTCCTTCCACTGGAAATGTTAACGCGTTGACTAACAACTTCTGTTTGAATCTGTTTCCTTTTTTTGCTTCCATACTTGACATCATCCTGCTTTTCTTACTTTTCTAACTCCTTCCCAATTGTGCAGATGGTTCTCAATACTGTTCTTTTAATATATTCACTCTTTTACTGACCTCATTAATTCAAAAGACTTCAACAATTGATCTTTAGGAAGATGACTGTTTCTGGCTGTACGTTTTGTTTTTTTTTTTTATTTCTTTCTGGGCTTGCAAATTTAAATATCCAGTATTAAACTGATCCATTAAACTATAATTTCTATGAAGGAAGGTTTAGGTTGTATCTGATAATTTATTGTATTCCTATTACCTTGTGTAATCCCTAAATATCTATTGTGTTACAGACACACTTATTTATAATTAGTCAATTATTCTCCTGATTTTCATATTTTGCCAGTCAGCTTCAAACTAAGAACTTTATTTTCAACCCTATACTCATCTGTGCAAGCCTCTAGTTTCTCACATTTATGTTTTTTTCTATCTTGCTAATCAGTTAAGCTCTCATCAAGTTCTACATGAACTTTGCTAAGCCCTTATTCTGTGCTCCTTAGATGAAGCCATATTCAGTGATTTTCAAGAATATAATTGTAGTCAAATCATCTGAATGAAATATCTTCTCCCCCAGTTAAAGTAGAATTGGTGGTACAACCCAGGAATCTGCTTTTATTTTCAATAAAATTTTCCAAGTTAAATAATGTGCAGTGAAGACTGAGAACCATTGTTGTGTAAAAGTTTACTGATCTTCCTAATACCTGGCTTTGCTTAGGCATTTTATAAAGTTGCTGTGAATACTTTCACATATTTATCTTGTTTTAAAATTAGGTTTGGATTTTTCATCTTGGAATTAAATGTCCACTCTTTCTCTAATCAAACCTTTACAGTCTTCTTCTTTTTAATACAAGGGACCAAACCCATAGAGCCCTATCTTCTAATGTCCCCCTGAAAGTACTTCACAGCCCAGAAAGTTGGAACCTTTGCTCAAGTGCCTGCCTTTGGAGTTTTTTCCATGCTGTTCTTCCACTTTTCTCCCATCTGGGCTTTTTGAAATCCTTCTAATCTTTTAAAGACCAACCAACATGCACCGTTTTTATAGTGTCTTTCTTGATCTCTGAATCATGATGAGTTTTTTCCCCTTCTTTTGAACCTCTTTAGTGCTCTGGGCCTTTCATAGTGTGCATTTTACCCGGTGTTATAGGTTGCTTTTGTTTGACTTACGTTCCCAACAAGACTTCACATATTGGCTTTCCCCCGAGAACTCATAAACCCCCATATAAATCTCTCATCCTCGACACCCTCTTGTCTGAGGATGTATTATACATTCTTTGACTTTTTCCCTAAATTTCTACAGAGAGAACTGGTACTTGGCTTTCTACCTCTGTACTACTCTGTCACTCCTCATTGAACTGCAGCCTGACTTTCATCTCCACCATTCATTGGAGTCTCATCTCCTTTGATGCTTTCCCTGGCATACCTGCCCCCTAGCTGTATAGTCTCACTCACTTTCATGTTTATGTAACCTTTCCACATTTCTCTAGTATGGCAGATCACTTTCTATTTTAAAATTCCTTATTTACTAGAACCTTAGTATATTATGTTTACCGTGAACATTTCTGTTTCTTCAATGCACATTGTAGGAGTTCATTGAATAACTGCTACTGAGGAAACGCTTCTACTCCTGTTTTCTTTAACTGTGATAGACTAAGACACAGGAAGAAAAATCTGCACCCTACAAAACTAGGGAAATCATGTAGCATTCAGTGATGATGAATATGTTATTCTTTTCTTTTCAGAAAAATGTAACAAGGACCAAACTGAGAAAGATGTAACTCACGCTATCAATCCACACTTCGCATATGAAGAGAGTCAAGACCAGCCCTTGTGGGGGAATCCTTCAGATGGTGAACTCATCAGAAGTAAGTATTTTTGAAGAGAAGATGTGGGTGATTGGCGGATATACTGTGATAATATGCTCTCAGTCAATGCTCATACAATTCTACACATCTGTAAATCAGGAGTTTACTTGAAAGTGTTTCCATTTGTATGTTAAACTGCAGAGCTAAAACTGGAATATAAATAGTTCTGTCAGCTGCCATCACTTCTTTAAGAAAAGAAGAATTGACTCACATGTGCTGGATTAGATTCTCAGAGAGATTTGTCCAAACGTCTTAGTTCCTTACTGAGCAGCAACTCAGTGGGAATCAGACAACTCTAAGGAAATGTGGACAGTGCAACTGTAAAAAAAGAAAGACACGTTATGTATTAATCATGCAACTATGATCTCTATTCTTACAGCAAAAACAAATCCTTTTTATTATCGATTATGTTGTATCAGCATTTATGTGTGCCTTCACCTTGATGCTCTCCTGCTTTCTGAAATTGCTCTGTAGAATATTATGGAAGCATCAGTGCTTTGCTTATGCTGAGAGTGCCTTTAAATAGCGTGGCTTTGGCACTGTTCAGCATGGTGATTCTGGGTGAGATTCTGCTTGAGACCCTCTAGGGCCTATGTTCTGGTAGATAAGTCCCCGCAGATGAATTTGAGATTAATTTGCCATATAATGAATTATATATAGCCAACGTGTAAGTGTAAAGATTAATAGAGTTCTTTTGAAATTTCTAATTGAGTTAACTAAATTACTATGTCTCAGTCTCAGTTTTGCAAAGCTGGCAGTGAAGAATTCACTTCTGGAAATCAAGTATTTTATTTACTTAAGTTTAATTCATCAGTTCAGATAACTTCATAATGTAGACCTTTTATGGTGTTACATTTCACATTTATAGTGTTCAGAAAGTTGTAATATTCCTTTCTTCTCTAGAATACTTATTGCTTGGTCCAAACAGATAATCAAACAGAATAAAGCCGGGAAAAGGGAGGAGGGGTGGGGAGAAATCAACTTAGCGGAAATCACACAGTTACAGTAAAAACATCAATGAAGGAAATTTCCAGTTTTCAAACAAAAGCTCTAAAAATGAGTGTATTTTAGTCTAATTTTGATTTTGATACACTTTTGTCTTGGGAAAGCTAGTAGAAAGGAAGGAAATTAAACTCATATTGTTGAGTAGCAAGATTTATATAGCTCTTACTAAACAAACATGATTTCAAGTACATATTTACAACTTTTCTCAAAACTGATAATTTCCCTTTATTATCTATATATCAATTCTACTATTGTGAAAATTAAGATTTTGTGAAATTCTGGCATAAATTATTGATAATTTCCTAGCAACCAGAAGTAATGAGCCCTCTAAGAGGTCTGTGAGGCAATTTTAACTCCACCTTTCGAGAAGTATGAATTCACTCTCTCTCTCTCAATATGATTTCATGTTTTTTACTTTAATGGATTTATTTTTTTTATTATTTTGAAGAGATTTCTTTTACCAAGGGCTGCACTAGCATGATATGAGTGAAATCTCTTAGGACAAAAACAAAGTACAAATACTTGTTGCATAAGGATATGGAGAATTATGTTCATTTGATAAATTTGTGCTGCTTGGTGAAGCTCAATTCAGTCACAGAATTCATGTCATTTAAAGAGAATGGATTTAGCCCCCACCCCTCTTTTCTCCTGTCTATACTGGTTAAATGGATAGTGATAAAAAATATTGCCAGAAATAGTGTCGTTATTGAGAAAGTGATGCAGTCTGCGCCATGGGATCCTGGGGACATAGTGAGTTTCCTACCAATGGCTCTGGAAGAATACAGAGATAGGAATATGATCACTCCCTCTACAAGGAATGCTGGGAATATGGACAGATGGATGGTACACAGGTGTAGTGGCCAAAAGGCAGTAATGCCTCTCCGGCTGGAAAGAGGAGCTAGCAAGCATTTCCAGACTTTGGTAAACGGTGTCTGACTGACTTCGGACTACAATTTTCAAAAACTCCTATTTCTGTTCTTTTCCAAGCCACACTCTTCTAGGCAAAGGCAACTTTCTTGGATCTGCAGAAGTAAAACTCATATCTGAATTTGCAGAAGTGGGACATTTTATATCATCTCCATACTTAACTCGATTCTGGATAGCATTTGAAGCTATTATGGTAGTGTCTACTGTTCCAGCTCTCTGACACTGGACTCTTTGTAGTAAGGACTTTCCCTCTTTGGCTTTCCCCATTGACTCTCTGGCCATCTCTTGTATTTTAATGTCTGACTCTCTTAACCCTGTGTTTAGAGGAGTTGTGTGCTTGCCCCTTGCTTCCACTTGTAGCTCATATCCGAAGCCCAGTAACTCTTCAGTAAGAACAATAGGCCTCTCGCGCTCCATCGGGAGGAGGGGAACATCTGGTGAGTCAGGCCTGGCCTGGCTGCTGTGCCAGGAGTCCTGTGTGGCTCCCTGAGCACCATGGAAGAGGCGGACAGCTGGCTCTCATGGAACTGATGTTAGTTTCCCACTGTAGCATGTGTTTGGCAGGATAGAGGGAGCATCAGAAAAATGAGAGCGTCTGGGGTGTGGGAGCGTACTCAAATACACAGCCCACTCTTTTTTCCAAGCTTCCATGGGACAGCTCAGCTGCACAAGCAGGCAGTGAAGGAAAAGAACTGTGAAATATGAGTTTTTCTTTCTTTTTAAGAGTGGTTACTAAAGGCTGGCAGCTCAAGCCTCTGTTGTCCTGGATTCCTGCTGCCTTTTCTGTTGGACATTTAAGGTGTAATTTATAGAGGACTGTTAGCTGTCAGTGTGATGAGGCTGTTTTTACTTTTGGTTGCAGAGAATAACTGAGCCCTGGAAAATCAAGGGAGTGGCTGCTTTGGAAATTGCATTCTGATTAAAGGGTGTATTCTTAGGCTTCATAAACGAGATCCAAGCTGAGAGTAATTTCCAAATTATTCTGTGAACTTTAACCCTGACCTCGGTGGACCACCTCCTGGTGGCTCCTACCAGATGCATGCTTCACACTGAAGTTTGTGCTTTGTCTTCCGTGTTCCTATTAGAAGATATTGCAGGCAGCAGACCTGGGGTGCTCGAGTCTTCGGGGGCTTAGCTTTCAAATTGGTTGCCCCTGAGTTGCTAAGCTATTAGAGAATTTTTTTTTTCTAGAAATAATAAATAAAAGAGAAGAAATCCATATGGAATCAGACATTTCAGATAAATAGGCCACACGCAATCTGGTCAAGGAATATGTATTGTGACTCTCTTATGAATTTTAAATAAAAAAAAAGACAATTCAGCCACTTACATTTGTTAAAATATTAAACAAAATTAGTAAAGAATTAGAAGCACAAAAGATGTTTTATGAGGAAATTTTATCATTGTAAAGTTTTCTTTTTATTTTATGAGTTTTTCATCCTTTTAAAGTTTACAAGACTTTCATATGCTGAGAAAATACTTCAGCACGTAATTTAATTTTTGGAGTGGAGATTAAATTTTCAAGTTTATAAAACTTCTTTTTATGAAAGTACTGGCTAATTCCTTGGCTTTTTGCCTCAGACAACCAGATGGAGTACTGGTATATAATTGGAAGTTTTACTTGTATTAATAATTACTGTTCCTCTGGCGTGATAAAATAAATGTTGCAGTTGAAGTGAAACCCCCAATTAATATTAATAATTTTTCTGTTTAGCCCATAATATGTATAAACTGATAACAGATAATAAACAATATTATGTGTTTTAATTAGCCTAGAAATGAAACAGAAATAACACTTTGCTCTCAGTCTTTGGGAGAGTTCCTAAGGTAGAAAGGTGTGCATGTATATGTAAAGTGTGTGTCCTTTTGCTTATGCTTAGGCATATATAATATTTTGCCTTAATTTAGGTCAAATTCCACTATCCTAATTATTGTCTATAAAGAGCTTACATTTTTCTTTGTTCCTCTTTCTAAAATGCCTCAGGACTCTATCTCAGATTTTTCTAGGTCTTTTTGAAATTTCTTATTACTTAACTTTATCCTTGGACATTGCTTTTACATAAATGTCTCCTAATTCTAAATGTTATTACTTAACTCCAGAAATTTTCCTTAGCTTCTCTTCTGAAATAAATTTCCCATTAAATTAAACTATTTTGTTCAGCTAATTCTCTCCTTTGTGATTTTATAGAATTCCCATGATCTGAAGCAAAGTTAGAATGCTCTACTTAAATGGTAATCCCCATTCTATTTAACCCATTTATTCATTTTGAAGAGTTTTTAGCTCTCGTAATGTTAAGCACTTAATTGGCAGCAGAAAGCACGCCGTTGTCTAATTCACACTTGCCCACTCTTATGCAGCTGCTGTATCGTGCCTTCTCACTCATCCTACTACTTGAAACGTTCTTCTTGGCATCGTCTGAATTTCCTCTCAACCTCAACGGGCTGTCGTTAGGAACTCTATTATTTCTTTTCCTAGTCTTTGCCAACTTTCCACTGACCATCCTCTAATAAATACCATTTTATCACTCAGGGAATGCTATCTTTATGCAAAACAGAGAAAGAAAAGCCAATATTCAGATACAGTATTTCTGTACTTAGAGCATTTCTCACTTTGGGGATAAGGAATGAGCATCAAGAGGCTTAGATTTAAATTTCTTCCACAGCTCTCTTTAGTGCATGCACATTTCAACAAGTATTATTTGGTTTTCCTCAGAATTCACTTTATGTAAAAGAGACTATAAACAAGCCCCCAAATAAATACCAGCCGTATGTAGCTTTTGGATTATGTTTCCTAGATAATCGAGAAAGTTAATTTTGCATGATCATTTGATCTTTTGGAGGAGTATGGGGAGCAAGTTCTCTCACTCCATTTTTTTCAGTACTGGGGATTGAACCCAGGGCCTCACACTTTTGAGACCAGCATTCTATTACTGTATATGTTCCGCCTTTTTATGTTTTATTTTATTTTATTTTCAGACAGGGTGTCTTTTAGTTTCTCCAGCTAGCCTTGAATTTGTAATCCCTCTGCTTTAGTATGGAGGAGCAAGTCATTCTGACTTTTGACATGCTTAATCTTTTCCTCCTCCATTTAGAGATAGAAATTTTTCTGTTTTTCAGTATGTTGAACAGATGGTTGTGTGGCTGCAGTTCAGATGCTTTGGTGATTGCTATAGAGAAAAATCTGACCATCAGTTATTCCAAAATCAAACTAATAGTTTGGTTTCAAGGTTGGGTCATTTCTGATGGGCCACTTTATTTATCCCAATGGTCAGTGGCAGCCACTGAACGTGTTCTAAAATAGAGATGTAGTTTCCTCACAAATTCTTCCTCAGGACGCATGTGCCAGATTCATCTGCGCTCTTGTCAAGAAATTGGGGAGAATCAGTGTCATTTTTTGTTTTGAGCATTTTAAGATTAGGGGTCCTGAGGCCAATGCGAACAAATTGCCAGCATTCAGACCCTGTCTACGTCATTACTACTGATGGTGTCTAAGCTCTGTGGGCTCTAATCTTTCATTACTAAAATGGTGGTGTTAATGCTAGATACCTCATTGTGTGACTCTGAGGACTATACAAGAAAATCCTCAATCGGCACAAACATAAGTGAGTAAATGCTCCATGAATTGTTTCGCATTATTATTACCCTTGAACTTAAGTATACCAGTGTTATGACTTTGTATTTCTTATTCATCATGGTTGTATTAGGTTACATGTCCACAAGGACTGGGGCACGTAGATTAAATTTTACTGAGAACCTGGATGTTTATATCAGTAATGTACTAGCATCAGTTGGTTATAGATTTCAAGCGCTTGCAGAATGACAAAATGTATACAAACCAATGTGAACAATGTAAAAAGGAGAGGCTATTTCATGGAAGTAGATGGTTGTATATATAATGTTTTGTCTTTTCACCAACCAAAAGGTTATTTTTCCAGATCCTTTCCATAATGCCTGCACAAGTGATCAGATTCATTTTTGTGAAGATTGTATGCAATTATTTTAAAGTGTTTTGTGTACTCTAAAAAAAAATACTTGTTATTACTGCTATTAATGTTATTTTTTCTAATTTATTATTTCACTCTTCGTTTTTATAAAATACCTTGATATTAGATCTTTAATCCATATCATACTTCTTTTGGTCAAAAGTTTTCAATTACTTTCTGATAGTCCCATATACTTTTGATCTTTAGAGGAGGAAACAAGAAGGTGTTGAGGTGTGAGTGCTAGATGAGGTCTCATTAAGGGGACTAGATTCCTTTCTCTTTCTTTGGGAATTCTTCAAGCCTGGGAATTGGATTAAAATTCATCTCAAAAATGCTAACCACTGAAGAAATAAATAACATTTAATGATCAAGACCACAAATGCTGTGGTCTAGATAATTTTGGTTCTCAACCCTCAAACTTTCTGGATCTAAATATTCTGTGAACTTACACGCTCATTTTCTGTCAAGTACATTGTTATATTGAACTTTTGGGATTAGAAATTAAAATGTAACTTTGAAGACTGAATAAAAATTGATTGCATTGATGAAGGGAGGGCAGGGACAAGGGGAAAAAATGAGAACCAAGACTTGTCATGTAGAGGTACAAGATCCCAACAATGAATGATGAATG
>NW_022900916.1:50867109-50935252 GCF_012274545.1 Fukomys damarensis | reverse complement strand
TAAACTCAATTAAAGCTGAAAAAAAATTGATTGCATTGAGCTTGAGTGCCTGCACTGGCAGTGTGTTATGTTGGGGATACAGTGGAGAACAATACAGTTGTGTTCGCTTCATTCAAAATATGTGATCTGAGAGGAGAAACAGGCAGTTTATCGGAATGATAATGTGTTTTAATGCTGCATTGGGAAGCGGGGGCTGTGACATGTTCACATAAGAGAAGCACAAATCCCCACATGGGAGTGGGGTTCAGAGAGAGCCTTCTAGAGGAAGTGATGTCTATGATGGTATCTAGAAGAGCTAAGTTGCTGAAGCGCAGGGGCTTGGAGTAGATGAGGCTGGGGTGTTCAATCCCCAAACACAGCACCTTTGCAGTTCTAGAGATAAGGTACTGCCAGCTCGAGAACATCTGGGGAAATTTGATGTAAGTTGAGCTATGTAATGCTTGATGAAGTGTGAAAAGAAACGATAGGAAAAGGGTCTGTAAAAAAGTTAAGTGGAGGTGGAGGAAACTGAAGGGAGGAGGGACCAAATGAGATTGATATTTTAATTTGGCTGTATTTATGAAGGATTACTCTTGCAACAGTTTGGAAAACAAATAAGAATGGGAAAGACTGAAGGCATTAAATGACCATTTGGAAGACTGTGTTAATATGGCTGAGAAAGGAAGGCATCTTGGACTGTGGCAGTGGCAGGTAGGATTGCAAGAAGGCGAGGGATCCATCCTTGTGTGAGGTACAGTCAGTAAGATATACAGGACAGAAGAATGGCAGGTAGTGGGATTGAGTTCACAGTTTTTAGTTTGGCCAAATGTATTTGTGATGAAGGGAGAGTGGGGAAAGATTTAAGGACACTGTCCAAAAAAGTTCTGAAGTAATGAAGTAGGAATATAAAAGAAGGAAATAAAAACAAGAAGGGGCTTACAAATAAACTAAATGCAAAGCAATTCATAGTCCAGGAGTTTTGCAGAACCTCAAGGAACATGAATCTCCCGGCCTCTACCTGTAACATACAGTTTTGCAGCATTTAAGAAGCAAACCAAAAGTAGGTATGGTTGCTGAGTAGAATATGTGGGGAGAGAAGATGGAATTCTGTGTAATAGTGGAAAATAGGAATTTAAGATTTCTGAGATGGGACAGTGTCAGCTGAGCTCAAGGCCAAGCTGTGGTCATGAGCATGTGTGACTGAGTTTCCCCCCAACCTACAGTTCTAGGTCTGGAAGAGGTTTCAAGGCTTATGAAAGCTGTCATATCAAATAGTGGGGAATCAGAGATCCAGATATGCTTTTCCATTTAACAGGCTCAGTAGGAGGGAAAACAATGCATTTAACTGTTTCTTAAATTTTTCCCAAGTTCCTCATTGAAGCTTATTGGTAGGGTGAGGTAGGCAGTTGGTTGCTCTGGCTCTTTGCTACTGTGTTCTGAATTCTGTGGATGAATGGAATTATTGATATTCTCAAAGCTAATGTATCTAAAATGAATGAAGTATCATGTAAATTATTTGGAGTTGCTGGTCTTAATTATTATGACTCTACGTGGCCTCATGGCATCCAGTTAATATACAAAATTGCAACTAAAAAAAGATACATCAGTGTATGCATGTATCTTTCTTTCATATATCTATATATGCATGTGTGTATAAATAAAAGTAGAAGTGTCTGTTTAGATTTTGATTACTGTAAGATGTACACCCATCTCTTTACATGGTTTCTCCCCTGGAGATCCATGAAACTGAGTGAGAATATATGGGTGAAGATGACTTACTTGCATGTAATATTCTGCACATTCTCTTCTGCATTGTTGAGTTTCTCTGAGGTAAATTATTTCATTACATTAAAAGCAATAATATTTTCAAAAGAAGAATCTCACATAGCAAAAAAACATTAGGGAAGCTCAGCTTCCCCAAGATGTGTTAGAGCTTGGTGACCTGTAGCAAGCACTTGGTTTACGGGTAGCAGCCAGGAGACTCATGTTCAGATTCTGCAAAAATCAGGATGCGCTCCATAATTGCAGAGACGGAAGACTCTCGGAGTAAGAACATGAGGTCTCTTCTTCAAAAAGTCATCATGAATTCCATGAGTGCAGCAGCTTAGCACTGAGTCCCTCTTGGCAGGGCCCCTCTGAGCTTTGGGCTTTCTGCCTCTATGTAATGACATTGCATGTCAGTGAAGCTAGGCCTGGCATGGGATACAGATCCAGTTTTACTGGATGACTGATTACTCTGCACCAGTTTCGTACTGGAAGTTCCTGAAATACAGAATGAAGTAATTGGTCTGGGCTTGTGCAAATCGCTTATCTATTAGTCGTAAGCAGGAAGAGTTTCTATGGGAGCAACTGCCATAGGCAAACTGTAAACTGGAGGTGCTCAGGCCTCCTTTAGCCACAGCCTGTGAAGGGCTGTTACCAACTTCTAACTTTACCGGTAACTCAGTATACAGGGCCAGGGGTAGCTCAGTGAAAAAGATTGGTAGAAATCTTCCTCTACCATTTTCAGGAATTCTGTTTCCTCTTCATCTTAGCACTGCTAAGACTCAGTGCTGTAACTTGCCCCATGTTTCTTTCAACTAGTCCATTGGGAGTTGTTGGTAAATCTTTCTTGGCTTTTTCCCAGGTTCTATGAGTTCTGCAACAGAATTTGCAAAGGTCCAGGGAAATCTCTTATAACACTCAGATGGTAGTACAGTGTTAAAGGGTGAAAATTACATTAAGTGAAACATGGAAGAGAGAGTGGGTAGAGAAATTTGTTCTGCTTTGGAACATTATTTGATTAAATACATTTTCCATGGTTCTTGAGAACTTGTGAGAACTTGGATTGAAAAATTTAAGGAAAAAAAAAGATTTCCACCATCTCAAATTGTCATGAATAATTGATAATTGATTCATACCAGTGTGATCATAATAAGACCATACACCTCATCTTTGGATGTTGCCCAGCATTCTTTGCCTTTATAAAAAGGACCCGAACATGTCATTTCTGTCGAGGCTCGTTTCTACAAGTTATTCTCACAACATTCCTTCAGCATTTCAAAAATGCTGTCACACACAGGTAAATGGCAACAACAGCACACCTAATGATGGTATGATTATGAGTAATTGTCTAGTCTGTGATTCCTTGTGTGTGAGGCCCTCTTACAGAACTTCACAGAGTTTTTTTGTTTGTTTGTTTGTTTGTTTTGCACTGGGGATCAAACTCAGGACCTTGTACTTGTGAAGCAGGCCTCAGAACCTCTGAGCTAAATCCCCGGCCCCTCGTAGAGTTTTCAAGAGTCTTATTAAACCAAATAATTCTGTGTACAGATATTCAACATTGGAAATATAAAGTTAAATTAGCATTTTTACAGACTAAGTTTTCAGTATTTCAACCATATTAAGTAGTTCATTATTTGATCTGGATCTACATAAAAACAGAGAATAAAACATTCAGTATTTTAACTTAAATGTCCAAATTTTAGCTTCTTAATTTTTTAAATAATAAGATCCATTGTATACTTACTTAATTTCAAATATTAGGCCCCAATGAAATAAAAAAAGTGTAAACCTAAAAATGTCCTTTTTAAAGCAGGTTTGAATAATACTGACTCATATTATGAGGTCACAATTTGTTTGGACAAACAGTTTGAACAAGTTCAGACAACAAAACCTTGTTATTTCAATGTATTTAAACTTGGGGCTTATTAACCATTGGTCCCCAAACATTCAATTTAAAAAAGTCCCAAGTCACAGTGAAAATGAGATGGCAGATTCTTGGTCAGTTGTTAGGTGTGGTCACCACGACTATTTCACCACGCCTTCTGCTCTACTTCTGGATTAATTCATGCAGTCTGTAAGTAATATCTCATTTGACCTTCGAGGACAGAACTTCCCTGTGTTTGACTGCTACAGAGCTTTTTGATTTCTTTAAAACACTATCAATTGATGACTTATTTAATACTAATGAACTTATCCATTTCCCCTTAGTTGCCTTATAAATAGGGACACACCTTGGACTCTATAGCACCAAAATCTTTTCCGTCTAATATTTTTGAAGTCACAAATTTACTTTCTCTTTTCTCCCTGTGCTTTACCTTAAAAATACTTATTCCATATCTGCTAACTGTGTTCTTTTCCTCCATGGTATCTCATCTCCTTCTTAACTTTAGCTGATTTTTTTTGTTGGCCAACTGGAACACTCAAAAGATTTCTCATTACCCCCCTAAATTCCATGTCCTTATGCCATATTTATCAGTCTTACACTGTCTCTATAGCAATGGATCAGTCTTCTCACATGAGGGTGCTGAGACTGAGTCACACGGGGAGAATGTTATATCATGGAAAGATTGGTGCTTCTATGAACTTATGTTCTCTAATTTCAATTGATATGCCTCTGTGCCTCAATTTTTAGTTGATTTCCATTTTGTTCTATACTTGCCTTTTAATTTTATGACACATACTGTTCCATAAGGACGCAGATTACATTCTCATTCTTTTTGACTGAGACATTTGAGGTTTTAGCTAAGCAGCATTTTCTGGTATTCAAACCCATTTTTGCTCCACATGGCTATTGCTTTAGCTATTTTTGGTCATGTCTTGGAAGGGACAGTTACTATGAAAATGATCTTCTGTTGTTGATAAGTCATACTTCTCAACTAGTCCAGTAGCTCCTTCTCAGTCCTTTTCATTTCTTTTTGGTATCGGGGATTGAACTTGGGACCTTGCGCTTATGAGGCAGGCAAGGTGCCACTGAGTTAAATCCATGCCCCATCCTTTGCATTTTTGTAACTTGGCAGGACTTGTTTCCTGCTTGCAGTTCTCTCCCTTTCTGCATTCCCTTAGATTCTGGTCCTCTGTAGGTTCACTGGCTTTCTTTCCTTGTCGTAGATTCTTTTGGTTTTCTGTCTGCCTCGGAACTTCTCATACCAGGTCCTCCTTTTGGTTTATGAGTTCCTAGGTCTTCAGAGACTTCCTCATCTAAAATGAGTTTTCCTGTTTCACACAGCACCTTTTCCTTTTTTTGCTGTTACCACAATTTGTAACTTATTTGTGCAATTATGTGTCTCATGTCTGCTGGCTCTAAATTGCATTCCCAGCAATTAGTGTAATTCCAGGACCGTGATAAGCTTTCAGGGAATGCTTTTGAATGATGGAGTCTGGGCATAAAAAATAACTTGCTTTTTCCTATTGTGAACTACGTTTCATAGCCAAAATATACTCCTTGCTCTTTTCTCTGCATGTCTAGCATTTTGCTTCTGCCAGGCTTCACTTTTGTTGATTCCCTGTAATTCCAGTTGGCAAGCAGTGTCTCCCTAGGACTCTGTTGATCTCCATCTTTCCTAAAGGACTCATTGATTTCCAAGATTTCAGTACCTCTCTTGTACTATTGGACTGGGGGCACCTTAGGGGCAGGGTTGGATTCTCTTTCAGCTTTGTAACACTTACACTGTTTAGCCTGGGGCCAGGGAGAGTGTTGTTCCCAATACTTCTTCGGCATTAATTGTTGTATAAATGAAAGTCTTTACCTTTTAAGGACTTTTAGCTTCCCTGTAGGAAACTAACAGCTTTGAATTAGCTAAGCTATAGTGCTTTCTTTTAAAATATGGGTTGACTCTTTACTTCTCTTTAGAAAGGAATATTCTCAGTGTTCAGTTCATGCATATTAAAGAATGTTTTTGTTTATAATATTAAAAATGTTATTGTTACAGCTTTTTGCAATTAATGACTTGTGTTTTTCATACTGATGGCTTAATTTGTCCTATCAGCAACTTTACCAAGCAGATAGTCTCAGCATTATCATCTACAGAGAAAGCTGAGCTCTGAAAAGTCAAGCAGCTTGCCTGAAGCTATATCTAAACAGCTAAAGTCTTGATTTTCAGCATGTAGGTTTTCCACCTTAGAATTATTTGTAAACAGGGGGTGGGGGAATTGGGGGGTGCTAGAGGAAGGGTTAGGTACTTTGTGTGACATTTAAGGTCCTCTACAAATCGTATTAAATTTACTGAGGAGAGGGGTAATTTTTCCAAGCCCCAATTCTAGTCCATTTTCCTAGCTGAAAATTACTGCCATGCTTTACCAATATTACTGATGAAGCTGTATCCTGCCTCTGTATTGAGTTGAAAAAAGTTGAAAAAAATTGCAGTATGTTATACTTCAGAATTTCATCTTTATTAAGATAAATTCAAAGCAATACATGGGTTTACTTTAAACTTAATGTCTTAGGAAAAAGGCCTCTGCAATTTTCAGAATTATTTATTCGTTGACTCTATAATTTGGTCTCATTCGCAAGATAGATAGAGAATACTAGCACGCCCTTCTTTTGGTGGTATATAGGGATTTTCCACTTGTAGGAAGAAGAAATTTGAAGACCCTGAGCTGAAGATCCAGGGTGGAATGATAATGATATCCCTTTGTGGGAAGCAGTGGTTCCTGACTTCACTTGCTGGCTTAAAATACATACTAGTGTCCAGCTCCCATCCTACTCCAATTAGTGTAGAATCATTTGGGAGAAGGGCTTATGTATCTAAAAGACCTCTAATGAATTCCAATGTGCAGAACAGATGGATAACCCATAAGGGTTTCAATTGAATATACTACCCTAGAACAGAGAAGTGCACAGAGTTATATGAGTATGAGTCACTAATTTGAATATTGGATGTCTGTTTTCTTTTTTGTACCGGGGATTGAACTCGGGTCCTTGCACTTGCAAGGCAGGCCACCGAACAACTGAGCTAAATCCCTGGCCCAGGTCTGTTTTCTTTTGTGGGGGTGGCTTCTTATAGCTAAGATTGATGACCCACAGGAACTGATAGGTACAGCTGCCTGTTTCAGGTAGTCCACAGGTCGGCTTCTTGTTTGATCCCTTAGCTCTTTGAGAAACCTGTTTTCTCTAGAGATGTATCAGACATGTTTCTTACTTTTAGTTTCATTGTGAAGCATGTTAATCTAAATTTTATAATATCAGAAAAGAACTATTTAATTGGCACATGCAGCTGGGTTAGATGGCACAGTGAATGACGTCGGATCTTTTAGATGTAGCCATAAAGAATTATTTGATTATCTGAAAACTGTTTTATCTGGGTTTTTTTCTGAAAAATTACACATAGCTGCTTCTTTCATCTTTCTTTGGTACTTTATCTTGAATTGGAGTATGCTTTCTCTTTCATTTAAAAATTTCTGGAGTAAGCTGCCTCTTAATCAAGTGTTTGTAGATATATTGGAAAGAATATCTCCGTGACTGTTATAACTAGAGTTTATTCTTGGAGTTAAGCAAAGTCTTTTATAATAGAGAGACAGTTTACCTAAGAGTCATATTAATAAGTTAAAAAAAATCAGCTTTTTGAATAATATATGAATTCATATGGTATCAGTAGTATCTAGGCATTTGGGACAATACATAATTAGTTTCAATTCCCTTTGAGAGGGAGATGTGGATGTTAAAATAAATTGCTGATGAAGCATGTACTTTGGAGAACAGTGTGTTTCACAACTATGTGCAATTTCAGCTATTTCTTTCAATGGTATGGAAATATAACATAAGACTGAGAAGATTTATTGTGGGCAGTTTTAAACCATTCCTACTGTATAAAAGCTCGTAGTTTGCTCATTTAGGATAGTTGCCAACACAAGGATAATAGCAAATATTTATAGGCCTGCTGGGAAAATATGACGTCACTACAACTTCTGGCACTATTGTTTACCTCTAATCAACCAGTAATAATCATTTGCTTGCATTGAATAATCTGTATCACAATGTTGAAACATTAAATAGAATTTGGTCATTTAATTATCATGAATTACTCTTTTGTGAAGCGCTGCACAATGGACTTAGTATAATAAGAAAACTTATAATTGTGCAATAAACATTTTGAGAGAAAGGGGAGGTCTAGAACTTTTAAAAGTTGAAGAACTTATGAAAAGTGAAGAAATGGCCTGTATGGAAAGCAATGTTTTGTTATCAGGAATAAATATTCCTAACTAACCTATTCTTGCAGGGTAGAATTGTGAATCACTCACACTTCAAGGATTTCAGTTTTACTATGGATGTGAATTAGGCTACAATACACACAGAATACATAATATAAAACCATTCACAAGATTTTGCTATTTGCTTTTGAATTTTTTTTGAGACACAAAAACAAAATATTGTACGTTCTCATCTTTTCCCCAACTCTTTAAAGTCTCTATTCTGACACTAGTTGAGATAATGGTTATCTGAAATGGGTTCTAAATCTCCTTCCTGAAAGATGGCGCTGAATACTTCACTGAGGATTCATCCATCCTTGGTCATCATCTTGCCCAGGCTTGCTTATTTTGAGACACTTTGGGTTCACAATCTGTCCTTCGTGCAAATTAAGACTAAAGAAAATGAGGAGTTTGTTGTAACACTACCTGAGATGAAGGCTGCAATTTGATTTGTTTTTCTGATGACATCTAGGGTGTTCAAGTAAAAATATTTAAAGGGTGCGGTTCACAGAGTATATGCTTAATGTGCAAAGAGAACATAGCCATGGGAGTGTTCACTTTCTGGAGTTAATATTTTTTTTAACTAAAAACAAACAAACAAAAGTCCAACCACTAGTTTGTGGGGCTAAAAGACAAAATTGGTTAACTGTGCTCTCAGAGTCAGAGTGTACAGTGTTGGCATGACTGAGTAGGGATGATTACAGTCTGGTCAGTAATAATGACAGATTTTAGTGTCCTATTTTAGAGTGTGAAACACTAAATTACAGTGAGTTGAAAAATGAGTAGTTTATAGTCCTAGAATAGCATTTCTCAGGGGCCAAAGACAATTTTAAATCATTTGGGAATAGTTTTATTCTTCTACTTCTTTATTGAAAGTGTAATATTATTTTCACTTCTTTGAATGTTAATATAAATGTGAAAATATTTGTGGGTGGTCTCCTTGGAAGCCAAGCATGCGCATCTCCATGCTAAACATATTCCTATGGTATTCTTTTGGCATACAACTTGAAAACTCAGTCCTTTGAAATATTTCACAAAGAAGCTTGTTTGGTCAGAGGACTTGATTTTATAGCTCTCCCTAGTGACTATTTCAACTAAAAGAGTTTCCAGCTATCCAGGCCTGCTTCAGGGGCCTTAAATGTACCTTGAGAATTCACTGCTGAAGTCTCATATAATTGACATGATTATGTGTGAAAACTTTGGGAAAACTGGAGGTGTCACTGATGTCATAATCAGACAGTATAGTGTTCTTCTTTTAGTAGGAAATGTTTTGTAAACCAGTTAGCTTTGACTTCAAAACAAACAAAATAATAGTAATTATAAAGCATCTAGAGTCAAAACAGAAATGAAATAATGGCCCAAAATTTGATTGTCTCTTTCTCCATTTTTTTGGTACTGGGGATCAAACTTGGGACCTTGTGCTTGCAAGACAAGTGACAGAACCACTGAGCTAAATTCCCACCCCCCCTTTTTATTTTCATGAGCGTAAGATGTGGTGAATACTACAGCAGTCAGCACACAACACCAGTACTTAGCAAAAGCTTGTGCATATTTGGAAAAGGTGAGGGGTGGGTTCCTGTGGTATGGATTGTAATCCTGAATACTCATTTGTCAAGGGACATTAGTTTGGAGAAACTGCCTTTTTGCTTCACTTTCTGTATCTTTGAAACATACTTGGAGTGTTCCACCTCTTATAGATGATGAAGGATCAGACATAAAAAACTACATGGAAATATTTTGTTAAATGTCTCAGTTTGTAGATGGATGTTAATTATGTACAAAGACAACAATAAAGAGTTGCTGGGGGTAAAGTAATACATATAAGGTCATTATCAGATATGTGATAGCAAGATTTTAATAATTATCCTAATATATATAATTTAAATAGGATTTAAAATAAATTCCAAGGCCTTAGTGGAGTCCTTATATTAACTCTTTACAGATGATTTTCTAGATATTATGCCATATAATTGCATATATTACTTATGTATATGTTGACACTGAACTATAGACCTGTTATCTTGTAATGTTCAAGTTAGGTGCCTTTAAAGACCACTGTGTCCAACCTCCTTGTTTCTCAGTTGACAAAGTGAGATTGAAGGAGGTAAGGGATTTGTCTAAGGGTACCCAGGTAGTTAGTGGCAGAACCAAGGCTACAATTCTAGAAAATGATCTTTGGTTTTCAGTGAGAATATCTAGTAACTGCTTTAAATTTATCAACTCCTGTATGGGATTTGAAAGTCTACACTAATAGAAAATAATTATTCAAATTAATAGGAATTTTTAAGGTGCTAGGTGGATAAACTTATTCAGTTTTCTGTCAAATAGACTACTCGTTTGTCCCTCAGAATTTGACTTTATGACAGAAATCACTATTGGGCAGTATGCTAGCCATCCATGGTTCCACTATGAGAATTATGATTTTCAAGTGACTTGAATAAGGCAGGAGACAGGAGAATCCCTGGTGAAAGAATATGTTTTTAAGCCCACAAAAGCATTACCAAATGTGTTGCTAAAATAAACACTGTGGAGTTGGAAAGAGGATGAGAACTACTGCTTCAGAATTGTCTTTTAATTAAGGAAAGAAGACTGATTTAGAAAGTTGGAATAAAATATGAAGATAAATACAAGTCAGAATAATAGTCTATTTCTATAATCTAAGAGCAGCAGTGTGATTCCCCTACAACTTTTCACTTCATTATTGAAGAACATCAAATCATTCATGCTGTCCTCTGTAGCCTAAGACAAATTTTCACTCTATTTCAGTTTAAATAGATTTTTTTCTTTTTCAGAGAAATGGATGTATCTCATCCTTTCTTGAAAAGTACTTAAAGTATAAGATTTCTATAAATGTTTCCTAATATTCTAAATTATAGCTGTATTTTACATTTCTGTGCAGTTGATGGCTACTTTGTGTAGCTTCCTTAGGACCCTTTTACTGGGAGCGCTTTGAATGAAATCGAAGTATTTCAGTCGGCTTCTGGTCAGTTGTCCTGAGAGTAGTCTTGTCAGTGAACAATTTAGTATGGCAATGGCTTACGTGGAAAAGAGGCACAAGATCTAGACGAGTACAGAGAGAAGGGTCATGGAAGCAATTCTGTTGTTTTTCTAGCTTGTTTATTAAGGCGTATAATTGTACTTAGGCAATAAATATTCTAGTGGACAGTGTGCATCCCCTAGCCACGCTGGCCTCTCTTAGGTTGATGAAGGTGCTATGGGTGGTCTCTGCTGTGTTGTTAGTTTGGCCTGAAATCTTTACCCCTTCTCTTCAAGAGGCCTCTTCCTCCTTAGATCCTGGTTGAAGTGCCCTTTGTAGCTATCTGAATTAAAATATTTTTCTTTGTTATTCTGTCTGCCATAATACTTTTCCTTTTTGGCAGTTGCCATAATTTTAATCTGTGTGTATTCTTTGTTTATTTATATGTTGAATGTTTTCTTAACCCGAGTTAGCTTGTCTTAGCATTGTGTCTGGCATATAGTAGGTAAACAATGAAGTATTTGATAGAAATGCGTAAGACAAAAAAATCACTGTTCTGCAATAATGGATACTTCTATCCACTATTTATCTTCAAATGCTAACGTTTTTTTGTTTTGTCAATTTTTATTAGCTCCGGTTATTAACAGTATTTTTGTCTACTGTTGAAATACAGAATAATATACTTGTACTCTTTATGAACTCAATGAGAAGTTCATGATGATGAATAAACTTGACATTTTCATTTTTCCAATTCATTTGAATGAGAAATAACAGTAGGTGTTATGAATATGTATGCAATGGTTGTGGGGTTCTAGGGATACAGATAATTACTGTAGATTCTAAAAATCATTAAGGTGTAGCAGAAGAAATCAGATTACATCAGGGAAGTGTAGAGGAAAAGAGAACTGTGCCTGTATTTTCCTTATTTACTTTTTAAAGAAAGTCCAGTATAGCTATTAAGATTCCAAACAATTGAGATTGGGATGTGCAGCAGAACATTATCGTTTTCCTGCTGTCCTTCCATTGTGTCTTTTTGTCTTTTTACTTTTTTCAAAGTGGCGACTGTACTGGTTGTTAGAATAGATATTCTGAATAACATTGTATGTATGAAGCGCTTGGGCCCCCACATTTGATAGGTGCTTGTTGCATGACTCTGTGAATGAATGAATACAGTTTGATGGAGAAGGCGAACTTTTAACAAATTCTTCTCTTAAAACAGAGAGGTGGGAGCCTCCAGCTGCCCAGAGGAACTATTTAACAAAAGACAAGAGCAGATAAAATCTGACCTAGGTTTTGAAGTAAAATAAGAGGTAGTAGAGAGCATCCCAGGAAGAGGAGTAGTATGTGCAAGTCACGGGGACATGAATAATTATGATATTTCTGAGAATTTGAGAAATTTAGTAGCCTTAGAACGTGAAAAAAGTGAGAGAAAATGATGAGATACAAATTGAGGCACTATTGTGAAGGGTTTGGTAATGTTATTATTTTACCCTGAAAACATGGTAAATAGTGAAGCTTTCATCTCTAGGACATCAATATACGTTTAGATAAATTTTAGTTTGTTTTATTTTTTAGAATAAAAAAATTCTAAAATTTTGGTTTGGTAGTGATATAGAAGATAGGCCGGAATAGAAAATCTGGAGGCATTGAACTCTGCGTAAGAGGCCACGATAGCATAGATAAAAAATGATGAGCGCTTAAACTCATGTTAGCAGGAAGATCAAGGGAAGAGAAGGCACACAGAGGCATTTAAGGGATATTTGTGTGAAGGGCATACAGAAAAGGGCTTATTGAGTCAGGAGGTGAGAGGTGCTTTCAGATGAGCAAAGAACCAATTTTGTAATTTGAGACTGTCTTTAGGGTGTGTGTTCTCTTCCCCAGTCCTCCTTGCCCGCCTCTCCTTGCTCCTCCCACTCTCCCTTCCTCCTTTTTCCTCTTCTTTTGTTTCTTTCTCTTGTTTGCTATTTAATTTTTCCTTCCCATTTTGTTGTTTTCTTACCATGTTTCTTAGTTTTGTTTTGTTTTCCTTTAGAAGAGTATCTTCATTAAAATTTATCACACACAAAAACAACACATCTGTCATAGCTTGGATAAAAAGCTTGAAGGTGGGACTTTTGGAAGGTGATTAGATCATGGGAACCCTAATCAAAACAAGGTGTCAGTCGATCAGTTCATAATTGAATGTGCTGTTGGGAGGTGGGCCGTGGTCGGAGGAGGAAGGTTACTGATGTCTGAGTAGGGAAAACCAAGCTTGATACTGTCATTTAACGCTTATTTTCCCTACCTTATAAACCCGTCTTTAACAATATTGAGGGGAAATTAGTAATAGTAAAGCTGGTCTACTTAGGGATTTCTTATTGATGTAAGGTGATAAATATCCTTAAGATCTTTACCAGTAAGCTCTTTGAAAATTTGTTCACCGTAATATACCTTAATGCCTGGAATAGTGTTTAGCGACTTAGTATGTAATAAAAATATTTATAATGGGGCCGGGGATTTAACTCAGTGGTGCTGCCACACCTGTCTTACAAATGCAAGGTCCTGAGTTTAATCCCGGGTACCAAAAAAAAAAAAAAAAAAAAAAAGACCTGTTCTAGTCACTTTGCATCCTAAATTGCTTTGGTAGAATTGTTGCACTCTAATGGAAAAATCATAATAAGAAAAAAGTTGTGTAAATAATCTCAATCATGTGAATCTTTAAATGTGGTTAATGAGTTTGTTCCTCTGTGTCTAGCCATTTGTTGATGCTTGTGTTTTGATAACATTTTTTTGCTCACTAAGATTTAGTGTCTTGATATTTTGATGAAAACAAGAATCTAAAATTCACATTCCAAAAATCGGCCCTTAAAATTTTAAATAGCCCTATAAGGGAAGCAAGATTTCAATCTCAGGAGTAGATAAGATGAAAACAATGAGAAAATAGCATTATTTTTACATATTCATGAATATACTAAAATATTCCCACTATGTTAATCTTGAATTTGTTGTTCACATACAATAGGATTTAACATTCATGTATTTCTGAAAGTTTAAAAAAAAAACCTTATTACACCATTTTCCTGAATATTGTTGTTGGGTTAAATTGGATAAGCAGCTCCTTCCTGAATTCTTAATGAAAGAAACTTGTCAGGGTCTTCTGTAGGAATTGGACATGATTTTTAGGACTTTGCCCAAGGTTGAGTCTTAGACTTTTGCCTAAGTGCCAAATTTTCAAATTATATCAGAAAATACATTACCTCTAGTGTTATTAGAACTAAAGCATGCAGGTTTCCTTATCTTGCACCATATTTTTAAGGAATTTATTGAAATCCTCCCAGTAGCACCTACTCACTGATGAACACTGAGGGTTATAAGCTCTATTAAAGGTCTAGGGAAATTAATAATAATTAAAGTTTCTATTCTTCTGACTTATTCTTTACCAGAGGTAAATTTACTCCTTAAACGTTCAGTTAGCGATTGTATGTGGATTCCTCATTGTACGTTTCCACCACCCAAATCTCAAAGGGATACCAGTTTCACTTGTACATTAAGTTCAGTTTGCTTTTGTTATTGAAAGGCAAAAAAAAAAAAAAAAAACCCAAAACTTTTAGAGATATCATTTTGTCCTGACTTTTCTTATGCTGTTTTTAAAAAGGTTACTTAACTAGTATTTTTGATGCATCTCCCCACACATCCTACATCTGTAATGTGAATCTTTAATTCCCTTGTTATAACAGAGAGAATTTCTTGAATCCTTGCTATAGTTCCACCATTCTTATACTATGCTTTTACAGCAATTCCCTAGACTCACGAAGGTGAAGGATGAAGTTTATAATGGTACTGAATACCAAACTGTTGCTTGATTTATTCAGAAAGGTTGTTATGTGCCGGGATCTAGTGACAGCTTAAAAGCTAGTATAATTCATCATCATCAGCTAATTTTCACCGGGTATCCACTGGGTGCTGAACATCGCACAAGGCTCTTTGTCAGCCTGTGTGCGCCTGATGAGTTTGATGGAATTCTAAGAATGTGGGACCTTGTCTTTAAGGAACTCTGTGCTATTAAGGCCAGTCAGCCAGCACCCAGTGCTGTCAATGTGTGTACAGAATGTATATAACTAGAAACACTTCAGTTTTGCAAAAGGATCATGTAAATAATTTGAGGTTCCATTCTCATTAATATCTATATCTCTACCAGGAAAAAGAGGCAATGTTGGATAGACCAAATATGAGTCTGCTCTCGCCCTGACCTTGGCTCACAAGCATACACTTATACATGTGTATGCAAGCCAATACTTTTTTTGTTCCTATACATATACTTTTACATTGCTTTTTCTTAATGAGATTCTGTTACTCTATGTATGCCTACTTCATCTTTCCCCATGAGAGACATCCAGGTGATACATCTAAAGCCAGTGGTATGGTGTTCCATAGACTTCAAGGCAATGTTTATTTCTCCCATGAAAGGGTTGAAAATCTGTCCTAGATCAGATTTGGCTGTAGCTTCTCATAATCCTGAAATTACCCGTCTAAGGGTAACAGGGGTATAGCATGACCAGAGTGCAGACGTAAAGTACAGAACTGGATAAGAAATATATAGCACTGGTTAGGGATTTTATGGGGGGGAACGGACCATTCCTACTCATCTGGTTGTTGAGTTTCTTTCCTGACTTTGTCTGAGTTCTGTGTCCATCAGGTATCTTTATTGCAACATTTTCCTCTAAGATTTCCCTTTTTTAGGTGTCCTTTAAAGCCATCTTTGACCAAAGGGCTTCAGGGAAGATTCCCTTGAAGAGGCTCAACCAGTTCTTCTCAAGTTGGTAATAGATTTTAGATTTAAGAATTAAAAAATCTAGTTGCTAGCGCCAAGGATGGAACTCAGTGATAGACCTCTTGCCTAGCAGGCTTAAGGGCCTGGGTTCGACTCTCAATCCCCTAAAACAAAAAACAAAAAACAAACAAATAAAAAAAATCGAATTGCTCTTCTGGGAAAAGATTGTATTCTCCATTTTTTTTTCTTAACATTTGAAATTTTTGTGCAATGGCCTGAAAGCAGTAAAAGTTGTCCATTAATATTCCTTTAGGCTAATAAGATAATGATCTTACAGAACAAAATAGTTGCCAGAAGTAAGGACATAAGGACCGAAGGGGAAAGGAACCAGGAGAGTAGTGAATAGCTATAGAATAGCTATACTATATGTATATGTTGAGAACTGAATCTTATTATGTGTATAGTTGAGTTCTAAAATTTGTAAGTTTTTATACATACTTTCATTCAATAGACATTTAAATTAGCAAGAACAGAAAAAATAATTACTTCAGGGTGGAACAGTCACAAGCCTTTAGTCTCTAGGGTAGGGATATTCTTGGCTATAAAATTTCCTTACTGTTGCTATTGATTGCCTATCTACCACTATACATTTTTTGGAGGTGGAAATAAAGGCTTCATTTTCTGGTAACTGGCACCAAAGTTGGTTGCAACAAATATTTGACTGTGGTTCTTACTTAGTCGAGTTTGAGGCTCTCCCTATCTCCTGTGATCTGACTTCATGGCTTCCTGTCAGTAGCTCCACTGGTGTGGGTGGTGAGGTGCCCCAGGTTGGTGCTCTTTCCTTGCACTTTATTCCTTGTGAATGGTTTCTCTGAACTTCTCATGAGCAGGGAATAGTGAGGCACTTGAGAGAGCCTGGGGTTTTGGGCTTCCACACTTCTTTCCCCTCCCTAATACCTCATATTCCACTTTCCAGCACTCTAATCAGAGCACTAACGTGAGATGGTAACAAATAATCAATCTATTGACTTACGGATAATCGATGATCATCTGAACTTTAGTGGTCCCAGATCACTGGTTATGAAGGCTGTTGTGCACAACTGTATATATGTGAACTGCAGTTAACACCCCTGGGGACTGGGGCTTTCCTTTGCCCACCTAGGCTGTACTCTCGCTGGAGTGGCTTTTTGAAATTTGTTGATAGGTTCACTTTTTTGGATTTACATAAGAGCAAATCTTTTTCATGTTGCTGGCTAGTAACAGACGTGTTATTTGCAAGTGAAACAGCTTTTAATAAAGCTGTCTGCTTTTGCTAGTTTTCTTTTATCTCAGAAAAATGGAGTTTGTCCTTTTATTATTGTCACTACTGAAGACCATAAGTTCGGTGTACCGATCCATGAGCAGTTATGCAGAGTACCCTAATGATTTTCCCAAAATATATACACAATATTTATCCCATAAACTGATGACATCATGTTTACTAAATACTGCTTCTCAATGTTGACCTTTGGCTAGCATTGAGCATTCTCATTGGTCCCATCCTTGCTATTACTTAGCTTGCTTTACAATCCAGTAATCCATTCTTGATGTGCTTTTTATATTGGATCATAGTTCTTAGTTTCAAACTTTTTCACTTGTACCTTCACTGAATCAACGTCCGTATCACACACAAAAAGGTAAAGGGTCCTAGATGTAGGACTGAGTCTAGGATCTATATCAAAAGGCAGCTCGGTCTCTGCCCAAATGTCAACATGCCTGTTACACTGAAGCTTACAAGTGCTGCATGCCTCTTAATGAAAGGTCTTCTTACACGATTTGTTGTCTTTGAATGCTGATGAATCCTGCTGATGAATTCTGAAGTTTCAAATATTTGAGGGTTTTGGTTTATGCTTATTATTACCAATAACTTTTAGCCAATATCCACTCTGATTTTACTCTAGTGTATATTAGTTAATGTTTTTATATGCTGAACTTGTTAAGTGAAGTATTTATTAAATATTATCTATTGACAATACTTGTACTTGACTGCTTCTATATGTAAAGATAATACTTGAAAACAGCTTAGCAGGTATTTTTATATGACTATGTATTTACAAAAATAAATATCAACAATGATTAAAACATGTTTGCATATAGAATTTGTGCTGAAACATCAACAAAATTGAAGAAATGTTCAATATCTGGAGTTCAAAGTATAACTAATAATCACTACATATTCCTTGCTTTGATATTGGTTTGAGAATTCTGAGTAAAGCTTTGGGTCTTTTCTTTTTACAGTAGCACTTTTCAGAGGTCTCTTTGCCCATTAATTCCTTAAAAAAACAAAGAAATACCTTTTACATCTTTTTTAAAAATCGTAGATATATTTGTTCTGAATGTGCCCAGTTTTGCTCATTAGAAAATGGAGGAGTTATTCTTTAAAATAGAAAAAGAAAAAATTATGACTGGATTATTGTTTGAAAAGCTACCAGCTTAGAAAAATTTTAGTATGTGAAAGTGTGAAAGAGATTTTAGAAACATCATTCCAGGGCTGGGAATTTAGCTCAGTGGTGCTGCTGCCTGCCTCGCAAGATCAAGGACCTGAGTTCCATCCCTGGTAACAAAAACAAACAAACAAACAAACAAACAGAAAAACAGAAAAAAGAGAAAGATCATGCCAACATAACATTTTTAATTGAATTAATGTTTTTATTCATACTAAAGCACTACGGCTATTTTCTACAAAATGTTTATAAATGCATGAACATTTATTTATGTAGATGTATATATTATACAGTTTTAAATAGTTATAAGTGGAAATGACTTTTATCAGTCAAACTAAGTGACAGAAGTACCTGTTGAATCAAGGAGCAAAGAGATACCACAGAAATATATCATCTTGCTAGGAAGACATGATATTTTATTATGTAATATAAAGTTCATAGAAGATAATCCATAATAAAGCTTACTAATTTAAACTGAAAGTTATTTGTTCTCAAATTGATAAGTAGTAGTCTCACATTACCCAAAAATTAACTAGAAACTCTGATATGTGATGTCTAACACAATATGTGGCCAGGTTTGTGTTCCCTTGAGGATAAAAAATATTCTTAGAGATAAAAACTACAGTTGGAGGAAATATGGCTTATAATCTGAGGACATTTTTAGTAAAATATCCATATCTTAACAGAAAATGCAGATCTTCTTCTTTATTATTTTGAATTTACTTTTTGTAAAATTACAATTTTTCTGAAAAATGTAGGTAATGTTTGCATTTTGTCTAAAGCATGCTTATGCACAAAGGTGTTTTGGATTAACATAGAAAAGCGTAGAATTAGTAACATAATAGTACACAATTAAAATTTAAAAAAGCTAAATAGTATATCAGAAAGAAATGGGGAATTATGTGGTGGAGAGGGGAAAATGCATGAAGATCTGTCACTATCTCTTACTTTACCATTGAAGGTTCTGACGTGGAAATACTGACTCTACGGTTCAAACCCTAGTTTGTCTTGTTCAAAGTCCACATTATTCCCACAATTTGTTGTTCTAGTATCTTCTCTAAAGAAAACTGCAGCAGTTACAACTTGCCCCATATAAAGGTGACTAACTCATCCCAGTTTTCCTGAGGTTTACCTGTGTCTGAAGGTAAGTTTTCTGTATCTCAAGATAACCCCCTCCTTAGTCCTGAACAAATTGGGATGATTGGCCATCCCCACTTGATACCCTCCTTGCCATGTTAAGGATGGAAATTTGATGGAATTTTATGTAATTGTCTTCAGAGAGTAAGCTATGCCTTGGATGGACAATTTCCAACAAAACTGTCTGATACCATTACTGCACCTCCGTAGTAATCAGATCTTGTACACATTACTTGCTTTCTGAGATCCATCGTTGACTGTGCATTTGGGAGGGGGCTTTTTACTTCTGCTAAAAGACTGGTGACATTACTAGAAGACCCTCACCTAAATGTTTCTTTCTAGTGAAATTTGGTGTCTTTTGGATCATTTGGGGTTAGGGGCAGTTATGTATCACTGTATGTATTGGTTTATAGACCATGATAGTAACTGCCTGCATTCTGTGTACTAGGATACAAGGTCCACCCAGGATCTGGATACTGAGGTAGGCTTAGATCAAGGTGATGAAGAAAAAAAACCAGACATTAACTCATTTATTTATTTATTTTACTTAAATTTACATTATATAGCAATAAAAACCTAACGTAGTTTAATCTTATGTCATACTGAAGTAACTTTATATCTATTTTTAAAGTTGTTACTGTGCATAGATGCATATTTTGCATATATCATATTTAATGTGGAGTCTTGTACATATAGTTGGTATATAACATTTTATATATATATATATATATATGTATATATGTAAAAAATATTTGTGTGTATGGGTATCAGTGTGTTTGTCCTATAGTGACTATGGGGTAGCAGAGAAATGTTCAACAAGAAAAATTTTGTGAACTATTCTTGAGAAAAGTAATTTACATTTACACACAGTTGTTTTCTCTCCTCCATATTCTGTATTGGTTGTTTTGTTACTGGTAATTTTATTTATTTTTATTTTTATTTTTTATTTTTTAGTTACTGGTAATTTTAAATCCTAAGCATTCAGTTTTGATTTTCCTATATGCACATCAACCATTTAAATTGACTAAGTAGCAGAATTCTTTTGTAATTTTATTAAATCTCACTTGTGTAAAGAGACCAGTAACTGAAGATGACTGGCACATGTTAATAGATTATATGCTGTAGCAAAATGCTGCTTTATATTGCTACTCTAGCAGCTGCCATTTCAAGTATAGTTATTAGTAGCTACAATATCACCTGGCTTGAAAAATTATCAAAAGAAGTTCATGCTATTGACTCATTTATTCTTATATTTATTATTCTTATTGAAAATCACTAGACCTAATTCTATTGGTTTCCTTCCTGATTGAAAACATTTGAACCTAGAAAGCAAGGTATTTCATAAGACATTTGTAAGTATTCATCATGGATATTAAAATTACAATCACCCTGCATTGTGTGAGCAATGATATACAAAAAAAATCTATACACATATAGTAGGCAGGTGACCAGTGCTATCCACTTTTTAAGATGCTGAATGTTCTTATAACTGGCATTTGAAATTTCGATGTGTATTGCATTCGTTACTGAATATAAAGAATACATTTTTTTGCTCATATAGAGTAAATTTAAAATGAGGTCTTTTGTAGAAGCACCCATCCTGTTTAGAGTGCTATAACAGATGCTGAGTCTTCACATATCAAACAAAATGCCAGCTTTCTGTAGAAAAGAGGTGTCAAAAAGTTTCTTTGTACCTTTAACGCATGTGATTATGTAGTACAAAATGCAGAGTTTGTAAAATTTCCTGAATATACAGGCAAAAAAATGAATAATTCAAAACATCTCATAAGTTCTACATTCTATTGTCCCTTTCTAACACAGGCAGAAGATAGGAGTGCACTCCCAGTAGAGCTGAATTTGCACAAGTTACACCTCTGGAAATGCCAGATGGTCTATGGTCTACTTTTGAGAGCTGTCACATACGTAAAGATTTGAAAAAAGAAAGACAGCTGAATGAGAGCAGCGGATCATTAAAGAGAGAGTGAGGGTCCCTAGACATCACTTGTGTTTTAAGAAGCATTGTGTCGTTCCATATTAGCGTGCTTTTTTTTTTTAAAGCCATATACAACTTCCACACAGTAAGGAAAATAATTTGTTTAACACCAAAAACTTCTGGTTTAGTCAGTCAGGCACTTTGATTCTTTATTCAAAAATAAAACCACGTTTCCTACTTAATTTTAATTGTAATTTTACCATGAGTTTGAAATCATCCCGATTAAAATGGATCAACCAAGTTGAATTTCATGTCTGTTGATGTAACTTATATATAGGGCTTATCTAGTTTTGATTCGACTTTTTGCACCCACCTGGAAAAATTGACTAAAAATAGTTTTAAATTTTTTAAATGTTAAAACACTGAAAGAAGAGATAATACTTGGTTACCTGACCATAATACAAAGCACAGTAAAAATAATTAAGTGATGCTGAAACAAAACCAATGAGCTCTCATTTTTCTGGCAACAGAAACAAATGATTTTGAGGATTGAAATGTAAATAAATCATTAAAAATATGTTATAGTATCCTTCCAGCTATACCCAGTAATTTACAGAGTCAATTTTCATCTTAGGAAAAAGGTCGAATCTGTCAATTTTAGAATTTGGTGGCAAGACACTGTTGTCTTTTACAATTTTGCTTTTATTTGTTGAGAATGTTTAACTATTAAATAGTATTCTACATTTATCTTAAACTGTGGAATATAATGGTACAGTTTTGATTGATAAAGAGTATCCCAAACACTGGTCAGTGATGTTTTGACTTTCCCATGCTCCCTGATTGCTTAAACTGTTCTTTTTAGAGAAAAAGTGACCTAAAACATTACCTATATTTGGAGAGATCACTGAAAAGTGCTCTGAAAAGAATACCACACAGTGTTAGGTTTAACTGTCTTCTTTGGCATCCTTTTTAATGAATATGCATAACTAGCAGTCTCAATAGCAGTCATTAGAATGTCACCTTAGCTGATTCAAGAAGTTATGAGAGTAGCAAATTAATCTTTAAATCGAACCCTTGCACACCCATATGAAATGCATCTCCAGTTTTACATGCCTTGATTTGTAGATTTTGGTCATGAGAAGGGTGACATATATCTTTGGTAAATAACCTTTTCTCTTGTTTCCTTTTCATTTGAACTTAGGGGAAAGAACTCTGCTGGATTTTATTACCATTATTTAGGGCTTCTCAAACAATTTCTTTTTAGACAGTCTTTCTCCTTTGTTATCACTATAGAATTGAAAAACTATAAGATCATCATATGTGCATTTTACAAATCAAATGTTAATGGACGCAGCATGAAAGGACACTGTGAAAAAATGAATATTGAATGGTTTGATACGTTGTTTTTCTTCATAAAGAAGAAAAAATTAAAGAATGGTGTGCTAAATATTTTCTGAAATACATACTTTTTGTCAAAAATATTACCAAGCCTTAACTACTCCTCAGATTATAATGATCAGTCCCCTTTGGAAATTTATGAGCATTATCTCACTCCAGAAAGAAAGGCTGCTATCAAGAAATCAACCAATAACAAATGCTGGTGGGGTGTGGGGAGAAAGGAACCCTTCTTCACTGCTGGTGGGAGTGCAGACTGGTGCAACCACTGTGGAGATTTCTCAAAGAACTTAAACTAGAGGTTCTTTTTGACCTAGTTGTACCTCTTCATGGTATCGTCCCAAAATAATTAAAAACATCATACCACAGCAATATAAGCACACCTGTGTTTATAGCAGCAATGTTTGTAATAGCTAAATCTTGGAAACAGCCCAAATGCCCATCAGCTGAAGAGTGGATAAAGATGTGGTTTTTTTTAAAAAAATTTTTATACAATGAAATATTACTCTACCATAAATAAGGATGAACTTGTACAGTTATAGCTGGAGAGACCGTGAGACCGAGACCATACTCTTAAGTGAAATAAATCAGACACATATGTTTAGATACTGCATTGTTTCTCTGGCGTGAAAACCTGAGTGTGGAAATAGAGACAGATGTGTAATGGATGTTGCGAAATGGGAAGAAAGTGTTCAGATGGGAAGGGGAGCAAGGGAGGAGGGAGGGAGAGAGGAACAAAGGAACAAGGAAAAAAGTGAAAATCGGAGGAAAAAATGGAAAAGCTTTTGTACATGGGGAGGGGAGGGAGTTTGGGGGGAGAACGGGATAAAATAAAATAGCATTTTTTAAAAAAGCATCACATATTCTTCAAAAGCTTTGCCTGCAGTACTTTTTCTATTGCACAGCTTTTCATGTGATATTTAGTTCTTAGGTCAGAGTTGTAGTAGTCATATAATTTACATTTTATAATGGTTCATACGCCTGAACAGACTAAAAAAGCAGCTTAAGATTTTGAAATTCCAAGAAAACTGAGAAATAGTAAAATTTCCACACTGGACATTGTGTGCTCTTCTTGTTGTTTTTCATGGTGTTTTTGTTGAAAAGCTATGATTTAGCTTTGCTTAAGATCTACCCAGTAAAATAATCTCATTACTTAACCAGATACATGTTATGGGGGGAGGGTGTCAGAGATTGTAGCTGCAAAAACCAGAATCCGTCTTCACTCATTCGTATAGAGAATATATTTGTTAGCAGTACATGTTCTCTCTGAGACACAGCGGAGGATTCATTCAATAGATGTTCTTTAATGAAAACCCCACTGGTCACATTAGGCCGCTGATCTACTAGAAAGCAGACAGCAGAAGGGGCAGCCTCACTGTGTAGGCCAACAAATGGCTTTCCGCTGACTGCTGAGAAACTCCACATCCCCAGGGTGGCTGACACCTCACACCAGTCACGTTCTGCACTCGAACTCTGCTTAACATCTCATATGCTATAACACAAAGTTTATCTCAGTTTTCTATTGAAAATTTGGTTCATACACCTGGCGGCAGAGGACTCAGGATGGGATACAGGAGTCTATCGAAATGGATATTTTCAGAAATACTCAGCAATATAAATGATGAAAATTCATCCTGTTTGTTTTAGGATTTATTGTTCAAAGAATCAAATTGAGGGCCAGGGATTTAGCTCAGTGGTTCTGCCTCCTGCCTCACAAGTACAAGGTCCCGAGTTTGATCCCCAGTACCAAAAAAAAAAAAAAAGAAGGGAATTAAATTGATATGCTTTTCTTACTATCATGCTATTAAAATAGACTCCTATATATTTTCACATTGAAGACTTTTGCTTTTCATATATTGGTGTTTAATAGATTAGGAGTTTGTTTGCACGAGGTGTATATGCACATGTCCGCACACACACCTTCACACCTGGATTCCACGGACCGATTGGCTATGTCTGTGTCGCCGGTCAGTGCCACGCTGGAGTCACTGTCATTTTCTAAGAAGGTTACATAGCTAATACATTAAGTTCCATCACCACCCTTTTCTACCTTAAATTTTCCTCTGTGATTCTTGATTATTCTTTCTTACTTTTGGATTGGCTTTTCAAGTTCCATAAATAAGCCAATTGAAAATGTTAGTGGGAATTGAATTAATGAAATAAACAAAAAAAATCAGCACATTAACATAATTAATATATTTATATTCTCCACTGGGCTTCTTGTATGCCTTTTTGTAATATTTGGCAACTTTTTGCAATAAAAATATCTACCCATTTTTACTTGAAGTTCAACCATTTACCAGAATTTTTGTTTTTTCGGGGAGGCCTTTGGGTTTTTCCTTCCTTCCTTCCTTCCTTCCTTCCTGTTTCTTTCTGCTTTCTTTTGCTAGGTGAAATAAAGTTTTTCTTATATATTTGCTGATTTCTGTTGGCACATTGGAATATTGCTGATTTTTTTCACAGCTGATTCTGTGTAAGTCTCAATAAATTCTTAATTTTTGAGATTTTTATAATCTCGTAGACTATCTCAAAATATTCAGATCTGTGCACAGCTTGACAGTTTTGTTTTTTTCCTTTCCAGAATCCAGACCTATTTTTTTCTTTCCTTTCCTTCTTGCTTTGCCAGAACTTCCTGTGTAATGTTGCACAAGAGAAGTGAAGGTGTGCGTCCTTTGGTTGGATGGGGCCCAAACAAGAGCCCTCAAAAGGATGTTTACTTTTGGTAGCTATGTTGCATCAGAATTAAACAACTCTCCTATTTTAACTTAACTTTTCATAAGTCATTTATTTTGAAAATCTAAAGAATAAATATAGAAAATATTTTCTTTGTAGGATTTATAAAAAAGAATAGCATATTCCTCTGTAGTGCTTTCTTTATTGCCCAGCTTTGACTTCTTGAATTAAGTGTTGCTTTCACTTCAAAAGGATTGCCATATCATTAGTAGGAGTATTAGAATAATATCGGTGAATCTGTAGCACCCAAAAGAGGTCTCAGAGTCTAGAAAATAATAAACTTTTGCTGATGAGTGTTGATTTATTCTTCAAATTTCTAATTTAACTATCCTTTAAAAATACCAAAAATACAGATTTTCTACTCTACTTTTTATATCTTTGTGTAAAGTGACTTTTAAATTCTATTCCTATTTTTCTTTTTAATGACTTCGTTTCCTTTCTTCCTGATTCCCTTTTTCCTTTCTTTTCCTCTTCAGTTTTAGTATCATGAGTAAAATCTTAAATCTCAGGTACTGACTGCATTTTCATCATTATAAAATAGCAATTTTTTTTTCTTTTTTAACTGGATGAACTTTTCCTGTTTTTCCTTTAGCCCAACCTCAGCGCTTGCCTCTGCTGCAAACTTCAGCACAGGAACCGGGTGAAGAGGAAATAGGCAAGATAAAGAAAGGAGGCCAAGCAAATCTGAGCAATGGCAATGGAATTCACCATGGGGCCAAGCATGCATCTGCAGAAAATCACAAACTTTCAGCTCCTGTTTCTCAAAAAATGCATAGAAAAATTCAGTCCAGCTTATCTGTAAATAATGATATCAGTAAGAAGAGCAAAGTAAATGCTGTCTTTTCCCAAAAGACAGGCTCTTCACCTGAAGGTAAGTTTGAAATCTATGCATATTTTATTTGACTGGATACAAAAATCATATCCACTGGTAATAATTTGATCAAGCAAACAAACAGAAATGTTTGTAAAATGCCTCTTAACTTCCTCAAAGGTAAGTACAAGACAGAAAAGGAAGATTTGGAAGCTGATATCCTGCTTTTAGATTATTGTCTTCCAGAGCGAGTAGTCATCACTACTTCAAATGTAACTGCTATACCTATTCAATGACACATTTTCAAATATGCACACAGCATTTTGGAGGCATGTATGAGTACCTGTACTTTTTTCCCTCGTCAATGCAGTATATCATTCAGTACTGCAGATAGGATGACTTGCTTGTATTTTTGTCTTGCAAATCACTTCTTACATATGCAAAGCTCAAATGAGAAAATGATTAGATAATTGTCTGGCTCTTGCCAGGCAATATTTATTGCCTGCTGCCCTTTGTCCTCCAGCCTACCCACTGCCTCTGCCACGCCCACTCCTCCCCCTTCCAAGCTTGCTGTGCTCTTCTGTCCTCCTTGGAGACATTTGATTGTGGTCTCCAATCTCTGAGAAGCCAGTTATTACCTCTTTGCTTCTCCCTCATTTTAACCTCAGCCAGAATAAAGTCCAGTTAAATCCTGTGAACCTGAGAAAGCGTTTTCTTAGTTATGAAACAAAGCGGTATGATGGTGGTTAATCTTCAGATTCTTTTTCTAAGGTTCGTTATATCATATGAAAGACAAAAGATTCCTCCCACAGTCAAGGTTCCAAATTTTTCCCAACATGCCCTTTGCTCTTCTGCCTTTCCCCTGTTACCAGTTCTTGGGAAATGTAAAACCTTGAAAAAAAAAAATATATATATAGTCTTATTCCCTTTACTTTTCCATTGTATTTGTCAGGGAATCTTAAATAAAGAAATTTCTGTGGGATGCCTCTGTGTAGTTGGCCATGCCTATTCATAGAGGTAAATTGAGTTGTAAATAGGAAATTGTATTGAGATTTACCAGTAATGAGTGGGAGAAAGGATATTACATTTTGGCTACAGGAGTCTTAAACTCAACTGAGGCAAAGTGTTAGGTTGATCAAATGATATGATAATAAATGGTCTGCATAGTTCTAGGTCAGTGACACTACTTTCCAAACTAATTAGATTGAAAGGGACATGATTGACATTTTAAAATGAGTTTGACAAGTGAGCTGCGTGGTCATCTCTGAAGTGTAGGTAGGCTGTTAACTAAACTGGCTCTCCAAGGAGTTGAGAAGGCGATGCAATTTTCTTTAGAGGATCTTCACTTCTAGGTGATGGGGTGAAATAATGGAACACAATTGAAATCTACTTGTTTTATACATTTGAATTTACTTATAATGCCCCTCACCTCTTATTTTCCATTTGATATTTACTTATTTTAGTATTAAAGCATAGTAACATTTGCATATCAATCTGCCTTGAAATACATATAGAATTTTTCATTATTGCTTGGTTTTAATATCATCTCTGAGTTTATTTCTAATGTAAGAATACAGATTCATAAGTAACATATGAAGTGCATGAAAAATCAACGCTGTATGATTAAATATAATTTACTCTTCATCTTTTCTTGCCCCTTTTACCCATTCTTAGTCTCCCGTCCTTTTCCTCTTCTTCTCTCTCATCCTCGTTCCTAATTATGACTGACCACAAAGACCTCCATAAACGGAGACCTTGTAATCTGTTCTTACAACAAAATAATATTTCAAGATTCAGTTGCAAATACGAAGAGTATAAAAGAGAAATGAAAGCATCTCAATATATCCTATCCGTACCTTCTCAACAGAGAAGGCCACAGGATTTAGCTAATTTGGAGTTTCTTTTGTGAGTATTTGAATCTAGATTTTAAAAATCCTTGTTCTAGTTCATGCTTCCTCATTGGATGTCTTCAAGATACTTGTCGCTATTTAAAGTCTGTGCCTCATTATTTTGTTATTTCTTCTGATTTTCATTTTTGAAGTTAATTTTACTCTCTGGCAGTGTGCTGTGGAACCCGCCGCTCCACCCCACCACAAAAAAAAACATCCAAACAAACAAACAAGCATATTCACTGAACTAATAGATGACAGATTAAAAGGAAAATATCCACTAGCCTAGGGATGTTGTTTATCTAGGACTGCTATAAAATTTAGGGTTTTGACTAGACAGTTTGAAAGTTGATTTGGAGATTGTATGAGTCTCTTTTTATAGCAAAGTTGCTTCCCTTTCAGGACAAGTCTTTTGTTCTATAGAACATCTAGGCCTTATTGTAGGAAATCTAAAACATTCTGAGCCTTACCAGACAATGGCAAGAAGGGTTTTGTTGGACTGGAATAGTGCCTGATGCTAGGAGACTTTGAAATCAGAACAGTAGATTTTGAACAGGCTTAATTTGTTATGTAAATAAAAATGGATAGGAATTTCTTTTTAAAGAGCAGTAACAATGATAGCATTTAATGGGTAGACTTTGCTCAGTTTTCTGTTTTCTATTTCACAGTTGTTTAAAGTCTTCGTCCTCTGTACCTGCTCTCCTGATGGCAAATGAACAAACAATCGTAAAGTCATACTATTTTGAAAAACCCCTAAGCAGCTAACTGCTGGGCATGGTGGCACATGCCTGTAATCCTGGAACTTGGGAGGCTGAGGCAAGAGGATTGCTGTGAGTTTGAGGCTAGGCTGGGCTACACAGTGAGTTCAAGGTCAGCCTGAACTGCATAGTGAGATCCTGTTTTTTTAAAAAAAGCAGCTAGCTATGTCTGCTTTGACTGTTATTTTTGTTTGCATGATGCTTGTGATCGGCAACTTGAACATTTTCCTGGTTTGGATGATGGAATTACGTATTTAACTATTTTACAGTGATTCATTAAAAGCACTAAGGGCCTTTGCTGACCAAATGTGGAAAGCATTGTTCACTTGTGGGCCCATTGTATGTTTCAAGGTAAGGACCGAACCAAGTATATAACTGAATCTGAGAGTCAGTGAGGTCAGTGAGATATTTGAATGTTTCTTTAACTGTGGGTTACCAATTCCTTAGTGCAAACGGGCACATCCTCCCGTAGAGTTCCTTAGACACTTTAACCTGGATGGGTTCGAGGCGCCGTGGGTCTATCAGAGACTGTGCTGCCTACTTCAGTCACGTGGACTCATTAATCCTCCCAGGGATAGTGAACTCAACTGTGTTATGAGGTTATAAGTTTCCTCTAAGCAAAAGGCTATTTACTGTCCATTGCAATATTCCATCAGAGGTTAACGGCAATCCACTGTGAGCCAGACGGGGCTCTTCTTAGTATACATTTGCTTTCTTCAAGCTCTTTCTGTGACCATTTTAAAAACAACTCACACCTGTGTGCTGTGTTTGTTTTTGTCCCCTACTAAATTTCGAATTCCTGAGAATTTTGAACTGGGTCTGAGACTTCTTTGTTTTCCTTTTAATTTATAGCAGCACCCAGCTTAATGGCTTCACAGAATTTCCCATGAGTTAATAAGTGATATAATGCTTCATTCTAAGCCACTATATCCTGTTCTTTTTTAAACTAGCACTGGAAAATAAAAATGTATGCTCATATTCCCTGAAATATGTTCTTTTCAAAAGTTCTCTTTTTGCAATAGAGGGAAAAATATTCATGTGGGAAAATACTGTACATTTTACTTAAAGGTTATTAAATTAGTAGGTTTCTACTTGTTTTGTATAATTAAATATTTTCATACATACTTAAATTTTCTGATTGCATCACCCAGGTGGAGAGTTTTAAAACTAACTATGTAAGATTCTTGACCTTTGAAATAATTATACTATAATTTAGTATCATATAATATTCAAATTACCAAGGATTTTCATTAGACTCTAAGACATTTTATCCTAGGAATGGTAAATTCTAACGTAAGTTGGGGTGTTCCAGTTATAGCTACATACTTCGTAAAAATTAAGTTTTGAGAAAAATAATTTTAAAGAGATTGAATAATTTTCAGAAATATTTGGTAGTTGATTTATACTCCACATGTAATATTCTGGGGTTAGACTTTATAGAGAAGTCCACATCTAATTTTGCCTTTCACTGAACATAAAGGCTGAACAAAACAGTAAAGATCATTGTGTACATAGTGGTAATGAGGGTCTCACATTGAGGCAGCGTCGCCCAGTGGTTTAGAACACAGATCCTGGGAGCCATTCTGCTCAGATTTACATGTTGGCTTTATCACCACCCTCTGCTGTTGACTTCACTTCTTTGTGCTTCGGTGTCCTATCTTTCAAATGGGGAGGTTCTTACTTCACAGGACTGTTGTGAAGGAGAATCGAGCTGGTGCTCCTTCGTCGTGGGAACACAAGCCAACCCAGCTGAAATATTCAGTAAGTCTTAGCTGGGATGATAGCCATCATGATTAAAGAACACAGAGAGGTCCGTGGTGTGTGCTTTCTGCAAAGGCAGTGACTGAGTGGGGGACCTGAAAGACAGGGAAGAAGCTTGTGTATTTTTTTTTTAAATGTGTTTTCTTTCCTCTCCTTCTTACTTGTAGCAGATACTACAACCTGTTGCGCACCTACACTCCGGTTGCCTTTACAGTATTCCTTTTGTTCTTTACTAGTGAACCATTTCCATAACTAAAAGGATGAATGAATTTTAAACTTGTTGAGCTTGGGATGCTAACAAGTTCCTCTAGAAGCATTTGGACATATGGATGAAGTTAACCTAGGCCTTATTTTACTGTTTCTGTTGTCTATCATCTTTTCATTCATTAATTTTATTGGTACATTTTAAGTATACAATATGGTGAAATTCATCACTGGGAATTTGTACCTTTACATGATATACCTTGGTTCTTATTTTTTCCCCATTCCCCTGCCCTCTCTTCAGCCCCTCCATCCTTCCCTATTTATGAAGACTTTGTTTCCATGTTTTCCTTTCCCATGCCCCTTCTAGTTCCCCTTCTGCTTTAGAACTTTTCTTTGTATTTCACAAACTATTCCCTTTGGTTTTGGCCTCCATGATCTTCTTCCATCTTCCCTTTAGACGCTTCTTCCTCTCTTTTCAGTGCTTTCCCTTGCATTTATAGTGAGTTGGTTTTCCACATATACCAGAGTGCAGGGCCCACTCCCACTAGGAGGAGAGCACAGCCACGATTCCCCTGGAAGATGGCCACCAACTTCATCAGGTTTTCTCTTTTCCATAAATACATTCTAAAATCCCAACTCCAGAAAAAATCTTCGAAGGTAAGAGTGACACTGTGAATCCTTTCTTTCAGTAGTGTTGTAAAGTCTCATACTCAGGCCCCCCCATTAAATGCTTCAGTTTTTCCTATAACTACAGAAAGACTCGGATTTTGGTGAAAAGATAATGATTGGATTTCATGATATGACCACAGTGTTATAACCAGAACTTTCAGGAAAAAAAAGCTTTCTGTGATTTTTGGCAAGATAAGTCACTGCATTCTTCAAAACACTGAATTTGCTTAGATAATGTTTTGTCGCACTCTGTTTTCTCAGGCACAATGATTCCCATTCTGTGTCAGAATAATGATGTAGGGGGAAGATTTAGAATTGTGTTTTCCAGCACAATATTTGCCGGTGCTTAAGAAAGTACAAGTTTAACAAATTTCACTGCTTAACCAATACACTAAATTGAATACAGAAATGCAGTGCTGTGTGTATGTGTGATGTCGACATGAACAAATTTGACATTGTCAAACTCTATTTCATTCTGTGCTGTGCATGTAAGACATGTTTTTCGTTTATGTGAAATATTTAATCGGGTGCCTTAAAACTTGAAGCCATTACTAAGAAGTATTTACAAATAGTAGGTATTTTTGTAGAGAAGAAAGTAAACATTTCAATAAATTTTCTTTAGCGTTTAGAAAAATAGGTTCACTATGTAATTTGTACTCTCAAACCCATCCGTTTGAAGAAGATCAAGTAAAAGATTGACAAGATTCTGAAAAATATATAATTTAAACTTAAAACATAGAGACACTCAAAATGTTCCTCAACTTCCAGTGCTCTTCTTTCATAGTAGCACACAGCTTTACAGGGAGTCTTTAAAAAGAAATAGAATGGCTACAACTCTTGCACATTTGGTTTTGTAGCCAAGCTGTCTAAAGCCACTGTTCTGACAATTTAAATTAGCTTAGCATTTTCTCAGGAGATGGGTGGGGAGGAAATAAAACAATAGAGATACAGATAGATTGGCCAGGAAACTTTAGGGTGTGGGGTGCTTGGTGAAGAGACTATTGAGAAACTTGGAATGATAATAAGCTAAGGGAAAGAATCAAAAATTTAAAAAAAAAACTGTGATCTTAAAAATACATGAGCTTTTAATTTTTTAATACAGTCGTAAAATTGTAGGATTTTTTTGTTTTGTTTTGTTTTGTCTTTTAGGTTAAACAAGATCTTATAGGTACTGCCACCAGTCTAGAGAGGGTTTGTAGTTTGCAGAGGTTGAAGATTCAACGAGAAGTCCTGATCCAAGGCTAATTCTAGGCTGAGGTGAATAGCAGTCACATGCATGCTATGTAGGATTTTCATTAATTCTGATTCAATTATTTGGCAAAATAACTAGAAATCAGGAAATTAGGAGTAACTGAATGCAGTTGGCAGCAGATAATGACTTATTTAAGACTCCATTGATTTGAAATGAAGGTACACATTTCAAGAGGAGAGTTCCAAAATGCATTTAGAAATACACTCTTGGAGCTGGAGAGGTTAGGCCCAAGCATACTCACTGATATTTGTTTTCGCAGAGGAGCTATTATAAACTGCAAGAGCTTTAAACAAAAAGGTCAGGCGGCTGAGAACTGAGTGACTCAGGGGTCACTGGAGGCCAGCCAGTTTGGTGGGACAGGAGTGTGGGTTCAACTTGCAGGCCTGAGAGACAGTCCCATGAAAAGTTCAGACTTTTCTCCAGGGGTGATGTCAGACAGAAATAAGTCAGAGAAAGTCCACACTGGCGAAGTAGCCCAGGGAAAGGGTCAGAGTCAGAGAAGAGGATTATCTGGAAGCAGTAAGAAAGGTGAGACAAGAAACAGACTGGAGAGCAGAGTATGAGGGAAGCCAGGGAATGTAGTTTTTAAAAGAAAGAGGACCTTACTAAATTGCCAGATACTGTTGACCTGCTTATGAGTTCTGAAATCACACTAGTGGAATTAACAATGTGGGTGTAGTTTTATGAACTTATTGAGCGCTGTTTTTATGAAAAAGCCAGCATGATGTTTGTTGTTGATGTGAAGAAACATACTAAAGATAAAATTTCTAGAAAAGCAAAAGTCCAGGGCAGAAGTGCAGATCTAAGCAGCTTGTTTTGTTTGGGTTACATTGTTATGTATGGGAACGATTCCTGGATGTTTACATTTGGATAGAAAAGATCAAGGAGAGAGGAAAAGTTTGAAGATTCAAGAAGGTAATAATTATAATTTTTAGACAACCAGCGTGTGTTTCCTTTAGTTAGATTTTTCAGTACTTTGAACAAGGTGAAACATTATCATAGCAAGAGAACTGAACAGCCAGAGTCCCGTCTGTAGATGTTTTGACGTCAGTGGCTCTGCTGTGTTGGAGTTGTATGGTATTAATCTTAGAAGACTTATGAGTAACTTCTATGGAATCCCCTGGTATGAGAAAAGGCAACCTTTGTTGATGTTAAAGGCTAGCTCAAGTCTGTACTCTTACCTCATTGCGGGAGCATAATTTTCACTTGAAAGAAAAGCACCAAAAGACCTTCTCATTTAGGCTTCCAAGTCTCTTGACTTTTGTATATTTTGTGTATTACAATTGATGGAAATTGACATCTTATCCTTTACATTTATAAGGTCTTTCAGTGAATTTAGTAATAGCTTTTACACATAGTATAAGAAATAAAACAAAACATAAAGTGGCAAACCAGTATAGCAGTAGCAGTTAAGTAGAGGAAAGATGGTTAAGGAAACCAATGCATAATCCAGACAAATAGAAGACAGTAAGTTAATTTAAAATATGTTTAAAGTAAAATTTGTGCTTTCTTGTGACCTGCACTTTATTGATTTACTGTTATAAGCAAACACTTAAAAAGATTAAAACTTAAGCTATAATGACTTGTAGTTTTGAGTAATTGTGATGGTCCCTTCCACAGCTGTTCTAGTCCTTTGTGGATATATGAGAATCTGATAAAAGTTATATTTTCCCCACGTATCATGTTTTTAAAGAAAGGTAACAAAACCTTATTAACACTTGTTTTATTCTTCAGGTAACCAAAGAGATTGGATACTTTTAAACATTTTATTTTAAAACCAAATGTCTTGGAGAACTGAAGAGATTGTGTGCGTGTAGGTGGGAGATGAGTCATTGTAATTTTGAGATAGGAAGCCTGCAGCATAGCCTTACTGGGGAGATCACTACCATAGTAAATTCTAACTTACTGTTGAAGTATCACCTTTTGTGCCGAGTAGACCAGAGGTACCACAGCGCCAGAGAAAAAGACCTACTCTACTGTGAAAGGATTGCAGCGATTCAAATTGGAACTGGATCAGAGAGGCAGTGGTGGAGATGTGCTGAGATTTTATTTTATGTGTTTATGTATGAAATATAGAATAAGATTTGAAGAATAACGAAATTTCAGTGTAAGAGAAAGACAGAGATTAAAGAGACTCCCCCGTTTTTTGTGGGGTATTTTTGCTTTTAGCTGCACTTATCTGTACAGGAGGTGATGCGAGACAGGCGAGTCTGGCGTGCATAACAAGCATCTGCAGCCTGACGGAAGTTTTGCGAGCCTTCAGGGTACAGAATGCACGTGGCTCTGCATGTGCCTGTGCCTGTGCCTGTATGTAGTAGGGGCGGGCCTGTCCTCGCTGTGTATAGCGCTGGCTTTCTCAACCCTGGCCCCTAGGTATTTGGAGTAGTGGCGTCAGGATATCTTCAAAGCATCACTGTGGTCTTTGCCCTCAGAAATGATGGTTCATTAGAAATGGAGTGTGTCCAAGGCCCCTGCATCCTTTGGAAGCTCTTCATATAATTCTAATGTGAATGCAGGGCTAAGAACTACTGTGAAGAGAGTAGATAAATACAAAAGCCAAAGTATTCTCAAAACCCAGGCTTAAGCCACTTTATTATTTGGAAGTCAGACAATGAGGAACCATGCACAAAGCGAGGATGAATAGGCAGTGGTTAGAAAGGAATAAAGAGTGATGGCATGGAAACTGAATAAAGTGAGCCCTTTAGGATGGAGAGGTGAATGAAAAGTGACCATTGATATGGACATGTGGAGGCCACTGTTAACCCTCACACTTTTGGTCTGGGATGGGGACAGAGTCTGAAATGGGTACTACGGAGAATGAGAAGGGACAACCACAGATGGACACATAGTTCACTCCACTCAAGGAGTTTTCTGATGGTGGTGTAGTAAAAGGGTAAGGTGTTTAGAGGGAATTTAGAAGTGAAATTTATTGGTCAAGTGACTGTGTGAATTAGTAAAGGAGAGACTTTGAGAGTGCAGTATGGTGATGTTAAGTAGGTAAGAAGAGAGCAGATTTATTTTAAAGTTCTCTGTTTTCCTGGTGTGTGTGTGTGTGTGTGTGTGTGTTTTAGATCATTACAAAAAAAGGAACTATGTTCTAAGAACATTATCTTTTACAATGACCAATAGGATTTGGCACATAGAAGTTGGGTTTATAGTTTTGGAGATTTTTCTCCTTATGTAAATATTTTATCACTTGAAGTGATGCTATATATATGCTAAAATTTTCCACTTATTCTAGAACAATCACAGAAAATTACTTCTTAGTTATAATAATGCCAAAAGACTGCTGAATACTGCTGAATATTATCTTTTACAATGACCAATAGGATTTGGCACATAGAAGTTGGGTTTATAGTTTTGGAGATTTTTCTCCTTATGTAAATATTTTATCACTTGAAGTGATGCTATATATATGCTAAAATTTTCCACTTATTCTAGAACAATCACAGAAAATTACTTCTTAGTTATAATAATGCCAAAAGACTGCTGAATACTGCTGAATTCAAAGGAAGAAGTTTTTAGGATAAGATCCAGGATATGCGAGATGTGAAAGGTTGTTTTTTATTTTTGTACCGGGGATGTGAATTGGGACCTTGCACTTTAGAGGCCGGTGGTAGCACCACTGAGCTAAATTCCCCGGCCCTAAGATATTTTTAATCATCAGAAAAATACTGGCTGGTGACTCATGAGTGTCTTGAAGTTTACAAAGAATACGCATAGAGAAAAACAGTATCCGAATATTGTTCATTGAGCACAATTTTTGTCCTCAAACATTTGTGGCAACCACCTATTATCAAACCTTATCTCAAATGTTCATGATAATTCAAAAATTTTCTTTAGATTTTGTAGTTTTAGTTCGGTTTAAATTTTGCATATTTTAAAGTTGCATTTTTGTGTGAGGAAGAGTAAGTATATATTTAAATCACCTGTAGAACTAAAGAAATGGACTGATGCATAATCCAGATCTTAATTTATGTCCAAATGCCATGTTGCTTGCTTATTGGTAATTGGAATTTATTATTATTATTATTATTATTATTATTATTATTATTATTATTATTACTTAATACTACTAGGGTTGGAATTCAGGGCCTTCACATTGAGTTGCATTCTCAGGTCTCCGCTTCCCCACTATGGAAAGTATGAATATTTATGTCACACTTTACATCTCAATGGATTAAAGTAAATCAGATTGGTCTCCTCAGAGTAGCTGAGACTAAATGTCAGGGTTTCCTGGAGGCCAACGGGACACATTCCGTTAGGTTTAGCATGAAGTAAGTTCCGCGGCCCACTCTATCCCATCCTTCAGTCTTTTTAGTGATTTTTTATTTTGAGACAGGGTCTTTCTAAGGTGCTAAATTGCTCAGATTGGGCTTATGCTTACAATCCTCTTACAACTACTCCTCCCAGAGTGCTGGGATTACAGGCGAGTACTAACTACCATGCCAGGCTTAATATCTTTTCTACTTTCATATATTTCCTGTTTTCCCCGGGGGTGTTTTATTACTACATTCTTTCAGTAGTTCCTTTTGTGCATTCCCCTCTCTAAATTTCCAGAAAACCTATTGTTTTCCTGGCTAAATAGACACTAAAATGTTTAAGAATGAAGAATTTTCATCCTGGGGGCACCCATTAATTTTGAACATGGTATTTTTAAAAAAGAAGATTCTGAAGAAATAGGAACCAATGTCCAGCCCACCATTTATGTGGAGAAGGATGCCTATTTATGCTCTTTTCATAGGAGTCTCCATCTTTGGAAATCTGGCCTGCCCAGTCTGCAGGTTGGTTGTCTGTCTTTGTATGTTATTCTGGAATACACCTGTCTGTCTGTTTCTTTCCCTGGCTGCTTCTTTCCCCAAATTTCTTCTTCCTCTCTCCTCTCTTCTCTCTTTTTTCTTACTTTTTCTCCCTCTCGCCTTACCAGTTTCACTTGACCATCTTATTTAATTATTTTTCACTTTTTTGTAGTGTTAGAATTGAACCTAGGAAGCCTGAATAACATCTCTAGCCCCTTTTTGTCTTTGGAAACAGGGTCTCGCTAAGTTGCACAGGCTGGTCTTGAAAATTTGATCCTCTTGCCTCTGCTTCCCACTGTACCTGGGATTGTTCCTTATGACAATTTGTAGGAACACAAGTGGAGTGATGCACCACATTTTCTATAGTAACCTTGTAGTAGCTGTTCAGGTAGTTTTTTTCTTAGCTTGTATGTTTGTGAGATAGGTACATAGCTTAAAAGCAGTAGATTTAAAAATCTCCATCTAAGTTTGAAGACTTTTTAAACAAATTCTTACATTGAATTATATTTATAATTCAACTGATTTGAATTTGAAAATACATAATTAGGTCTTTGTATGTATTTTGGTTATTTGTCTGTTTGCTTGTTTGTTTTTTGGTACCGGGAATCAAACTTGGGTCCTTGTGCTTGTGATCAAACTTGGAACCTTGTGCTTGCAAAGCAGGCGGTGGCACCATTGAGCTAAATCCCTGGCCCTGTTTGTATACTTTTAAAAACTACTCTGCTTATCTCCCAAAGCTAAATGGTATCATGTAGGAATAATAGTTTCTCTTAAAAATGCTTTAAAAAAAGGCTTTCAACTTTTAGAATACTTAAAAATAGTGTTAATGTATTAGTATTTTGAGAACATTTTATAATTAGCGTGTGTAATCCTAAACTATCATGCGGGATAGGATAGGAGCTCATGATAGGTGAGTTTCACACTTGTATAAAGAATGTATATGGGGCAGGGGATTTAGCTCAGCCATTCGGTGGCCTGCCTGGCAAGCGCAAGGACCCAAATTCAATCCCTGGTACCAAAAAAAAAAAATTGTATATGTATATAAGGAAAATATGTATATATTCTTTATATTTGTATGTATATTTATATGTAGACAATAAACCTCATTAACTTACCAATACATCTTACTTTCTCCTTAGTAATTTCCGCACAATATTACAGTTATAGAAATTATGAAATATGTGAAGCATTTCTTTACAATGACTGCAGTTATCAGATTGCCTTTAGATGTTGGTATATTTAGAAAGAAGCACGTATTCTACCTCAAGTTTTACTATTATAACAGCTTTTACCTAATTGATTGCTTTTAGAATCCTGTTATTTACACATATTTTGTGCCCATGGAAAACCAAAACACCCAAAAATGTCTGCTTCTGCCCTTTTGCAGCCCAAGTATTCTTTGTTATGAAAATAATTTCTTTTAGGACACAAATGTTTGTAAATTTGCATTTCTGTGTATTTTCATAATGAAGATAATGCAGGTTTTAAAAATAGTTTTGTTTTATTCGTATTATAGTGAAATGATAATAACATGCTCAAATTTCCACCTCAGTGAAGTACATTAAATAGTAAACCCATGAGTAACTGAAGTTTTGGATTATGTTGTTTTGGAACACTTTTACCAAAATATGCCCAGCAATAACAGGATACAGAAGAAGAGAGAAAAAGGACTTTGTAGTTTTTGTATGACACAATTTGGATTATCTTTAATGCTCTGTAAAAAAGCACAAAACAGAAAAAATGCTTCCATGTCAACAACCAGTAATATTCTTTATTCTGGGCTCTCAGGCACACCTTCTGATGGGATTTGAAATGATAAGCAACTCAGTGTGGCCTCAGGCCCCCTTCCAAGCACAGGACTCTGGTAATTTGTACTGTCTTCCCTTCCTCTTATGTATTTGACTGAAGGGAAAATGGAGAGTGGTAGACATCCTCCCAAGGAGATGAAGGAGGCAATTAAAAGAATAAAATGGAATAATTATAAAAAGTTTGCTCAGGGAAATTAATCCTGCTCCTCATTGTAAAGGAGAAAAATATTCATACCAGTAAATAGTAGTTGTCACTTAGAGGACTGAGAAATCCAGGAGTTTTGGGGGAAATGTGTGTATAATTGAAAGAAAAGAGCAAAGTGGATTAATATACTAGTTTTCCAAAGTCATATTAAAACCTGCCAAAATTTCTCCTGACTTCTCATGGGAAATCAAATGGGAGGTACTGGACCTCTAGGGGAGGGATGTCCCCATGGCATCATATAATTTAAAGTTGATACTAGAAGTCGAAGTTTATTTTTTTCCTAATAATTATGTTTAGCTGGGGATGCAGAATTTGCATTTTGGAAGGACAGAAGAGTAGTTATTTTAGAAAGAACGTTTCAATGTCCATGGTAGATGTCTCCTCAGAAACGTGTTCTGTGGAGTGACAGGAGATGTTGAAGTGGAACCTCAATGCCTCCTGCACCTCAGGCCTTACAAATGAATTGCACCCAGCTAACAGTTATTTCATTAACAGGCTGCCACATTCCGCGGCCTGCACGCTCAGTCTGTGAAGGAGGAGTTCTATTTTAGTTTTTAATCACGTGCTTTTAATTTTTTTCTGTAGCTGTTTAAAAAACATATTTACAATAAGTTTGAACCTGTCGGTTCTTGAACACTGTACTGGGCAGCTTTCTGTTGCAGAGTCAAAACATCTGATATCCTCATTTGAGAGGAAGAGAGGTATATTTTCCATTGTGGATTCAGAGGTTTCAATCTCTGGTCATCTGGTTCACAGCCAGATGGCAGGGCATGGTGGAGGACAACTGCTCAGTTCGTGGCATTTGGGGAGCAGAGAGCCGGGCAAGAGTCTGAGAGGAAGGCCTGCAACTAGATATACTCCCCGAGGTCACACTCCCATGACTCTTCCTCCAACCAGGCCCCACCTCCTAATTCAACTACGAGAGCATCATTGATTAAACTATTGATGAGGTCAGTGCCCTCACGAGCCAAACACTTCTCCAGGAATCACTTAATCCAGTCCAGTTGACAATCAAGATTAACTGGTACAAACCTCAGATGACCCAGAAAAGAAAGGTACATATGCCTCTGCATGTATGTGCAAGTGTATGTATCTACATCTATCTATCTATGCACATCTATGCATTGTCTATCTAAAACTGGCTATACACACACGCACACACACACACACACACATATAATTTATTATTCAAATATGGACCTTTTGGTGAAACTCCTTAATTTGTGATCCAAGTTTTATTATGGCATAGCCACTTTCAGAACAAGAAAAGTTTATTGCCTTTTAAACTAATGTCTGTACTGGGAAGTGGAGCTAATGAAGAAATCATGATGACCATAAAAATTGCTTCCACCTGTCTCAGGTCTCAACTTGATTCTCAGCATCCTTTGTCTCGCTCTTCTTTATGTCATTGATGCATTCAGCACATCATTCGTGAGCACTTGCCCTGTGTTGGTCATTTTTCTGGGTCCAGGAGTATAGCAGTGAACTAGGAAGACAGGCAGACATGTCTGCTACTGTTCTCCACAATGGGTGTCTCATTTTGCTGCTATTCTCATTAAAGAAGCTCTCTGCAACTTGCCTTCATGCTCCAGAGGCAGAAGAGGTCATCTGTTTTTCTCTCTGCCCTAGGTGTGCAGGTTAAGCCTCCATTTTCAAGAAGGACATGCCTCTTCCTGTGGCAGTACATGTCCTCCTACTGCGGAGCTGGTATCTGCTCACCTCGCTGAGTAGCCCTTTCCACTTCTGTTTGAGACTATTCTTTCCAGGGAAAACATAGACAAGTCTTTCCTACCCAGAAGTGCATATGGGTCCAAGAATGCCCCTTTCTGGGATCGGTATCCCTTTGCAATTTTTCCCTGAGTTTTTTCGTTCCTTCACAGATTTCTTGAAAGGCTGTCTACATTCGTGGTCTCTGCTGCCTCTTTTTTCGTCATCCTCTCAGTGCTGTTCTATTCCTACTGAGTTACTGAAATTTCTCCGGCCAGAGTATCTGTCACAAACTCCTTGAGATATTTTTTCTCTCTTGCATCTGTGGTCCATCTCTTCCTCAGTTTCTACTCTGTTGTTAATTCCTAAGTCTCCTTGCTCTTCTTTTTCAGTCCTTTCCTCAAATGCTGTCAATCCCTTCATCTCTGCTTTTATTTCAACTGAATATCATTATTCACTATTAAAGTTTCAGCCACTTCTCACTCCTAACCCAGGTTTACTGACCTCCCAAGCTCCAGTCCAGTTCGGCTAGTGTCCTAGACGTTTTCCTTGGTTAATGGCTCCAGAAACAAGGGAGTCACACTTGACTCTTTTCTTCCCATCACTACTTCAACCAATACATTGTTAAATCACGCTAACTCTCCCTCCATATTTCCTCAAAGTCATCTGCCTGACACTACTGACCCAGAATGATTGTCACTGCATGCTGTCCTGTCTCCTCACTTCTGGCCCTGAAAAGTGAAGGTATCCTCCTTGATTTCATCATCTTAACAATATTGAGCCACTTGTAGATCTACGAGTATCATAGCCTTGCCACTGTGCCTTTACGTAAAGTTTACACTGGCTAGAACAACCTTTTCTCTTTTTGTCAAATTTAAGATGTTATTTTTCTTATAACAGATACAGATCAGGAGTCACCCTGACTCCCTCTCTCTACCTTGTACACTCCTACCTCTCAGACCTCCATCATACAGTTCGGAATTGTATATTGAATATTCCTTTCATCTGGATCTCACTTTCAACTATAAATGGGGCAATACGAGTATCTTATAAAATTTTATGAGAAATTTAATGAAAAAGTATTTATAAACTGTAGTAGTGCCTGGAAAATAGCAAATACTGCATTTGCAAATGAAAGTAGAAATTAATAAGATATAACATAAGGGTATTTTATCTTACTGAAGCAGTAGCCTTTATCACATAGACCACTGATGGCGAATCTTTTGGAGCTTTAAATGATGACTAACAACAAGCTGCCACACGTGTGCCGTAGGTTTTGCCACCACTGACCTAGAGCAACAGTTGATCCCAAGTCTTCCCCTTAAGAGCTGTTACCTTAAGGTCAATTATATAAACTTTTTGAACTTCAATTTGCTAATCTATAAAATGAGCCACACATGCCCCGTAGGATACCTGTGCTGGAGAGAGAATGCCTGTAAGGCACTTAATATGTTCTTGACTTGCCTGACCCTCTATGCTCCCTAAGCACCATGAGTTCATGTGAATCACAGCTGTCTCCACATTGTTTTTAAGCTATGATTGCATTCAAGTACACATTGTGTTCTTTGACATTTGTCTGTGTGGTCGACACAGGTAACCAATTCTCAATGAAGTTTTGCTGAATAAACTTTTAGCCATCAGGGCCTTGCCTTTGGCTTCCCATGCTCTTCGAGAATAGACACTGAATTTATTCATTCAATTGTTTTTCCACTTCGAGCTTTTTCACACTTTCAGAAAGTCTTGTGTGGCTAATATCATACACCGCTTACATTTCCGGTGGACTGGAATACAGGGTTTATACTCTGACCTTTTCCACTTTTCCTATGAAGCCTACTTTCTAGATACATATTTAAGTTTTTGCCACAAGGTTTATTTGGGGTGAGTGCTTCATGATTCTTGCACATTATAGCCATCTGCTCCTGGGCCTTACCTTACAGTACACTTGTATTCAATATTAACTTACATTGTGCTTCGGATGTTGTATAAAGCCCAGTAATGGTTCTCTTCAAGGCCAAGAAAAGACCTTGAACTTGACTTAAAAATCTACTGGCTATCAGTAATTGTACCTTACATTCTAGAATCTTCATACTGAACTTGAAAAGAGATCATTTTCCCCTCCTTTGTATTCATATCAACGCCAAGTACTGCAAAACGACTTGTTCATGATTACCCAGTCAAGACTTGGCAGAGCCGAGACTAGAAATCCAGTTTTAATTGTCCAGTATTACAGTCTTCACAAACAAGAGTAGTACTTGGCTGTGTTGCTATCATGGAGTTGCTAAGGGTGAGCATTGGTTGAAATACCCTGGTGTTTGTGCCTCCAGGTATGTTATTTTCTGTTGCTAAAAGCTTTATTTAAGCCAAACAGAAGCAGTAACAACTCCTGACACAGCACAGTGTCTCTTTTTGTAGTGCTGGTATTCGCTTGCCTGATGATAATAGTATATAATGAGCTGTGATTCAGGAAAAACTGAGTTGTGGAGTGGCCCAGGTGAAGTGGAGAGGATTGGGAAGCAACTTGGTGAGAAGGTTTTTATTTTTATCTTCTCTTCCACAGTTGAAAGTAATATAAAGTGCTACTAGATTTTAAATTTTTGGGAACACCAGACTTAATCTGCTTTTGTCAATTTGAGAGTACTTGAAAACAACTCTTGCATAGGTATTTTTGGCTCCAGAATTGTCTGTACACTAAATTAAACTGGAGGTATTTATGCCTTCAAATTTCAGTGCCATGCTGTCTTGTTCATCTGAGCCTTGTGATAGTGCCTTAAAAAATCAAATGTATTAGTAGATAACACAGAGGGGAAGGGAGGGGAGTGGAAAGAGTAACAATGCCATCAATGATTCACAAATTAATTCCGTAAATAATAGGATTTACCTCCTGTGCACTGCTTTGAAACCTGCTTGAGTATCTCGTTTCGCTGGAACATTTCACTCCAGTTGTTCCCTTCATCTTGCCTGGTGTGCGTGTTAGACTGCTGTGCCTCTTTGGTTGAGGCCTGTCTGTCTGCCAGGCTGGGGAGCGCAACCTGGGCCTTCCTGGGCAAGGCTCCTCCTGCCTGTGGGATTCCTGGACCTCCTGCTTCGATGCTGCCCCAGCCCTCCAGGGAGGCACCAGGATCAGTCACAGCTGGGACTCTTCAGCTCTTTGGATTGCAGAGGTGCACTTCAGGCTCTTGCTGAGCTGGGTTCCTGAGGAACCTGGAGGATTATCGCGAATGCCAGTCCAGTGAAATTGTGTACCTAAGTCCCCGATTCCAGCCTTCTTTTTGTATGTTTGTTTACTCTCACTCTGCCATGAAGACTTCTGGTCATAGGTGATTTGGTCAAGTTTCTGGGCCTTTGTAGTAAGCTAATATCAGTGACTAAAAGCATCAGATATGACTGGATTTTTAATTTACTCCTCTTAAGAACCTGATTTCCTTTATAAGTATACCTTGCTCAATATTTAAACCAAGGGCAAATAAGGAGTGAGGTCAAAACATAAGCTGTGGAATAAGCATAGTGAGGAAAATAAAATGTTAACATCTGAAATTAAGCATGTGGGAGAGACTTTTTTATATCATTTCTATACAAATATATTTTCATTAAAACTAAAAGATTTACTTTCACGTATTCTGGCTATAAAAGGCATTGCTACCAACTTGAGAAGACTGTTGGACATTGACTTTCTAAGAAAATGCTTTTGAGATCTAAAGCAGATTTTATTATCCAGAAATTCATTCAACCTTGTTATTAATTATATTTGTACTAAGAGAGATTTCAACTGACCAACTTACAATAGCATTAAATGAGTTCAAGTAAAAAATGGTTTTATTCTGTTCTTGCTTTTTCTTTCTGAAAAATAAATGGATAGTAATTAAAATACAGGAAAATAGATTATTATTTTTAAATCTTTTTGCTACAGCCAGACGTAAGATTACTATTCTTTCCAGGCAGACTTCTGCACTCTTCTGCATCTTCTGTCTTTTATAATCGCTTCTTAGTTCTCCCTTTTTGTGTGTTTCAGCTGTCAACAGAGGCTTTTAGAAGGCTTCCTCCACTATGGTGGAAGAGCGCCATTTTGGTGTGGCGATCAGAGAGAATGGAGCAGAGGAGGAGAGGTGTGGCCTTTCTAGAATTTTCTGGCATCATAGTCTTCGCCAACACAGTTCTGCTCACCTATTAAATTCTATATCAAATACTTTATATGGATCTCTTTTAAACTGCAGAGCCTTCAATAGGACTATGAACCACTACTAGGGTTAAATCATGACCAAATACTGGGCTATATCTCTCTGAGAGTTTGGAATAGCAAGAGCACAGGCCACAGATCAGGTAATAGGACAAACAAGAAACAAGAAACTCTAGGCTCTTCCTTGATTTATAATGTAAATGTACCCCCTACAGGACAGAGATGGATTCCAGGATTTGGATTTGTGGTAGGAAATTTATTGAGGAATCTCTTCATGGGGTATCCGAGGTTGGGTCTGTGTTTTTCAGAGTTCTTTTTAATTTGTTGGGAGGATAGTAAAGGTTATTGTTCAGATTGTTCAGTTTTTCAAACTGTGGTCTTCTTTGTGCTGCCCTGGAAAATGTAGCTCTTCTCTTTCTTTCTACCTCCTGAACTACCTCGCTTTCTTCCCTGCTAGGAAAATGTTGACTGTATTCTGGCTGCAGCGCAGGGCCTCCAGGGACAGCTGTGTGCCAGAGGGTTCTGTGTAGGAGGTGCACTCCTGCCAATTTATTTAGGCAGCAGGTCATGAAGGGCTGTGGGCCAGAAACACTGCAAGTCTTCTGTCTTGGAGACATTGAGCCACTTGGAGCTGAGCTACCGAGCATGCAGCATTAGTAAATATTTCCCGCCCCCGACACACTTGAGAAGCAGGACTTGCCTGAAGATATCTGTGTTCACAGCTGCATTTTCATAGAGGCTAGTACTTAGCCATATTGGCCATGTCGTGTAACTTGGGCAGATATGAGTCTTCAAAGCTAGAAAGCAGCAAACAACTTCAGGCTATCTGTACCTGAGATGGTAAAGATATAAAGTTGGGTTTGATCTCAGACCAATTTTATAAATCACTATATTATACATAAGTCCAACTGTTATGTTCTAATCTACAGTTATTTGGGGGCATATTATTACTGTTTCTCAGTTCATAGTTATGTAATGAAGACCAGATTATCAGAATACTGTCAAGCAGTTTAACTCATAGGAAGTTAATTAAACATTAGTCAAGACACCACTACAAATTTGCATTCGCTCTAAAATAGGTTGTAGTTTATTCTTAGAACTCAGGGTTTTCTGCCCTTTCCTGTATTACACTTCAGCTGTTTAGAATCTTTGTTCCAAGAAATTCAGAGTACCTATCATGACACATCTTGAAAGAAACTAAAAAGATTTTTAAAAGAACCTGTTTACAGTAAAGCTGAGTTTATTGTACATAATAGTTTTGGTGTTTTTTTGTTTTCCTTTTTTTCTGGCTCTTAATCAGGGCTCTTCCCATTCTTAACTGCCTTTGTCCAATTTCCTGGTGTATTTGTGGCCACAAATGATTGGGTGAATAGATTTGAGATAATTTCATTATAAACTGACTGTTCTTTCAAAAACAAATCAGATTCATTTTCAACATAATAAAGCTCGTGAGATCAGTGGAGGCTTTCTTCACAAGTTATCCAAAATGCAGGTCCAGTCAGTTTCTGTTCTGACACCTGAATGTTGCTGAGGAGCTAGAAGCCCTCCATGTAGGCCAGCTGCAAGAGCTTAACCACGATGGGCTTCCAAAGACTTGAAATTTTGTTTGAGCTTGTGCTCCCATAATTTGGAACAGTAGTTTTTGTTTTGTTTTACATTTTAAATCAAGTGCTGTGCTAGATATTTTCTTTCCTGATTTCTTTTTTGGCTACTTGGCTGCATGTGCGTTCCTTTGTTGTTCCTAAATTTAAATATCTGTCATTCTTTTGCTGAATCCTCCCCTCACTGCACTGAGTTGTGCAACTCTTGCATGGCCCAGTCTAAGACAGGCATCCTTCCCAGAACCCAGTTGGCTTCTCAAAGGTTAAACACTTTTGGCTCAAACTGCAACATGACTGAATAAAACCATAAAAACTGAAATCCTCCACAACAAGGGGAAAAAGAAGTATTTCTGAGTGAGCCACATGGATTCAGTGGTATAATCTTCCTAAAAGTTTGTTTCCCTCCTCAATTCTTCCCAAGTTTCATCATTCTTATGATTATTTTTGCTTCAGATAAAAGCACATCAGAATGTTGCTTTTATGACCCTTGATTCCCCTTGTCTTTGGTGAGGGTAAAACTGCAATAACTATTTTTTCTGAGTGTGTTTTAGCCTTTTCATCACCCTGCATTATAGGCTACTCTGTATAAAACACAACTTTGAGAAAAAACAAAACTTTTTGGTAAACAAAAACTCTAATTGTTTTGACGGAACTTAAGGATCCATTTTTTCTTTTTTTCTCTTCTTGTAAGATACAGAAGATGTTGGTGTGCAGATACATCTTGACTGTTATCTCTATAATCTTTGACATGTGCTTTGGTTTGTGGCTTCTTCGGGTGCTAGTTAATAGAGTTGGTTTTTCAAAGTAGCCCAAAATGCTTTTCTAGCAAATGATAAAAGATCTATGCTTTACGATGATATCTAGAGTTTTTGCAGCCTTTAATATTTACATCATGAAATTAATCTTTTGAGGTCACCGTCACTGCCATATGTTTGACCACCAGAATCCTGCTCTTATTAATGTAACTGAACTGTAATTTATATGTTTTAGATTTTACAGATGGTGTTTCTTTTAACTGAGACATCACTTTACCCTCTTCTGTCTCTTTCAACACTGTGACTGACAATTTATAGTTCTCCACCCCAGTGATCACTTTGCTTTTACTTGTTGAAGATTAACATTTACTATTGGCTCTTTATAAAACTGAAATTCAGAATAGTCATTAGCAAAGAAAAGAACCATGAATTAAGGCTAAAAATAAAAAAAAAACAAAACAAAACAGATGAGGGGAAACAAATCGGCAGGAAGCTTGATTTATAATGGACCTTCCTCCAAGGAAGATTACAGTGTTAGAAATGGCCCACGACTGTGGGCAGCAGAGCATGGTGGGTAGAGCGTGGCTGTGGGAGGTGTACATCCTGGGTGCTGATCCTACTTCTGCCTATTTATTGCTTCTCCTGATCTTGGTAAAATGTCTTAATTCTTGGGCTGGGGATTTAGCTCAGTGGCACCGCACTTGCCTCACAAGTGCAAGGTCCTGAATTTGATCCCCAGTACCAAATAAAAAAAAAAAATCTTAATTCTTCTGTAGGTCACTCACTGCATTGATAAAGAAGGGATAATATTAAAACATATAGTTTGGGGATTTAGCTCAGTGGTGCTGCTGCCTGCCTAGAAAGATCAAGGTCCTGAGTTAGATCCCTGGTACAAAAAAAAAAGAAAAAGAAAAGAACATCTGTTTTGAAGAAATGGAAACTGGAAAGGCCAAGAGACATGAAAAGATATTGTATTAGTAAACAACAAAATGCAAAGTACAACTGCCATGAGATTTGTTTCACATTCAAATGACTAGTATGTAGTAAAGGGTGACAGTATCAAAAGTTGTGGAGCAATGAGCAGTCTCAGACTTAGTACATGGGAGTAAATTTTGGAGCAGTCATTTTGAGAACCAGTTTGGTGTCAGAATAAACATATTCTATCCTGTGACCCAGTAATTCTACTGCTAATTATTTAGCAGGTGTATTCTGGGAGGCTTGCACAGATCACTCCAATAAAATATTCTTTGGAATAGTAAAAACATTGAAAAGAACAACAATATCCTTAAATAATAAAATGGATATATCCATTGGATGTATTCAGTTGGTTACAATACATAGGAAATAAGCGAACTGTAGCAACATGAATCAGTACGGGTATATCTCAAACACATAAACTTGAGCAAAAATGCCACTCCCAGGAATTCATAAAATATGATTTCCTTTCTGATTATGTAGAAATATATATCATAACCTTTTGTTTCTAAGGCTAAGTGGAACAAACATCCTTTCCCCTTTACAACTGATGAATCCATTACATATAGGCCTATGTGTGGTGTGTTTTATGATTAGTATATAAAGAATATTTATTCTCAATAACTGTTCCTGGGGTAGGGATTTAGCTCAGTGGTTCTGCCACATGCCTCGTAAGCTCAAGGACCTGAGTTCAATCCCCGGTGCAAAACAAAAACAAAAATTATTTAAGAATACTTAGTTAAAGTTTCTTCAGTGGTATTGTCTTGGTCTTGGAATTTAAGATCTGACAGTGGAATAGAGTTAAATCTCAATAAAATATTTTTGGAATCTGGTAGTATATTGTTCATTAAAAGTTAGGTTGAGTAGAAGTTTTATGCATCTAATTAATACTATTTTCATAAAAATTATGAAATGATAATGACATTTAAAGTGTTTTACACATCATGATGAAAAGCTGAACTGAACAGACCAATATCAAACAGATATTGGTCTGAAAGTTTATAAAAAGAATGTAAGCAGAGAGAAACCACAGATGCTCTCTAGCAAACCAGACTTGGCAAGGCCTTGGACTCAAGATTCTTGTAGGATGATTTCAGGGTTCTTCTAAGTTATTGGGTACTACCAAAATCAAAATTTGGGGAAATGGAAAGACCCAGAGATCTCACAACTCCATGATCATTTTCAAACTGCTACATGTGTTACATGTGTTACATGTGAGAACGGCTTTGACACCAAGAAAGGGGAAAGGAAGGATTGGTATATTCTTTTTAGATTTTAATTCTACAAGCAACTCTGAAGTTCTTTTCTGACCTTTTCTCCTTTTATGCTATCTAGCATATATATAGTAAGACTGTGTTTCCTTGTGTCTTTCTTTTACTCTATGAATTCTCAGCAAAGGTGAAGCCTGCTTGGGGTATGGATGTGGGGGATACTATGAAGCGATCCTTAGGGATTGGCCTACAAATTTGAAAATAGCCTCACATACATTGATGCTTGCTTTCCTGAGGTAGCGGTAACAGTGATGTTGGAGGAATTCCATCAATTGACATATTCATTTAGAATTACAGAGCATTATAGATGCAGGAGCATTTGTCCCTAGCGTTCCAGAGCTACCACACAACAAACTGTTTTTTTTTTTTTTTTTTATTTTCATTCTTTCATTCTTTGGTTTTCACAAAATTTGCTGAAGTTCCATGGAAAGCATGCAGTTTTCATGCCAAATACAGAAACACAAAAGGAATTAGACTGGGATAAAGACAAGATTGTCGTGTCTTTTTGCTCTTGCAACATGTGAAACCCCTTTATTAAAAGTAGCATGGTAAAAAATGCAAAAATAAGTAAATCAGAATTAATCCAGAAAGAAACTTCGTAAATATTTCTCATACTGGACAAAAGTCTCAAACATTGGACTGAAAAGGACTTTATTACATGTGGTTAAAATCATTTAGAAATAGAAATTTGTTTTAATTGCTCCTCCCACTTGCCCTAAAATTTTAAAGAAAATAATTCTAAAATATGGTAGCACTTGTTAGATGGTGATTTGGTTTCTTACTTTTTTATTAGTTAATGAAATTTACTAAATACTGTTGTTTAGAGAAGCATTAAGAAATAATAAAACTAAAGTGTAAAGATCCAAAAGGAGTGGAACAGTCAGACTACCCATTCATCGTTCATAATTGCTAATCCCTTTGTTGGAAATAGGCACAACTATTCCAGTAATGACCGCTGGACCCAATTACAGATTCTCACTGTTTTTCTTTAATTCATTTGTAATTTTTTTTTAAATGATGAAATTTATTGAAATTGAGTCAATTGGGAAACACAGTGGATCCACCTGGAGTGATTCTGGTTTAACAATTCAATTATTTAATTATACATCAAATATTTTATCTTTTAATGTTTTGATAAAACCCAGACGGTTAGAGGAATCCTGGAACTTACATGAGCCCAGGTCTGTGGCTTTGCAAAGTTCAGGGTTTTAGATAGGGTCTGTGATTTACATTCTTTGTATACACTTTCATCTCTGTATTTTTTGCTATTTTTCTGTGGAGCAATTGAGGGAAACTCTTAATAAATATCACAGACATTAGTAAAAACACATTGCTTTAGCCTAGCATTAGAGAGAGGAGTAGGCTCTGGAAGGATAAGAAGCACAGAGAAGAGGTACTTAGGACCAAGGGCCAATGTCGGAGTAAAAATGTAACACACACAACCCGCACACATATACATGACTAAGTTTGTTGTTGTTGTTGTTTCTTTTTTTGCTAATGCAGTATTTACTGCTAAAGATGACTTACATAGGATTTTACCTGAGCCCTCTTTTGAACTTCCACTCATGGAAAGGAACTCCTGGGGCTGCGTGTCATTTAGGTTGTACCTGTTCGATCTATTGATGATATATATTTTGCATTCCTTCTTTGTCTCACCATGGTCGTCCCCTCACAATTGCAAATGAAGACTGCTGTGTCCACTGCATCCTGGCGTGCCTGTTCTGTGAATTCCTGACGCTCTGCAACATTGTCCTGGGCCAAGCCTCCTGCGGCATCTGCACGTCGGAAGCCTGCTGCTGCTGTTGTGGCGACGACCTGGGGGAGGACTGTAACTGCCCGTGCGACATGGATTGTGGCATCATGGATGCCTGTTGTGAATCATCAGACTGTTTGGAAATCTGTATGGAATGCTGCGGAATCTGTTTTCCTTCCTAAGTATTTATCTTTTGTTTGTGTTAAAACTGGAGAACATTTTAAAAATTCTCTTCGAAGGGTTTGAAAAACATGGTAAGGTTCTAGTGAAACAACTCAGTATTTGCACTGTTTGCTCATTATTTTTAAGTAATCTCTGAAACCTTTTCTTTCCCCACCAATCTATATGGTTTAATATGTGAAATTTTATCTATTGTGACTGATTTTGAAACTTCTTGATGGAGTAAACTGAAGTAGAGTTCACACGCACACACACACACACACACACACACACACAAACATTGGACTGAAAAGGACTTTATTACATGTGGTTAAAATCATTTAGAAATAGAAATTTGTTTTAATTGCTCCTCCCACTTGCCCTAAAATTTTAAAGAAAATAATTCTAAAATATGGTAGCACTTGTTAGATGGTGATTTGGTTTCTTACTTTTTTATTAGTTAATGAAATTTACTAAATACTGTTGTTTAGAGAAGCATTAAGAAATAATAAAACTAAAGTGTAAAGATCCAAAAGGAGTGGAACAGTCAGACTACCCATTCATCGTTCATAATTGCTAATCCCTTTGTTGGAAATAGGCACAACTATTCCAGTAATGACCGCTGGACCCAATTACAGATTCTCACTGTTTTTCTTTAATTCATTTGTAATTTTTTTTTAAATGATGAAATTTATTGAAATTGAGTCAATTGGGAAACACAGTGGATCCACCTGGAGTGATTCTGGTTTAACAATTCAATTATTTAATTATACATCAAATATTTTATCTTTTAATGTTTTGATAAAACCCAGACGGTTAGAGGAATCCTGGAACTTACATGAGCCCAGGTCTGTGGCTTTGCAAAGTTCAGGGTTTTAGATAGGGTCTGTGATTTACATTCTTTGTATACACTTTCATCTCTGTATTTTTTGCTATTTTTCTGTGGAGCAATTGAGGGAAACTCTTAATAAATATCACAGACATTAGTAAAAACACATTGCTTTAGCCTAGCATTAGAGAGAGGAGTAGGCTCTGGAAGGATAAGAAGCACAGAGAAGAGGTACTTAGGACCAAGGGCCAATGTCGGAGTAAAAATGTAACACACACAACCCGCACACATATACATGACTAAGTTTGTTGTTGTTGTTGTTTCTTTTTTTGCTAATGCAGTATTTACTGCTAAAGATGACTTACATAGGATTTTACCTGAGCCCTCTTTTGAACTTCCACTCATGGAAAGGAACTCCTGGGGCTGCGTGTCATTTAGGTTGTACCTGTTCGATCTATTGATGATATATATTTTGCATTCCTTCTTTGTCTCACCATGGTCGTCCCCTCACAATTGCAAATGAAGACTGCTGTGTCCACTGCATCCTGGCGTGCCTGTTCTGTGAATTCCTGACGCTCTGCAACATTGTCCTGGGCCAAGCCTCCTGCGGCATCTGCACGTCGGAAGCCTGCTGCTGCTGTTGTGGCGACGACCTGGGGGAGGACTGTAACTGCCCGTGCGACATGGATTGTGGCATCATGGATGCCTGTTGTGAATCATCAGACTGTTTGGAAATCTGTATGGAATGCTGCGGAATCTGTTTTCCTTCCTAAGTATTTATCTTTTGTTTGTGTTAAAACTGGAGAACATTTTAAAAATTCTCTTCGAAGGGTTTGAAAAACATGGTAAGGTTCTAGTGAAACAACTCAGTATTTGCACTGTTTGCTCATTATTTTTAAGTAATCTCTGAAACCTTTTCTTTCCCCACCAATCTATATGGTTTAATATGTGAAATTTTATCTATTGTGACTGATTTTGAAACTTCTTGATGGAGTAAACTGAAGTAGAGTTCACACGCACACACACACACACACACACACACACACACTCACACCCAAAAATGTTAAATGCACCCTGTTTTCATTGATAATTTCTGTTTCTTCTTCTAACCATTCCCAAGAGTGTATTGCTCCCCGGTATATTAATTCTCAGTGGGTATTCAAACCAGACTACTTATTTTTTATGTTTATCCACTAGAGGTTAAAAGTAAGCATATTTAGTTCAAACTTTGGGAAACAAACCCACACCATTCCTGGACACCCAGTGTGAGCATCCTTATTTTTTTGCTCTACCTGCCCCACTGGTTCAAGAGATGCTGAGTGCCAGCTCTGGCTGTTTTCTTGTCCGGGCCTCAGAGGAGAAACATCACTCCGCCAATGTCCGTAGCGGCATGCAGTGTGGCAGAGGAAAGAGACTGTTAAGAACAAACTACACCAAAACCCGAAAGTGAGAATTATGAGGAAGGAAAACACAGCCCCTTGAATAAACAAAGAGGAACCACCAGAATACTGAGGAGAAAGTATCAGGGAACGTGGGGTGTTTGAGCAGACGTCTTAGAATCTGCTACTTAAATAAATTGTTTAGATTTCGGACAAAGTTTTAGGATGACAACCTGAACTGTGTGTGTCTGTAGTCAGTTTGTATAAGAATACCTTCAGCGCACTTTATTTTAGATGTAGGAACAGAAATTTTTTAAAACTATAATATTTAAATTAGCCCAAATATGCACCTTAATATGTATAACTTAAATGTTACAATAAGTTTTGATGAAAATTTAATGCCTTGTAAAAATAACTATATTTTATCAAAAATATGGACTACTTTTGACACATTTCATTTATTAGGAGATATTTTAATATCAAAATCCCACTGGTCTGATTTTGATTTTTCAAAGACTTTCTTTTATTTTGAGAACTTCAGGTCTGCTGGAAGCATGGTGTCATCTGTTGTTTTGGTTTGTTTCTTAACGATGGCTATACTTCATAAACACAGTTAATCTTGGCTGCAAACCATTCTTTCCAATGTAGGAGAAACCTTGATATCTGCTAGTGTGACCAAATTCAGTATTGCAGTTTCAAGTTAATTAAGCCCATATAACAGGTAATGAAGTTCCCTAAAGAAATAAGTAAATTGCAAAAGTAGTTCTATAGTTAGAGTCCTAAGTATTTGTAGTTCAGATGAACATGTATATTATATATGTTCTCCCGTGAACTTGATCTCTCCAAAACTGTAGTTTGGTTATTCAATGAGATTACTTGTAGAAATTTTGAAACTAGGATTAATAGTAATTTTCAATTTTTCTGGCTAATTATCAAACTGATAATAACAATAAAGTCATATTTTTAGGAAGCCTTAAATAAACTTAACCATGTAAGAGACTTTTCACACTTGAATTGTGTGAAAACTTATAGTTTTCTTTTGAGATGAAACCTAGTTTCTAGTTATAATATTATTTAAGGGCTTAAAAAGAGAAAAGAAAATGTTAGCAGACCCTCACATTTCTCTTTTGGTGTTATTTACATACACATTTACACATAGGCAACCTTTAAATTATAGGGGTTAAATTTAATTCCAGTAAACAATTGTTTTTCTTTCCTCTTCTAAAGAGCCTCTTTGATTTGTTACATAAAATATGAGAATCTGATTATTCATATATACCCAAAACTAACTTATGCTTGTATATTAGGATATAAGAATAGCATCTGTTTATAGACCCATAGAACTTGCTAACCACCTGGAATTGCTAGAAATTTGACTTTTTATCTGCTGCAATGTTCAACTAAGTGGTCTGTCTGATATTTAAGTATATCCTTCTACTACTTTCAATAAAATTATTAACACATTGTAAATAATGTTTCTCTATAACAGAGAACATTAGTGGATACCAAAGTTTTATTTTCATACTTACACATCATGTGCTTGTCTTGATTTGTCTACTTCAGGCAGTCATTCTGTAAAGAATCTTTTATAGTTAAAAAAAAAGTGTAAAAGTAGGAAAATGTGAAAATAGTTTCAATATATTTTAGAATTTCTGTAATGTCTTATTGAATTATGTGACCGACCATCATAGCTAAGTGCTATAATTTGTAATTATGTTTCACCTCTTTTTAAATGTGGAAACTTGATCTTAAGTATTTTTAAACTGGACCTGTATTATTATGAATATAATATTTTAAAAATTTAAAAATGACTTATTTGTTGTGCTTTATCATACTTTCATATCTAATTGATTTGGTAATTGATTGATATTTTTATTAATTTAACCATTATATAAAACCTCAGGTTTTTCTTTATTTCTTATTCCTATTACATTCCATTCTGGAGATTTCCTTATTCCTTATGTAATGCACATAAATGAACTATAGAGCACTATCTATGGAGAAATAGAACATTTTATAAGTCAAAATCATAATTAATACATGATATTAAGAGTGTCCATTGAAAATTCATGTCAATTTCATAACTTTTTAGATTGGTTTCATTTATTTAATTTGAGAATTATCTTAACTTACAAATTAAGCAAATTTTTATATATCCTAAGATTGAATATCAAGCAAATAGTGCTCAGATGGATGAGATCAGATATTAAATCTAATGAATACTACTTTCACTCAAAAGAATCATCACAAGTATTTCCATTGAGGATTTTTAGAGGCACAGTTTTTTAAAAAAAATTTGACTTACACAGTAGAACCCTTTCAGAAATGGCTGTTTATTTGGAGAAATTATCCTTCTGTTATTGTGTTCTTCTGGCGCTATCATATGTGTCCATTTTCTTCACCTGAACACTATTATTTGCACAGTTCAAGGAGTAACCAAGGCAACCTTATGTAGTAACATTCCACTTTTCATCCATATCAACTCTTATCAACATCCTCTATTCTAATGTTATTAGTGTCAAAGTCACTGCCTAACGTAACAAAGATTTGAGTACAGGAACTCAGTGGCTGGCCTTCTTGAATGGTAATTAAATGGTCATATTTACCCATCTGCCTAATAGTTCTTTTAATGATAAGATTATTTTCCAAATTTTTCAAGACCTTTTCTTCCTTTTTCTGTTGGATTGCTGCAGCTTTGCAGAGGTATAAAATAAGATTTCGTCAAATACTGTAATACTCATTTTTCTCTCCTTTTTACACCAGTATAGTAGAGCATAGCAGTTTCTTCTTAAACCATGGTTAATATATTCATTGGTTTGTTCTTACCTTTACTATGTACAATTTTAATCCAAGATTCAGTGTCAAGGAAGACCTTTCAATTTTTCATCTCTCTGTGCCCCTAGTAGCCAAGAAACTTACAGGAAATATTTTCTTTCTGCTTGGTTTGGTACTAGGAGCCTCAAGATAGTCACATAATCCTCAGAAAGTTTCAATCCAGAAAAGTTTGGCACCTCCCATGAGAAAACCGGTAGCTCCACCAGTGAAGCTCCTGTTGTTTACTTAGCTATTTAAGATTGCTTTCAGAGGTTTTGGTTAAAATGGAAAAGGCTGTGGAGAGACAACAATGTGTTGCAGGTGTAATGTGGAGGTGGTTTTAACAAATGCTTTCACCGGTGACTAAACCAACGATCATTCCCCACTGCAAACTTTCCAGTGAACAATGAATTGTGCCATTTACTTTAAAAGACTGTGACTCAAAAGATCGTCTGTATGATCAAATTTTAATGAGGTCAGTAGACACTCTGGGGATTAAAAGATTATGAACCCAGCTTTGACTCACCTCCCACCCTGACCTCACCTCAGAAAGTAGTCTCAAGGCAAACAAACCTATACAACACCGATCTTCATGTTGGGGCAGGACATGAGGTTTTTCTATCAGAGTCGTATCGATGAGTATAAGTACTGTCTGCATTCTCATTCAACTGTGGCTAATTATTCTGCTTGTGTTGTTTGTTTGTTATTAATACTCCAAGTTCCTCGCTTCATTGTATTTACTCAACATAGCCATGAAGGATATGGTCCAAGACCCTCAGTGGGTACCTGAAGCCCAGGATCCCATATACATTGTATGTGTGTTATGTTTTTACCTGTGATGGAGTGTTGTTTATAAATCAGACAAAGTACGAGATTAACAACAGTAACTAAGAGTCACGGAGAACAACTCTAACAGTTTGCTGGAATGCTATTGCCAGCCTCCCTTTGGGAATAAATGTTAGTTGAATACAAGTACACGCTACTGTCACAGCTAGTCTGCTGAGGTGGACAGTGCTGGTCGGTGGTGTACACAGCACGAGTGACTCATGTTCCAGGTGGCGGGAGATCTCACAGTGCTACTCAGAATGACATGCAGTGTAGGGTGAGTGGATCATGTATTGCTGGGATTTTTATTATTTTCCATTGACCCACAGGGAACTGAAACCATAGAAAGTAACAGCTAGAGAAAGTGAAACTTTGGATAATGGGGGACTACTAAATTCTAATTTCTGACAGGAATTAACTGTATCAAGCAATTTGACTGTGTAATAGAATTCACTGTAATGGAATTTTATCTGTAAGAATATGGGAGGGGAACACATAGAGTGGTTCAGTTAATGTATTAAAATGCAGAAATGCTGCTTTACGGCATGTTTTTGTAACAAGGGGAAGTTAGAATAAAAAGTATTTAAACCTAGATTGTATCATGAAAAAGACCTGATTTGAAAGTAGAAATAGATAGGCTTCATAAGGAAATTTACTTCCATTATGTAATATTGATACACCAGCACAGCATTTTGGGAAGCACATTTCGGTGGGCACAGCCTTCGGTTCTGGTCTCCAGTCAGGGAGGTGACCGAAGGCAGTATAGGGCTGACAGCTGATCCTACGTGGTGCCCGTGTGGTGCCCCGCACAGGAGCAGGGCCATGAATGCATTGTTAGAAATAGGCTGAGATTACCAGCTTTCATTCCTCATTTTGTGGTATTAAATATGTTTACATAAAAAAGAATCAAGTATGTATGAGGTGACTCAAAGAAATCATTTGAGAAAACTGTCTTTTGACACTGTGCCGATGTAGGATAGAGATATGTGTTAGAGACAAAATATAGCTTTTGCAATTATGCATTCTCTTCCAGGCAAGTCTTTTTGTAAAGTTTAGTTGAGAATATAATTATTAGGAAAATGATGAAAAGAAAATTCAAATAAATTCTTTCCAAGTTTAGCTTGAAAAATTGAAAAGGTTCTTAAGTTCTCTGTGATGCATAAAGGGGCAGAAGCAAAGGAATTACATTCCAGAGCCAAGAAAGAGGGTGTACAAAAGCAGCTGATCCACTTGACATAGTTCATAGCCTTTTGCAAAGGAATAAAAGCCTGTTGAGCAGGGAACCAAAAGATCTCATTATAGGAGGAAACCAAGCCATATTAAAGCTTGTGCACTAGTAACTATGTCTAAAAACAGCCTGCTGTTTTATATTGAACCAATACATTTCTTAACTTGGTAGGTTGCAGTGTAAAGATGTACAGAGCCTGTCTGCTGGATGCTATGCCAATTACAGACATGGCAGAGTGGTGTCAAACACCTACAAACACTTAGCATCGCACACAATCTTAGAGTGAAACAAAACGAGTTTTGAAATGTCGCCTCAAAACCTAGAAAGCACAGTTCACCGAGTGTATCGGACTCTGAGAGTTTTCAAATCACCTTTATTATATAATTTAATGTGGACGTCATAGGATCCCTCACTCAGAATGCACAATTCTTTCAAGGACATGAATAGTGCCTGAGAGAGAAGGAGAGTATCTTTCAAAGTAATACCTTCAGATGACAAGGCATCTCTGATCTGCTCTGCAGAAACCGCATTTTATTGGTATTGAGGTGAAGGAAAAGTGAACTACCCAAGAATCCATATTATGTTAGATTTTCTTAGATCCTCAGAAAGAATAATTGGGCATATTTACACAATTACATTTTAGTAAACTATTATGCTAGCTTAACTATATAATATATATTCTGACAAAAATACATTAAATTGCAATCCAAAAGCAATTTAGCTGCTGAAGACATTATTTTTTATCTAATTATTCACAAATTAATGAATAAAATTAAATTCCAATCACTGAAGAAAATGAAGCAATGGCGAGAATCAGAACTCCAGATTAGTTAAAGCAAAGATCTGCAATGCATAACAGAATTAAAGCATTTCTTTTATTCAAACTCAGTGCTTAAAAAAGAACAAATCCATCATCTTGAAATTTGACTTGTAGCTTGACATTAAAAATAATATGAGTAGAATTTTCAGTGGGGTAAGCACAAAACTAGTTCAAGTTGTGTCACTCTCAATTACTGTACTCAGGAGGTGTTCCCATTAAAATTCCCACTTGTGGGTTCCACTCACTATGCAAATGGGGTCATTACCTGGAGAATTTAATTGGTTATGGCACTGGGAGTAGGACTTTTCCTTTCAAAATAAACCTACTTACACACATTTTCACTAGAAATTTGATTGTTAAATATACTTTGGATTATTTTGCTCTATAAACACCTACTAAAATTAGACTATCCTTGCATATTTATTTCTTGGGAATAATTCAGTGGGTCCAAATTAACTTTGATATTGTTTTACCTATGAGCCAGTGAAAATGAATCTTTCACCACATTGCTTATCGAAACACTATAAAAGAAGTATATCTTTAAAACTACCTACATTGAGATACATTTCCAGTAAAGTCTTTTTCTAGCATTTAATTTTAATTTTCTTTCATAATAGCCCTAAACACTTAATTTGGGGGACTTTTTTTTCCATATTGTCACCTTGAAAAAATATATAGTTAAAAACTTAGCACGCCCTCTCTGATGTCTTTCCATGCATACATGCACACACAGAAACACATAATGTTGCTGAGGCACCATGCCTGTAAAACAAGGTCTTCCTGTTCACTGAGGACAGTGGAGACATTAAACTTTTTGTCTCAGTCGATACAAGAGAATCTTCAATCATGAGATGTGAAACTACTGAATTTAAAGTGAAGAAACAACAAATTGGTGTAAAAAGTGCAGGGCTACATACACCTACCATGGGTATTTACTGATTGTATAGCTTTTAACTGGAGAAAGCTAGGTCCTAACAAGGAAACTGATAATGGCCTAAATTTACAATGAACACTGAAATTACAGGGTGGTTTGGTGTATATAATTTTAAACTGAGCACCCAGGAATTCAGTTCGGAAACACCAGCACTAATGGCAGTTCCCAGAGTGAACCTGAAGCGGGAACAAAATTGCTGTAACTATTAATGGGATAATCTCAGGGAAGCACTAAGTGTTCCTTTAAAGAGGGGTAGTGTAGTCTTCATTTTTATTACTATACCAAGTTGTACAACAGCCATGATTTTATCGCTAGAGAATATTTTTACTTTAATGTAAGACAAATATTCTAAAAGCAGAGAAAAAGTAATTCCAAGGATATAGAAAGGAAATACTGCAAAAATCGTGACTGGACCATTGGGCAGAATTTTTAACATCTGTAACTATGGGAAATTTCCCATAGAATATCAAATATGGATCCCAGTCTCTGACATTCATTTTTCTATGATATTTCTAATTGTGCCCAGAGGATAAGAAGGAGTTGGCGCATCCAATAAATAGAATGATTTACATGCACGGAGCTTCCTTTGAAGTTAATAGGACCTTTGGAAAGGAGAGTTGAGCACCGCAAAAATGAAGTTTGATGTGAATCCAGTTCTTTCTTTTTAACATGCAGTGGTACTGCCAATGCATTTGGATCTTTCTCAGTGCTTATCTTTCCTTTGTATGTGCTGTTTAAACTGGTTTTGAGTGAAATGCTCCATGTGTCCAGCAAAGATAGTCAAAAAGAGGGTCTGTAATGATTGGCAAGCATATACCCAGGGACCAGCTCTGTGAGATAGCATCCAAAAGGGACAGGACTTGACATTCCTAGAGCTTGTTTAACTTTTCAAAAGGAAACCATAGCCACTTTCTTATTTGAGCCTCACAAACACTATGACTCTTCCATTTTACAGATGAAAAAACTGGGACAAATTACTTACATTTACTTCCTAAAGAAACACTGTTAGTTACTGAGAGCCTTAGGAAACCTAATTTCTATTCCTGGATATTTCCTTTAGATTGATCTATTTCTTATAAAATCACATATTAATAGAATGAGTAGACTTAATCACAGCTGTGGTACTTGAAGCTGGAATGGGCCTACCTGGTGTGGACTCTAAGATCTTAAAACTGAAAGTTATAACTACTGGTGCTACTTATCTCTTTCATGCATGGACCCCAGACTCATCAACCTATGATACGTTCCTGCCTTTGCTTACTTAGTGCTGATACCCATTTTTTCCAAGACAGATAATGAGGGAAGAGTTTGATATTCATAAGAATGTGTCATTCTTTCTTCATTTACCCTCCTGATTCTATTTTCTGCCCCTGCCTCTCCTTTTTGTGCTTTGCCTCTTGATTTTCATTGGCCTTTTATTGATGGTAGGCACTAGTGGGACATCAGAAGTTGAGAGAAGAGGTCAAAATATGCATTCCCATCCTGCTTCTCAACCCGCTTCTTGCTAGGTAGTGGTTTGACAGTTGACCCGTTCCTTCACATATAGGTTTCTGAGTGGTGTCTCTGCCCGTACAGCTACAGCTCCCTCCCCTACCTCTTGAGGCATGGGGGAAAATTGGTTTCCCACTGTTTGTAGTTCCTGTCACTTCACACTCCCTTCTTGGTTTCCTTACAACTGATTGTTCTTCTGTAAACAGTATCTTTTATTTAAACTCCCTTCAATCAAGCTCTCTGAATGAGCCATCTGTTTCCTGCCCGTGCTCTAATGAGATAAAAAGAAAGCGTCAGTTTGTATGTGTGCAAATGCACAAGTTGCCTCAGTCCATTCTTGCTTTCATATCTTCTAAGATTTAACATCTCTTGGATGATAGCTTCTCTTTAACATGGACGGTTAATCAAATATAGGAAGAGCTATACTAGACACTCTTTTAAATTTTCCACACTGTTTTGATTCAGTGATCACTCATGCCCTCTGTTATTTCACATGGTAGCAGGTAGGGGCAAAGAAAGAGGGAATTCCAAGTTTATGACTGAGTTTACAAACATAGCTATAGGGTCTCTAGAGGTGACAAAGTTTTTTGTTTTGTTTTGTTTTGATTTTGCTCTTGAAAACCTGAAATTAATCAATATCATTATCAAAATAAGCAAATTCAATAAAAATCCAAGCCTGGAAATTAATCCACCCCAGAAATGTCTTATTGGGTGATTTTATATACATGCATAACAAGCTAACACAGCATCTACATGCTTCCAGCCACAAACACTTCTAAACAAGAAGGTTCAGTATCAAGTCTTAGTGATCAGCTAAACCCTGTTAACGAATTCATAGTGGTTTAATTGATCAAATATTCACCCAGTTATCAAGAAGCACCTCTTGCTCACCTTTGGTAGTTAGTTCCTGTGAATAGGTAGGATTGAATGATGATAAGAGATGCCTCAGTTTGGAGTGAGAGAATGCAAATGAATTAAAGAGAACTAAAAAGTTAGAATACAAGCAGACACAATTGCTATGAGAGTAGAGGGATAAAAGAGAAGAGACTCTTAGAGAGTGAGGAAGTTTAAACAGAGGAGGAAACAACTGGGGTTTGGAGAAACGTGACCTTCGTAAGTACAGCCTAAAGCCGCAGTCATGTTGGAAAGGATGAACTGCAGGGAGTGGTGAGAAGAGACGGAGCTGGTTCAGCAAAAAAAGCACCTTAAATGCCTTGCCGAAGACTTCTGAACTCGATCCTAGAGGCAGTGTGAAGACTTCTGAGGACGGTACTCAAGGATATGATGAGATTAAATTGATGTTTTGATCATATTTTTATTGAGGACACGGTATGGATGATGGACTACAAGGAACGAAGAATGAACTTGGATAAGCAGTTCAAAGAATGTGTGTACTCAACACACACAGAGAAGATGGTAACAGCCTGCACCAAAGCAGACTGTGGGGACAGATCTGGGTGAGGGAACTGAATTACATGCAATTCCGGAAGACAATTGAGACTGTCTCAGGTGAATGGACCTGTTAAATGTGACCAGTTGTTCGCTTGCAAAACCAACCATGTGAATGTTAAATTAAAGTCCAGTTCACAGGAGTTTTAAAGAACATTCATGTTCCAGGCCCAAAATGTCATGTTTTCCATAAGCATAATAATGGCTTTGAAAGTGCTTTTAAAGCAGTTTCGCCAGTGTTAGAAATCTGCATTATAATTCCTGTGACAGTTTATATGGTGGCAATGGTATATATGTGGTGTACAGGTAGGAGAGTAAAATCTTCCAGTTCCCCAGTCTGTTAGTGCTTTATGTAAGCCAGGGAGTGTGGGGCAGGAGAAAGAGGGGAGTAAAGGAGGGAAGGAAAGGAGCAAGGAGACCTGGACAAAGGGTATCAAGAGGGCCTGGCATATATGAGATGTTCAAGTTTGTGTTTGCTGGTTTTAAAGTGATTGGATTACTGAATGAATACACACACGCACATACACCCACGTATGTGTGTGCACGTGTGTGTGTGTGTGTGTGTGTGTGTGTGTGTGCCTAGGATATGAGTAATTTAAAAAGCAGCATGGGATATGTAGTAATAAGAAAAACACTGGGTTAGAAATGCATAAAAATCTCTACCCATTTATACATACTGCTGGCTTGACCTTTTAAAACTAAATCACCAAGTCACTGACCATTTACTGTTTACTAATTGATTGGTTAAATGAACAATTCTGTAACTGGATTAATGAATAAATCTAGTTTGAATCATAAGACTTGAGCACTGTATGACTCAAGTCTCTTTGGTTGGCCTCCAGCAACTCTAAAATTAGAAGTATATTTTCCAAAGTTCTATTCTTGCCAGTCTTTGTCCACTTGCAGCAACTGATTCAAATGCTCAGTTGCGCATGTCCCAGCTTTTCTGTTCATCTGCAAGGGTGTTTACTGGCCCTGAGAAATTGCCTAACTTGCCTTGCATTCTGTGCACCACACGTTGTTTCCTTAGTCCTGACAAAATGCTCCAAGCCTGTTTTAACCATTTTATTTTCACAGTAAATTTCAAAAGGTTCATGGAATGAAATTCTGTTTCTTTAAAACATAAGAACACTGAAATAAAAATACTTAAATTCACATTGCAAATACCAGTGAAATTTCAAGGAGTTCATGAAGAAAATTACCAAGAATAATAAGGAAGAAGGGGCAAAAAGGAGGCACATTTCCTCCCCTCCCTAGTGGTAGAAGTCGGTACTTGAAAGGAAATCAGTGCATTTCCCCAGGCAGAAATTCAATTTGCATCTGGACACTGGATCATCAAACAGGATCTGAGGGCTTTTATTGGTTCATGCAAATATTTATTTTAAAATAATTGTTGAAAGTATGATAGGCAAGGCAATGGAAATCCAAGCCATAATATGAAAACTTAAATTTGCCAGATTCTTAAAAGGTTTTATTCCATGGCTGCCTTTGTTCTGAGTGAACATGTCATAAAATAGTTGTCATCTGCTGAGGCTTTCCATTTATTACAAAGTTGCCACTCATTTGGATTACATTTTCTTTTAAGCTCAATATTTTTTAGGCACTTAGACCTAAAGTCTGATAAATTGTACTGAAGTATGCAGATGGTATAGCTATTTAGCCAAAGGTTATAAAAAAACTATCCATTTAAAAATATTTTCATGTTTAATGTTAACATTTGAACCATTCCTTCTTTTAAAGGAGGGCATTTGCCTGGGTCAAATGATGATTTACAGGGGAGCAAAGTTAATATTTAATAGGGAAAAATTTTCACTTTTATGCTTTCTTAAATTCGAACAAGTATACAATTTGAAAAACATCAAAGGGCATAAATAACTGTAATAAAACAGTTTATGTTTGTCTACATTCATTAGAAAGTTAACACTATTTGTAAGATGGGAGGCTATCTTCAAAAAGTTTTTCTAAATAAAAAAAATGGTGGTGATTACATGCCAGGTTTTCATTAATAAAGTATTATACTTGCAAGTTTTACAACTACAGGTAGCAAGGTGGTTGTCATATATTATAGTACACACAATTTGATTGTTACTGAGTAGACATCTGCCAGAAACATTTCAGTGTAGCATGATGAATTTACCTTAGCCCTGTCAAGAATCACATTACAATGCCAAAGTATTGCTTTGAATATTATATGTTGAAAAACAGAAATAAATTTGTTGAGATAGGGTTTCAAATCCCCTCCGGATCATGTCATTACTGGCATCATGGCTAGGCACATGTGAGCTCAAATTACTCTGTGGGGGATTTACGAGCAGTGACTGTCACTCATTTAATCAGGATTGCAAAAGAAAAGATATTGTTGAATGTCGGTGATACAAGAAGTTTATCAGCATCACAGCAAGGATTCTAGCACACTCGATTTCCATGAAAGTATAAGGATATAGAAAATACAATCCCTTTCCAAGTCGCTTAAACATATTCACATGAGAATCGCTGACCGATAGTCTACCCCCCTTTTGCTAATGGTAAACTTCACTGAAAGATTTAGCCAAATTCTATTTGCTCTGTTTGCCTCAAAATACTCTTATACCCCTTGCTCAAATAGTCAAATTATACTTTTCTTGTGTGTGAAGTACACAGCTATATAACATAGACAGCAAGAGATGTGAACAACAGATTCTTGGATAATAGTTCAGAAACTAGTGAATGACAATTTGCGATGCTTCTGAGGGCCAAGAGAGACCATAGTCTCCTCTGTGGCGTGCCTTGGGAAGACCAGGAAATTTTACTGCAATTTCTTGAAGGGCCTATGAATTCAATCAAGAATTGCTGCATACTTTGGAGATTTTATGGTGTTGACACGACCACATGATAGGCTTCTTATAACCATAGCAACTTTTAAAGTCTAAGACGTGGAAAAAAGACTGCTCCCTTAATAATACCTAAGGAGCACATCCATATAGCAAGAATGTGGGCAAGGTTCACAGTTTAACTACCATAAAAATTAGCTGCCGCTTTCATATGAGAAATGTGGCAGATAAAAGCAGTTTCAATATTCCACCACTGCATTAATGTAGATGTCGAACAGATATATTAAATTTTTTTCCCTCTCAACACCATGCTCTAAGAAAGTAGTAAAAGTATTATGTTTGTATGAGTCCGATTTGACATGTAGTCTGAGAAATATATGAAATGTTGTATTTTTAAAGGACTTGGCTTATGAAAAGTCATATTTGAGAGAGTGTGGAATCAATTCTCAGGGATAGTTTATGGTACAGGAACTCCTACATGGTAATAGGAGAAACTGGTAGGGGTGTGTGTGTGTGTGTGAGTGTGTATGTGTGTGTGTGTGCGTGTGTGTGTGTTCTGATAAAAGAAATACTAAACTATACAATACAAAAAACATCAAGGGAGAGTAAAAATTATATGATAACTAAGTTTATATTTGTAACATGTCAACAGTATTCACTTAGGCTAAATATTGTTCATATTATTTTCCAGCTTTTATTTTGTACCTCTAGTTGCTTCCCACTCAGCTAGAAATACAGATTTTTATCTTAAGCTGGTGAGCTACATATATGTGTGAGCAAATATAGCTATATATACATATTTGATTATAAACACCTACATCCTGGAAGCCTTCCTGAATAATTGATATTAAGAAAGCTTGCTGATATTTTGGTATCAGAATTTGGCTGTAATATTGATATGCGAATTCTAGTTCTCACTTCCCGAAAGAAAAATCCATGGCAAAATACCTCAGATAAACAGAAAACATGGACAGGAAGAGGATAGACAAATACAATTGCACAAATGAGGCAAATATCAGAAATCATTGGCAGTGTATCAAAAAAGAGTCATGAAATATCAAATTGTGGTGTAATAGACCATCATATCACTGCAGAAGAGTTGCAAAAAGAACACTACCCTTGTGGTGAAGATATTCTTTTATTAGACTATGGGGGACTATTTTTCATTTAAATTCAGAAAAATGGGACATCATAACAAGTCTGGAATCCCTCCAACATATATTCTGTACTAAAACTAAGAAGGACTTCAATGTTTTCTATTTACCTACTACAGTCTTGCAGAAGGAATTAATGTTTATAAATCGAAACTCCTCTGTAGTTGCTTGAGTGATGAAACATGTTGAATTTTTTATTTGTGAAATGCTCATAGACCTTTTGGCAGTATAGTGCTACTTCTGAGGTTCCACCTCTGGCTTCTCATTCGGGCAAATTATGAGATCCTCCGAAACCAGGGCTCAATATTCTTCCTGAGATACAAGGATACCCAGAACACCAAGATTTGCAAAAGGGAAATGACAGTTCATGAAGTGTTTCTAAAATAGAGGATGATATTCAAATCGCTGGATATTATTGTGTACATATTGCATTTATGTGTGCAATAATTTTCAAACAATAATTTGAAATGGTGAACTAAGTTGATCTTGAAAATATAGCCACTTGTGTAAAGAGAGGCAGCT
>NW_022900916.1:50863506-50866471 GCF_012274545.1 Fukomys damarensis | reverse complement strand
ACTAATGTCCTGTGGAATATTTTCTTTTTTTTATGCCGAGTCACTTCTCTGAATTTGAACATCTGCCTGTATCATCTATATTACATTACTCTTTGCATTTTGTCTGTGGATGTATTTTTCCTTACAACTCCTGTCTTGCTTTCATATTTGGGCCCCATCTTTATTCATCTCTCTTCACTTCTACAAAGTCACCTAGTTCTAAACATGGTTTTACCAGTCCATCACCTTCTTCCTCTGCTTTTATTTGATGTTTATGTACCTCTTGATGTGCTCAGGACCATTGGAGTCAGCTGACATGATTTGTAAGTGGCCACATTCTTCTAGACACTGGGAAGAAAAGATAAATCAGATTTGGCTCCTGCATTTATGGAGCACATTATAGACTGACAGAAAAAAAACCTGAATAAATCATTAAAGGCCATGAGACTATGTAGAAAAATGTGAAAACTGTATAGTATTACAGAAGACCAACACTTAAGAAGCAGAAAAATTATAATAGAAACGTCATTTGAAAGATGATTTCAGGCAGACAAGAAAGAGGAGAGAGGGCTCTTTAGGCAGAAGGAACACCATAGCATCTATACATTCATGAATTGGACAAGAACATGATGTATTCCCAACACAGAATGTTCAAGGTTGCTAAAAAGCAACCTATACAGGAAGGATAAAATGGAAGAGGGAGTGAAAATATGAACTGTGGATAAACTGTAGTTGGCTGTTATTAGTTTCTGTTTTACCTTTGCTTTTAATGTAAGGCGAAGTAGTTCAGATATTATTCTATGTGTAATAATTGATAGTATGCAGTGCCAGCTTCAGATTGCTTTTCAGAAGGATTTGTTTCAGCAAATAAAGTAGAAGCATTAGAAATGAAGAAGGAAGACACAAGATCAAATATGGCTGGAGCTATAGAGGAGGACGAGACTGTGTAGAACTCAAGGCTACCAAAGCTGTAGTAGTGGGACTGGGGAGAGGAGGGTAGTGAGGTGACAACAAGGTACTCAAGGTAAACTGATGATCAATCAGACAGATGGGCCAGTAATGGGGTATGAGAAAGACAAAGGAGTCAATGGTATAACCAAAGCTTTTCTTTCTATCTTGAGGACCTCCCTCGTAACAGTGTCACCAACCACAATGAAGAACATTAGGCAACTGGAATGTGTTAGGAGTGAAAGCTACATACGATATGGAAGTTAAAATATTCAGGAATTTCAACATGAAGTATGAGATCTCAAAAAAAGATCAAGACTATAAAAACAAATTTGTATTTCTCCCCCCCCCCTCTCACTTTCTTTCACTTTCTTTCTTTCTTTCCTTTATTCCAGTACTGGGGAATGAACTCAGGATCTTGTGCTTGTCAGACAAGGCAGGAACAGCACCACTGAGCTACATCCTGGCCCCTATAAAATATTTGAGAATTGTTTCCTTTGGATGGGATTTTCCTCAAAAAAAAGAGTCTGATGAAAGAACATGCATTTTGGCTATGTGGGAAGTCATCCTAGGCACAGAAATGAGAGGGTAGGACATTGAAGCCAAGTGTATTTTGAAATAATTGGCACTAAACAATTATAGGAGATTACTTATCTCTGGAAGGAGAAAAGTAATTGAACATATGGCTTAAAGATGAGTGGGGTAATGGCAGAGCACTCCTGAATTCAGTCTCCAGTATTGCAAAAATAAATTAATTAATTAAAAGTGCAGTTGAGGTTGCTATGGGCAACAGAATTCAGTTCCACCAGCACCTGCTTAGAAGAGCACAGATTGCTCGCCACAAGTGTGCACAAGAGGGAAGGACCTTCATCCATAAATTCCTACCCCAATGCTGCGATTTGGCCCAAAAGGTACTAAGATCCCAGGAGTTCAAGAAGCACTTAATCTCAGCCCACTAGCTCCCAAGGTCATTTGGGCTAGATCTGCTGATACAGAAAACTAGCAAGGAGTTACTTGATACTATGTTTGTTCACATGGCCCTGGCCATCCCGTGCATAGCTGCACATAGAGCTGGTACTTTGAAGGTGTGAATCAGAGCACCAGTAGTGTCTGCTCTGAAGGGAAACTACAGACGAGTGCTAGTTGAACTACTAGACTTGTACAAACTTGACTAGACTTGGGAAATTACTAGACTTGAGATCACTTGTACAAACACACATGCCCAATACCTAATGATGTGGCCAGTTCTCAGTGTGACTCTAGAAATTGTGAGAAACCTTTGTGTTTATTTCTATAGATACTTTCCTGGGAAATAAGTCCATGGATTTATCCAACTTTCAAAGAGGCTCTCAATCCAGAGAAGTGTAGTAAATACAAATTTGGAGCAATAGGCACATACCATAAGAAAATAAATGTTGGACTTTTCAACACAAACCCTTGGGGCAAGGAGAGCCTGGAATGAGATATTTCAAGTACTAAAAGAGAACAACCTCCAACCTAGACTGATGTATCCAGCAAAACTCTCTTTCAAAATGGAAGGGGAAATAAGACACTTCCACTACAAAGAACACCTGAGAAACTCCATGAATACCAAACCACCACTACAAGCAATTCTAAACAAGATCCTAGAAAAAGACAATGAAGGCAACAACACCATGAGGCCCAACAGAGCAAATCAAATAGGCAAGGCAAGAAATTAAAAGGAAAAGATGAAAAAGTAAAAAGAGTCAACAAAAGGCCAATAACATGTCAATAATAAGTCAATACATATCAGTTATAACCAGCAATGTCAATGGCCTCAACTCACCAGTCAAGAGAAATAGACTGGCAAAATGGAATAAGAAGCAAAATCCAATAATATGTTGTATACAAGAAACACACCTAGTGCAAAAAGAAGCCCATAGACTGAAAGTGAAAAGATAGAAAACAATTCTCCATGTGACAGGAGCCCAGAAAAAAACAGGAATAGCAATCTTATTTGCAGACAAAGTAAATTTCAAACCAAAACTGAATCTAGTATTATTGATGTAGGACAGTA
>NW_022900916.1:50858694-50862412 GCF_012274545.1 Fukomys damarensis | reverse complement strand
AAATGTTGGAGAAAACATTTAAGAGTCAGGAAATAAACTGGAAAAGAGATAAATGCTGGTGCTTTGCAATCATAATGAATTCCAAAGTGCTCTACAGTTCACTGGCTGGGTACTTTAAGCAAGTTAACTCATTCTCCAAGCCTTGTTATTCTTTTTTGTAAAGTAAATAACATGGAGATGACACAAGTCACAGTGATGCGGTGAGTATAAAATGGAAAACGAGGACAAAGTATCTAGGATACAGTAAATGCTCATTAAATGAAGAGATGTCAGAAAGATAAAAAGATAACCAGGGAGAAACAGTAATAAAGGATCCCAGAAAAATCAGAAAAGCAAACAAATAATGGTTCTAATTAAGCAAACATAGAAGAGGTATTGAAAATATTTTTGATGTCTTTGTGAAGAACAATCAAAGTACAACACCGGTTGAGTGGAGAAGATCAGGAGAGTAGAGCACTGCAGAAGGAAGTACTGGAGAGCCAAAGCAGACCCACAGAAATCAGATATCATGCTTAACATCAAGCTGTTCAAAAAACTGTAAGGATATCCTCGCGAAGAAATATGGTGGAACAAAGATGGGCTGGCTGTCTGTGTGGATTTCCAGGTCTTTCCTTCTGCAGTGCATGTAATATTTCTGCTCCAGAATCATAGATGAGAATTCCAAATAAAGACTTGCTGGGTTATGTTAGAAAGTCACAGCACTTAAATTACAAAACATCTCCATTCTGTAAGGATCAGATTTTTATAATTTATGACACATTCTCCAAGGAGCTATATCTCATAGATACACAGATCCTGAATTTCCTTACGATAAGCAATCATTGACTTGGGAAAATACTGCAAAGAGAATTATGTACATTACATCTCATTCTCCTGGCAAACATTATTAGCCATGGAAGTCCAGATGACAAAGAAATTATGACATCAGTGTAATTTTCCTTATTTTCTTTCACACAGTGTGCACCTTTCCTGGAGACTTCACCAACCAACTACTTGAACTCTTCTCTTCAACGCCCATTGTATCCCAACCTCTATCCCAAAGGTTCAATTACCACTGACAAGCAATCATCTGTAATTATTTGATCTATATTCTTTCAAAATGTTCTTTAAATATTTACATTCAACTTTGCTTGAGTGGTGGATTAAAAAATGAGTTTATATGCCCCGGTACCAAAAAAATGAGTTTATATTATAAGTGAATATATATAAACATACGTGCCTCTGCATGTAAGAATATGTACGTAGTTTTGAGACATTTTTTTCTTAACATATGTCTTAAAGATTTTGCCATACGATTTAATGGAGCTTCACCTCAATCTTTTAACAGTCTTAACAACTGTGAAAGGGTATAACAATATGTTCTACTTGCAAGTTAAAAGTTATTCTGCCACATTTCATGGATATAGGCAGAGAGACACAAGACTCCTGGTTTAATGACAATGAATTTCATTACTAACAACAATAGCAACATTTGGAGTATCAACATTTGTTCTAGTTATCTACACTCTGGTTCTCAAGGGGACCTAAAAAGAGAGAGTTGATACCTGCATATTCACATCAAGGTGTCAAAATTTAGGGAACCCAAATCTTTTTTCTTGGCAGTAATCAAGAGGACTTGACTTGTGTCCTAAAGCAAAATCTTGTGCTTATTACATTCTAGAGAAAGCAAACATTGTGCAGTAGAGGGAAAAGCTATCTCTCTCTTCCAAGGATGTTCACTGTACCAACATCCCTGGGTGACATGCAGTACGGACGGCGAGTCTCTGGGTTGGGTTTGGGTTGGCAACCAGTTTGAGTTCCCTCCCTTTTGCTTCTTAAAGTATGTACGTGTAGTCATGCAAACTGTGGTCCTACGTGATCTGAACCACTGTTTTCATCCTCCTTTTATGGAAGAATGGGAATAGAGGGCAGGGAATAAAAATCAATAGTAAATCAACTTTTGGAACCCTGATTGGCTTCTGGATCTGGGTCTGAAGACAGTGAGCCCACAGTCTTGCTTACATTTACAATTTAACGAAGCTGTTCTTGTCTCTTCCCCAGAACCATGCCCCCTCTTCTTGACCTTTCCCTCTTCCTCCTCTCCCTCCTAGCATATTTTGTTTTCCACATTGTTGTGTATTTGGAGTAGAGGAGCTCAAAAAATGAATGTAAGGTGCCACCTTGACTGGAAACAAAGATGGTGAAATGCATAGGATGTGATTCATTCACAAGGCAGTACTCTGGACCTACAGTTTAAAATTCATTTTGAGTTTTGGTTTAAATCAATGGAGTCCTTCAACTTCTACGCAGAAAGCAAATGTATTATTTTAATGAAACTGTCAATTGTATTTCCAACCTCAAAATTTCTTTCATGACCTAATAATTTGATGACTTTAAAACATTTCTATATTTTCCATATATCAATATTTTTGTGTCTACTAAGTTATAATTACTCAGAACCATGACCCAGCTTTCTGGGAGGTGGGACAGTAGAGGCAGGGCAGACAGAGAATTAATAGTTTGTAATTGTACCAGTTTTCAATATTAAAAATTAAAATTATTTTTCAAACTAATAACCATTTCTGTATAAAAAATTTTTAAAAATCTAAAAACTAAAGAATAACACAATCAGATACAGCTCAGAATCCAATAAGTTTTCTTTTATCATCAGGAATTCTGGAAACATAGGGAAACACGTTTGTCTTTTAAGAAATATGATAGCTTAAAATACAGCAGCAGAGCCTTTAATTTTCTATTGTTATTTATAAATGATGTAAAGCATAATTTTGTAAAAAAGACTTCAAAGTTTGCATAGATTGTTAGGCACAATTAATGAAGGACAATGCAATCAGACCTTGAAGGACTTTCATTTCTAATGTTATGTGTTTTTAACTGGATCATCGCTTACCTGGTAAGGTGAATTAAAATAAGGAAGATTGTGCGTGTGTGTGTGTGTGTGTGTGTGTGTGTAATTTAAAATGGCAGACCTACATACTCACATGGGGAAAAATTAGAGAAACATCAGAAATATGTCATTTTGCTAAATATTTATCTTGGACACCAAATCTCTTGTCTGTTTTTATGTTTTATTGATAGACAAAAATAATGCTGTGCAGAAGACAAAATCTATTGAGAGGTATTTCTAGCTAAGATTCTTTAGAGAAGTTATGAAGGATACGACATTTTTTGAAGTATAACAACTAAATTGCTAATTTATGCTAGTAATATATACATTAATAATGGTAGCTCTTAAAATGTAGTCTGACAGTCCATATTTTTCTCACCTCTTTTCTCAACAACCTTGTAGTGTATAGAAGTTTAAGATCAAACTTTTGAAAGTTGCAGATCAGTAAAAATCAGAGAAACAGTTTAGAGAACAAATATAAGATTTTTAGCTAACTAGTTTTGCAAAGAAAAGACATTTTTAAAAGAAATTTGTTAGTTTTAGTAAATATTATCAAAAGACTTTTGAATGAACTTATAAAATCAATTGAAGACCGAATGTTAAAATAAAACATAATGTCAAAATAAAGGCCTTGTTTTCAAGGATATTTCATTCCGGGAGGAAGAGAATAAGAAATGGACATAATTTAGCTGTTTATGTTAGATGGAACAAATACAAGGTAGAGAATAAGAACTGCCTTACTACTTGGGCTGGGGATTTAGGTCAGCGGCTCGGTGGCCTGCCTTGCAAGCACAAGGACCCGAGTTCAATCCCCGGTACTAAAAAAAAAAAAAA
>NW_022900916.1:50838571-50858682 GCF_012274545.1 Fukomys damarensis | reverse complement strand
GCCTGAGGAGTCAATAGTGATTACATAGAATGGGGAAAGAATCTCTTTCTAATAGGATGAATCTGAAGAAAGTACAGGACTAAACCTTCCAGCTATCTGGCAAAATGTTTCTGGCAGCGTGAAAAGCAAGTGCAAAGGCCCTGAGGCAAACACAAGCTTAATGTAGTATAAGAACAATCTAGAGCTCTGCAAGGCAGAAGCACAGTGAACTAGGGAAATATTATAGGAAAAGACATTAGAAAGTGGTATGGTTTATATTTAGATGTCCTGCAAGAGCTTTTTGCGCTCAGAGGCAGAGATTTTAGAAGTTATTCTCCTTGAATTACTGGGGCGCTATAGCAGACCTGCTGTAAGTAAGTGGAGCCTCATTAGAGGCAGGACACGGGGGCCTGACCTGGAAGGGTGTAGGTCCCTCTGCGGCATGGCTCCTCCCTTCTCTCTCTTATTCCGGCCTACTGTGATGTGGTAAGCAGCTTTCCTCTACCAGACCCTTCCACATGCATTTCTGCCTTGAGCTGGCCAATGGTAGACTAAAACTGTAAGCCCAGACAAGCCTCTCCTCCTCTGAGTGGCTGGCTCATGTTGGCTATTTCATCCCAATCAGAAGAAAAATCAAGTTTGTGCCTACCCATTTTAGGGACAGATTTTAAGCACTTTGCTTTGACTTCGTGTGAGAGAGGAATTAAATAGATGTTGAACAGAGGAATAATGTGACTTGTTTTACCACTCCTTCACAAAACCTTACTTAAAAAAAAAAAAAAGCTGTGAAGGTGAAGAAAACTTTAGACTTATTGAAAGTTGCTGCACTAACCACTTTTATGTCACCCTGACAAAGATATCTAACATACACAATTTGAAGGAGAAAAGATCAGCTGTGGTTCATCGTCTCGGAGGGTTCAGTTTAGGGTAAGGTGGCTCTCGGGCCAAAACGATGTGGTAGAGAAAAGCTGCTAACCGCAGGGCAGCCAGGAAACAGAAAGGGAAGTGACAGGAGAGGGGACAAGTTTTACCCTTCTGAGACCACCCACAGTTACCCACTTCCTCCAGTGAGGCTCTGATCTCTAACAGCTCACCCGGCTGGGAACTCATCAGTCAACCCATGGAGGAGGTTAGCACAAGCACAATCCAATCACCTCCACTTGCACCTCAATCAAGTCAAATAGCCAACCTGTCTTAGACATTAAAAAATAACAGTGAGAGTTCCAATTTATTTCTCATTCAGCTTCCCCCACTGGTGACATGTTGCACGGTGTATTTGCCCATGTTAATAACCAAAATTACATTTAGGCACATTCCCAACTTTATTTGAATTTTGTTAATTTCTCCATTAATAGTGTACTACATTAATTTTAGCTTGTCTGGCTAGTCAGTCTCCTCTGGTCTGTGACACTTTTTCATCCTTCTTGTTTTTTCTTTTTATGTCTTTTGCAATCTTGAGTGGTAATGGCAGATTATTTGATGGTGTAATAGGCAAAAGGGAGGATGCTTGCTAGTGTGCTTTTAAAAATACTTTAGGTCAATATTATCTGTTAAACACAGCAATGAGCATGGGAGTAGAGAATCTGCACGTACTGTTTAGGAATCCTATCAGAGAAGTTCTCCGAAGCAGAGGTTTGAGATGTATAGCCTCGTACACACAACAGAGGGTTAGTGGGTCCACAAGAGCAAAAGTATTTCCATAGTTACACTGAGAGATCGTTTGATGCATTCCAACCATGCTGATATTTGTATATTTCTAGTGCTGAAGCAGTGGTAAATTAAACATTTTTTTCCTTAATGCAAAACATGATATTGGCACCAAAACTGCTCAAGTAGTCTTGTCTTCTGCATTGGAACAAGCTGATATTAAAAGGAAGTGTCATTCTCAGTTAGGAACATCATTCATGGAGCAGCAATATATATTGCTTCGATACAGTCTTGGTACCTGGACATAAGACTTGCTGTTTGACAGGACTGGAAGGACATTTCTACATCCTTTGGTAGGATGCTTGTCTTGAGGGAAAACACTTACACGACCGAGTTATGAGTTGAAAAGGTGGTCTTTTCCACAGTGTAACAGTTTTAATTAAAGCAATTACTAATAGACAAACTACAGTTATTTAGACTTGGGCATGCGGCAGATATTATCTTTAAAATGGTATAAATAAGTTTGTCACTACAAATTAATGTGCATTCATGTGAAAAGTAGACTATTTAAAAACTTGTACTCATTAGTTAAAATCATTTTAACAATAAAATTGACAACAATAGCAATGAGTATAATTTAGAAAATATTTAATAATCAAAAGTCAGCATTTGGAAGATATGTATAACTCAGAACTAAGTATCACAAAGATCAATGAATTACATTAAACAAAATTTTATGAAGGTAAAAAATTATTTAAAGTGCAAGATGGGTCAATGGAATTAGAAACAACAGCATGAAAATTTATTGACATGGCTTCAGTCCTACCTGAAATTAATCATTAATAAATTTATATATATTATATTTTTGCATATGGAATGTCAAAAAATTCATGATTATTTTAAAAAGCCATATGCTTTTCTTCTGTGAACTTACCTGTACAGAGCTGCATTTTCTTCCTATATTTCAATGAAAACATCATATTGCCACAGGAGGAATGCAAAAGCCGATATTAGATAGATTCTCATCTGTTAAATCAGATATTTATTTGCAAAAATGTAAAAGAATAGAACTTTTCATTTTAAAGATTGGGAGGAAGAGGTTGAAGGGAGGGCAGGGGAATGGGGGAAAAAATAACAACCAAGATTGATTATGTAAAGGTGCATACAAGTTTCCAACAATGAATGTCATTATATTGTATACATTAAATGTACCAATAAAATTAATAAAAGTTAAAAAAAAAACTAAAACTGAATGTCTGAGAATTGTTACCCTAAAGGACAGCTCTGGTCAGGTCACTATACTTCATACAAATTCTTACTGATATTTTAGTTTGGGAAGCATTGGAAGAAATCATTTAAAAAGTAACTGATGATTCACACACAAAAATAAATGAATACAGTTAAAAAGCACAGTAATTATTATATAAAAGAGAATTATGGGAAAATTGTAGCAACAAATCTTAAGAGGTAACTACTTTGCTTTGTTTTGTTTTGTTTTGTTTTGTTTTTAAGAAAAGCCAATCCTCAAAGTTATAGAATTTCTCTCCCCCATCTCTCTTGTTATGCCTTTATAGCTCAGGAAAATATACAAATATTTAATAGACTACTTTTAATGATTTTTGTCTGTTTTTTTAGACCATGTTTCCCAATTTTTTAATATTTTATTCCAGGATGCTTCCTTAAGCATTTAGAAGTTTTCCAATAATGAAGCATATTATATATAACTTTTAAAGATGCAAATTATCAATTTTTAGTGTATTTATAAGTGACTGTGGTTATCAGTAGTTATAATTTTAAAACAATTATTTGATGAGAGAAAACCCAAAAACATTGGTTTAAACAGATTTATGTAATGAATATTGATCTGTCTTTCTTGTTCCTAGTTATTATGACAAATCAAAATTTGTTGATTTATGATTGCAAGTGATTTGAGGTTTTCAGTATGTGAATCCGAAGAATTGGGATTTAATTTTTTTACGTCATAGTTATTTTCACCTTTATTTTGGTGAAAGTTGATAAATGAGAACAAAACTATTAATTTTTAAATTATATGTTCTTATTTACATGCTGGCATTCCAACATTACCATAATTTTCCACAATTGAAGCTTGAAAAGATTAATTTAAAATAAAACAAGATATTTTATATCATCTGTGAAGTAAAATCTATAGCAATGTATTTGCCTAACAAACCACCAAATCTACCTGCAGCAAGTTATAGCAGATAAAATATTAGTTCATTTATGGTTTTCACTTTCAGTTTTCTTAGAAAAACAGTCATTAACCATACTCAACCAAATTTCACCAAATTCAACTTCTGTCTTTCTTGAAGAGTTTGTGGATGTTTAAAGAGATGTCCTTTGTGAGAATTTGAAGAGAATGACTTGGCACTATTCTCTGCCACTCTTCAGGACTCCTGCATTCTCTGTGAAATTACGTAGTGAATTTAATAATGGTTCCTTCAATTTTTAATTTGTCTTACAGAGAAATTTCAGCCAAAACGTCTGAAGAAGAACTGTTGCCTAAAAAAATCTCTATGTGAGAGTTATCTTCAGAAAACTATGTTTAAAGTACACGTAGGGCCCAACGAAATAGTCTTCTGGGTGAGCAAATTTAAAATACTTGCTTTAAAAAAAATTACTGAATAACTAGGGTTTTCATATCTACGTGGGCAGTGACATTCCATTCTTACTGCCAATGTCTATAGTTATGAACCTGACATAGTTCTTATCCATTAGAATTTCTTCTCTTTGTGTTGAAATCCACTCTCAATCTCTGTTTTTGATTTTCATTGCTCTTCCATTTCTCACCTGCGTTTTGATTCCTTTTGCTGGGTTTGCCTCAAGTGTTCATGTCTTCATCTGAGAAGGCTGCCTCAGAAGAGGTCTCCATCGGGTCAAGTGTCACGAGCTTCCTTTAACTAAAGTTTGCTTTTCAGCTTTCTTAGCTAAGCCCATTCAACAGATGTTCGTATTTGTTGTTGAGCAAGTCAGGGAGCACTGTAGAAAAGAATTAGGGGTAGTTCAACCCTTGATTATTTTCCTAAAAGTAAAAATCTTGAAGCATTTGAAGGAAAGTTGTTCTTTCTCCTTTTTTCTTGCTGGCTGGCTTGATCTCTACCCTTGTAGAACTCTAATTTTCATGTTTATTTCTTCCAAATGAAATAAAACTTTTTGTGTGCCTTCATTTAACTTTGCTCCCCATACATTTTTATTTTAATCAAAAGCTTTCTTGAAATGAGTGAAGGCCAGCTACAGAGCTAGTTTATGTCTTTAAAAGCTTTGTTTATTACCCAGAGTGATAGTCTATCAGAATGGATTCATTTTGGCCCAAGGACATATTATTGTCTTGATTGGGCTTATACATCAAAAGAAAGAATTAAAGGGTTCTGATGAAAACTTTCTACCCGACACACAGGTGGCTGAAAGTATGTGCTATCCTTTCTTGGGTCCTTTTGTCACCTTTCTTAGCTTTCTTGTTTTGAAACATGATAATAGTAGTATTTGAGTTTTCTGGGATTTTTGTTCTATATTGCATGCTGTGAAAGGATTTTTCCAGGTTCTGCTTCTGGGCTCCCTCTGATCTTGTGATGTTAAACACGCTGCTGCCTTCCCTCGGCATTACTCTCATCATTTTCTTCTCCACTTGCTCCACTTCTGTCCTGTGTATGTGGGAGGGGGCCGGATAGAAGATGTGAGAGCAAATTTAGTAGAATGGCAGAGTAGGGGGATGTCAGGGAATCACACTGTTGAAAAAAAAAAGGCCTCTACAACTTCTAAAGAAAAAAAGGATCGGCTGTACTGGTCTTTGCATTTTTTTTGCGACATAACCACAAAAGTTAACTTTTTTCCAATGAAGGCTTTAAAAAAAAAAGAAATACTGTCACTTTTCTTTGAATTTTGATACCATTTAGTCCCTGGGACTGTGTCCCATGAAAATTCATGGTTTGTTTTCTAAACACTAAAGAATGATTTATGTAACTCAGATCCTATGTTTTCTAGTCAGACCAGTGTCATTTTGACCTTGAAGAACTGTGAATTGTAATGAAAATAAATACTTCAATAAAGCATGACATCATATTTTGATTCATTTTGCATTGTGTGTGTTTAAGGAAATACTAGAACCTCCTTTTGATTGTTTTAATATCTTGGGAAATATGTTGACTTTTGCTTTCTTTCTTGCCCTAGGGTCATGTTTGGAAATTCCACTCAGTATTAAAACCAGATCTAGTCCATCAACAACAACAAAGAAGGAAGAATGTTGGATTTTTTTTGGACTACATATCACTTTTTAGATATTCCCCTAATGCCAGTCCTTATGGCAAGAGATATATATTCAGATGAACCCGAAAGAAAGTAAAATGTTGACAATTTTAAATCGAAGAATAATCTATACGATCAACCACCTTGTATGTAGTATCATTCTGCTGTCCAAAGCTAAGGTTTAATCTTTTTTTTTTTTTCTTTTTGATAATTTTTTTCTGGAATGATGGGCTGAGATTACATAATTGAAACAATCTGCATGTGCTAAATGTATTTGATTGTTGTAAACATAAGGACTAAATTTTATATACCCCATAAGCTTTGATGGTAAAAAATTAGAACTTGGGAGGCTATTTCATATTTCATAATCATCAGAAATAGTTTATATGCATTAAAAATGTAGCACAGTTTCTGACACATATATCTAGGAGACAAAAATACAGATAGGATTTTGTCAATTGAATAAACAGAAATATATTAAGCAAATGGAGGACTAATATTTCCCCTTTTTAGAGATTTTTGATTCTAAGTGAAACAATGCTTAAAAATAAACATACAGTAGACAACCAAGACTACTAGAAAAGAAACACTGAGTAAACTTTAAACTGACAAAATTATCTGCTCGCCCAGCTCCCTAGTGAAATATGAGTGCACTGTGATTAAAAGGGGAAATGTTGCTAAAATTTCAAGTTTTGATACCTGGTGTTTTTATTTAGGAACATACTCAAAGTATTTTGGTTTTATATTCTAAAACATCAGAGAGTAACTCACAATTGCTTTTGTTAGCATATTGAAATTCTAGTGTGTTTTTTCTCTTTCTCTCTCCCACTCCTACCCATCCCCAGGGAATAACATATTATAATTGGTTCCAATGAGGCCCCTCTTTTGTTTTATTTATTCACTTATTTTCTTTTATGCATATACTCCATTTTCTTTCTTTCCCTATTCAGTCATCTTTGCATATGTTCTGTTAAATGTGTCTTACTGAATTTGTACAAATAGTTTTTAATTTTAGTAAATGATGTTGCATATTGGATTTCTTGTTTTTTAATCAGATCAAATTTTTCAGATCTATTCATGCTGCTTTTTGCATATGTAATTCAGCGCTCCTGCATATAATTTCTACTGTATGCTAATTACTGGTTATATTACAATGAATAAATTACTTAAACTAGGGTATATTTTAAAGAAATCAATAAAACAGTGAATGGCATCTAGGCATGGTGGCACACAACTGTAATTGCAGCACTCTGGGAGACTGAATCATAAGAATTACAAGTTCCAGCATATCTTGGAAAACAGACTATATCTCAAAATAGAAAGAGAGAGAGAGAGAGAGAGAACAGAAGGGAAGTGTCAGGATTTGGTTCAGTGTAGAGAGTCTGAATTCCACCCCAAGTAGCACCCAAAACAAAAACAAAACAAAGCAAACAAACCACAACAAAACAGTATAAAGGATTTACAGTGTTTTTCGTAAAATAGTGTAAAGATGAAATGTACATACCCGAGACAGGTATCTTGCAAAGAAAAAGTTTTCAATGGATAAGAACAGTTATTCTGTTTCAAGTAGTATATTATGGCGTGACAAATAGGAGCAAAGATGGTGGGAAGAATGTGGTTGTAATATGTAAGAGGAAACTCGAGAATTGGCAGAATTAGAACGTGAAAAGCTTCTCTATAATGTAATGGGGAATTTGTGCATTACATTGTAGGCCACAGTTTCCATGAGAATCACTTAAGATTTAGAATTGATATTCCCAGGCCATACCCACACAGATTTGGCCTACACATGTGGTTTAAATAAGTTTTCAAAATACAACAGAGTGGACTATATGTTTCAATTATGCATCTTGTTAAGTTCTACATTTCAACTTGTTAGTGGGAAAGAGTTTTCATTCCTAGATATGTTTTTAACATTTCAAGTCAAAGAAAGTGAAACACTTTGCTAAAAAAAGAATCAATAAACCTCTGAGGTTGGGTTTGCCACCTACCAACCAGTCTTGTCAAAATCATTTTTGTCTTCTTTTGTTTGCCTCTGTTAATCTCAAAAGCAAAAAGAAAAATTATCTCTTCTAGCCCTTTCAGTTTGTGGGAGAATAATCAGTGTCGTTTCAATAGGTATCGGCTTTATAATAAATAAATTAATACAATGAAACTCTCAGATCAACATTTTAAAGCAACCTATTCAGGTGACCCTTAGGCTTGCTGCAGCTTCATCCCTTCTTGTTGATGGGGGAGCGAAGTAGCATATGTTTTAGAAAACAGTGATGACCAGTGTTTAGCCACTAGTCACATGTCGCTATTGAAATTAAAATTAAATATAATCACATTTTAGTCGCGCTATTGCGCTAAACATTTTATATTTCCAATCAGCACCTTTGTCCAGTTGGAACTATGTTAGTGCAGATATAGGACATTCAGCTCCTTGTAGAAAGTACCTTTTAAACCATATTTGAGAAGATTATTCTAGTGGGAAACATGGAGGGTACAGTAGATGAAAGCAAAACTAGAATCTAGTTCAAAGAACACATTAGAAGTCAAAGGAGAGTATCAACAATGAGGTGATGGTCACTATTGTTGAGCATGGCGGAGTAGCTGAGTATGGTGAAGATCAAAACTATTCCACTTCATTTAACTATGGGGAGGTCACTATTGTCATGTGTCACCTGTCAGATAGGTGAGAGTGTACTGGTGGTGGCCAAAGCCAGCTTCGGGAGAAAGCTGAGGAAGATGAAATGGGGAAAGTCAACAGACAACCCCAGTGGTTGGACAGCAAGCATTTTCAGGTGTTTTTCTTATAATATTTTCTATCTCCCCAATTCAGTGCAAATAATATTACGATCATAGAAAATCGAATAAAAGTTCTTTAATGACCTTATTTTTGTTTGGTTATTAATAGAATTAAAAAAAGAAAATGGAGGGAAGGGAATGTGGAGTTATAGGAATTTTCTTTTAATTTTTTAACCATGTACTGACTAGGGAGGAGGATCAGGAGAGAGGGAAAACAGAGGGCCGGGATTTAGCTCAGTGGTTCTGCTGCCTGCCTCACAAGCACAAGGAACCCAGTTCGATGCTCAGTACCCCCCCCAAAAAAAAAAAAAAAAAAGGGAAAAGAGATCAGAAGAAAGATTGAAAATAAACAAAAGTGAGGCATTAGAAATTTAGTGGCAAGGAAGTGAAAAACCATGTTTTTTCATATGCAAAACAGTTTTCATTGAGAAAATAAAAAAATGAAACAGAAAACAATTTCAGAATAAAAAAATCACTCTAAAATTGAGACGCATAATTCAAATAGTGTTTTTGTTTTTATGAAGTGTACATGCTATTGTTAGTAAGTCCCAAAGAACAATGAATATGAGAGCATTTCAGGACATGGTTTTTCTAGCTTTCAAAAAGTCACATTTCATTAGTGAGACAAAATACCAGCTTCCAAAATTAAGGGGTGAGAAAATGGTTGATTTTTCATACTGCAGACTGTTTTGTAAAATGTTAGAGAAAGTAAAGTTCTAATGATCCAAAGAAGCTTTTTAGTTAAGCTCTATACTTTGAAGGATATTTGGTATTTATAAAGGGAAACCAGTAAAAAGACCACAGGGAGGCAACAATAGAGATGGGACAGTACCAGTGAACATTGTATTTAAATAACCTGGAAAATTTTGACCTTCAAAGTCATGGAAAGATTGATGAAAGAGCAAAAACAAGATCATCAAATAACTTGTATTCCCTTTTTGTGATTATGATGCTCACTGTATGGAATTTAGAAGATAAAAAAGATTATAAGGGACAAAAATTGATGCCGGGGATTTAATTAACTTAGTGGTTCTGCTGCCTGCCTTGCAAGTACAAGGTCCCAAGTTTGATTCTGGTATTAAAAAAAAAAGAGAGAGAGAGCACAGGAGCAAATCTAGATCTTTGGGCCAGGGGATTAAGTTCAGTGGCATCACACCTGCCTCCCAAGGACAAGGTCCTGAGTTCAATCTCTGATACCAAAAAAATAAACAAATAAATAAATAAAGTACCAGTTACCCAATCGTGGTGGTCAGATGTTGATACTTTAAACATTTTCTTCAAATAACTGTATAAGTACAATAGTATTTCTAGATTATAAATCATTAAAACATATTATATAAAAATGATGAGCCCAAATATGTCCATGTCCTAATCACTGGAATGTGTGAATATGCTTGGGTAGATAATGACAAATTGTGTATTACAGGGCGAGGGAAAATTAAGAATGCCAGTGGATTTATTTGCTAATCAGCTAATCTGGAAATAAGATGATTATCCTGCATTATCTGGGTGGACCTAAAATGATTCAGGGCCCTTTGAATTTGGAAAAAACAATCAGAAGGGTTAGCAGTAGAAAAACAAAAACTAAGGCCCGATCAGCTGTTACTGCTTTTGAAGATTGAAGGAAACATAGGGAGAGAACATCTGTGGACCCAACAAAGGAGACAAGGCAAACAAATACAGTGGACCGTCAAGTGACAACAACTGGTCTGACATGCAAACCTTGTGGGTAAGTTAGGTTAATGGAAGATTCATCTGCCTCTCGTTATCTGTAGCACGAATCCAAGTAAACACCCAGATTTTAGCTGTATTGAATTACAACCAGCCCTCAGGAAGAGATCAAGTGTACAAGTGAAGGGTCCACTGTATTTTTCTGTAGGGCTCCCAAAAAAGGCACCTAGACTCACTAACATATTTATTTTATCCCCAAAGACCCTTTTAAAACTTCTGATCCCCAGAATAATAGGATAATAAATTAGTGTCAATAGTGCCGATAGAAATGTGATGCTTTCTATACTTGTAATTTTAAATTTTATAAAATTTTACATTAAATCATAAGTATTTTCCTATAGATTAAATAACTTTTGAAGAAATAGTCATTTGCTAGTTTTTCAACAATCACTGGTTATATCATATTTTCTTAATAAAAGACCTATTATTGAATAGGTAGGTAATTTCCCATTCTCTGTAACTGGTCTTTTGGAAAAAAAAAAACTTTTTATAAATACATCACTCGTCCTTATGAAAATGAATAAAACTTACTTTATTTTATAGCCTCTTAATAGTTATTACCAGATTGTTTTATACCTACTTGAACTGCATATGATAACTCTCTGAAAGTGAATGCCAACCCTAAAAACAACTCTTGTGACTCCAGTATGGCAACATGGGCCTTCACTGAAAAAAAAAATAAAAAAGAAGTTTACCTGCGCTTCAAATCATTATATTTTTAAGAAACATAATTTTAGTTTTAAAATGAAATTAAATCATTTAAAATATATTTATGTTTCCCTTTGTCCTTTAGAACAGTATTTGCCCAATTACCTATCCCTTGTCATAGATGTTATAGCTGAAATGTTCATGCCAAAGAAAAGCATGATTATGAGTCAGGTGGGTTAGAGGGGGAGGCCTGGGGTAACTCCTGGGCAAACATCCCAGGAGTGAAGGGATGAGATGCACTTCGGTTTAGGTGGTAGATTCTGGAAAGAGAAGACATAATTTACATAAGAGATGTTTTGAAGGAATCCTTGACACCTTTCAAAGACTGCCAAGATATATGGGTAAAGAGCGATGAATCAGAGAGGCTTCTGATTTCAAGCCAATTTGGCTGCCAGACTTGTAGACTCATGACTGAGAATATAATCGTGGGTAGTGACAGGGTAGATTTTGGAAACATTGCCTTGAGTACATAACACATGACGAAGTGGAAAGTGGCAGGTATTTGGAGACAAGAAATTACAGCTCAGGTTAGAGGCTACCCTCTTTTTTTGTATTTCTATAGCCCTTGAATGGGCTAGTATTCTACATCTCAAGTCTATTCTCAAGAATGAAGTTCTAATCCCTCAGTACCAATAATGTCATTTCTCTGCCTAAAACCCCAGTAAAAGCCAACGACCTTTCCATGATCTCCAGTTTCATCTGGAGGTATCTGATCAATGCTACTCTACGCTGCAATTTAGGATTCTCCTGTTCAATCCTGCTTTTCCATCCAAATACACTCCTGAACAGAACTCCTGAATCTTCAAAGAGATTTCTCTCATCTCAAGATCTCGGCTTGAGTTCTGCTGGGAATGAGCCTCCCCTTATCCCTGTGCTAGTATCTTCACATTTCTCCAGTCCTTTCTCACAAGTTATTTTGTACATATGGTTACCCTGCCTGTTCAATTTCTCCCCTGAGTAAACCCAAAATCCCAACCCATTACTCTGTTTCTCCTTTTTTGCTACTCCACATTCCCTTCTAACGTGATATCTACTTTACTATGTTAATAAGGTTTTTCTTTCTCCAGGATATAAGCTCCTCTGAGGCCAATAGTAGGGGCCAAATAAGCATTTTTGGAATTATTTATTTTCTGCAAATTGAATGACATCAGTTCTTCATACTATTCCTGTTAAGTAACTTCAACATTTTTACAAGATTTCAGTATCCAGCCCTTAGAGATTCTATTTTTTGTGGGGGGTATTAGGGATGGAACTCGAAACTTGCACTTGCAAGGCAGGAGGCAGAACCGCTGAGCTAAACTGTAGCCCTAAAGATTCTATTTTTAATCGCACTCAGAGAAAAGACTTTTGGAATAAATGTCTGATGCTACTCACTTGCATTTGCATTTTATGTAATCCTCTGACTTGCTTGGCTGGCTTGTCTAAATGACGTGTGTCTAGGAAATGGTCCTCACCATTCACTGATACCTGTCTTGTTGATGTTTGATGACTTGGTTTATCTTTGTCTAGTTCACCTCATGAGAAACTCGGTCCAGGCTTTGCCAGTGGTGTGAAAAAATTCATTCTAGGCTTTCTGATGATATAACCATTTTTCTCTGGGATTATAGCATTCAAGAGGCTTCAGGTGAAAGCCTGAATTATTCTTATACCTGCCAGTCTTTATTGCTGCTCTTCACCAACTCAGTCCTCTTGACTCATGAATTTATTTTACTTACATGTCCATATAGTCATGGTGACAAAAGTGTCTTCTTCACACACACTTCACCTTTGCATAAGGCACCCTCCTCTCCTAAGAGAAGTTTTCTTCTCCTACATTATCTTAAATATGCCTATCAAATAAAGACCTGGTCTAACTTGAAAAATGACAACAAGGTCACTCTGATCAGAAAATATTCATAGGGCTGGGGATTTAGCTCAGTGGTTCTGCTGCCTGCCTCACAAGTGCAAGGATCAGAGTTCAATCTCCGGAATCAAAAAAAAAAAAAAAAACAAAAACAAAAAAAAGAAAGAAAGAAAAAGGAAAAACAAAGAAACAGCAACAAACAGACAAACAACAAAGAAAATATTCTTGGAAATATCACAAGGAAGCCCTGCATTGCCTCAAAGCTTCAGGGACTCCTGTACAACCAATGGATGAGGAAGGGCTTCAGGGTATTTGTATGGCTCCTCTTTTCTTGTTAGATTCAGGCTACGATCTTCTCAGTTTGCTACAAATGCAGTAGTTTTCTTTGGCAACTTGTTATTCCTATCCTCCCAAAAGTATTATATTCCATGAAATTTAATACAGAATTCTAGAGCCAGAAAAAAATAGAAACTATTGGTCTAACCCACATGTTTTTGTTTGTTGTGCAAAATACCATAAATTGGGTAGAAATGCATCTGTGTTTGTTCTAGAGAATGGGAAAATGCAGGTGTTGGCAAATAGAGTATTCAGTAATGGTCTCTTTCCTGATTCATGGATGGAATCCTCTTGCTGTGTTACCACATGATATAAAGGATACGTGATTTCCCTTAGCCCTACTTTAGAAGGGCAGTAGTCCAAATTAGGAGGCCAATTTTCTGATACCTTGGAGGAAATATGGTGAACCCTTTAGAGATGAGTGCCCAAATTGCAACCCAAAACCCACAATTATTTAACGCAACGCACCAACATTGAAATTAAACCTGAATACAGAGCTTTCAGTTTAGAAGGAAACAACTCCACAATGAACATATTTTATCCAAAGAGAAAAAAAAATAACATGTGTGCCATAAGTTTGTCATTGCTACTTTGGGATATTCTAGCCTTGGAGATGCACCAACATTGAAATTAAACCTGAATACAGAGCTTTCAGTTTAGAAGGAAACAACTCCACTATGAACATATTTTATCCAAAGAGAAAAAAAAAATAACATGTGTGCCATAAGTTTGTCATTGCTACTTTGGGATATTCTAGCCTTGGAGTCTAGGATTTTTAAAAATGAATTTGGAGGGAAAACAAATATTCAGACTATAATATACAATTTTGACCAAATCAAAGGACATTAGACTCCCTGTTTGAAACGATATCACTTGCTATATAATATCACTTTCTATATGTTTTAAACTTCGGTACCTACAGTAAGGTGGGAAATATCTGTTTTAGACTATTGCTGTCAGGTGGATAAAATACTGTTTTCATTCTGTTTATAGATAAGGCAACTGAGACCTAGAGAATTTATGAAATACTCCATGTTACAGTAACATTGTTGTTAGAATTCATGCTGTTCCTTCTTCAAGCTCTACAATTTATAATTACATAAACAAAACTACTTAACATTACGCATAATTGCAACTCATCTCAATTAATCTGCTACTCAAATGAACTGTTATTTTATTTATAAATATTTAGAGAAATTTTGGCAGTGGTGATAGTCGAAGGTCTGGATTTTATATTTTGGAACACTATTCTTCAAAGTATAGGCGCTGTAATTTTTGGTTGCTCATGAAATATTTATTAATGCTAATGCCAATAAAAATAATGTCATGGTGATTATACTCTTCAGTCATTAATGCTCTGAAAGAAGTAATTTGCAAATTGGCATACTGTCATTCAAAGTGTTAATTTACCACATGTGGGTAACCAATTACTCCTAGAATCAGGCGAGGCACAATTGTCAAGGACCTGGAGTTTGTCTCTCCTGTAGCATTCATAACCAATCAATTTTCGAATCTTGTAGAGCAATTTCTCCAGGCATATCTTGTATCTTTCATAGCCCACTATGATACTACCCTTCCTATCACCTGAGTTCAGGTACGTCTTAGCTCTTATTCAGTGAACTGTATAGTGATTGGTGGCCTTGCAGTCATTCAGCCTCTATGCCAAATCATCCTGCTGTCAAATGAGCCTTCTCAAAGCGTGGTTTTGTTTCTTCATTTGCCCCTAAATAACACTCATTTCTGGACCCTCCCTTGTGCACCTGGGTGTTCCCACATGCATGCACACATAATAAAATGCCCCTTAATTTTTGTGTACTTTGTAATCTGCCAAAGGACTGTAAGTTTATGGGTTTTGAATAATTGATGAGGGTATGGTCCGGGCATTGGAATTTTACAAACCTCCCCAAGTGGTTCTAATGTGCACTTATGGCTGAGAACCACTTTTTAGCCTATTAAAAGAAGCAAACCGGCATAAAAGGGAAAATAATTCCTAAGAGTTAAGAGACTAATACTCATTCTTGTTTTTAGTAATTGAACGGAAGCATTGTTTCCTGTACATCAAATAATACTACAAAATTACATTTGTTTGTCTTTAAATGTGGCATAAAGGACTTGGGCCTGGATTATTTTCTATCTTACACAGTACCTATTATTATTTGGCTTTGTATTTGTAGCTGAAAATGTAGTGTGTGGGCTAGTCAATTTTATGATGCCTAAATGACAACAAATGCATCAACAAAGAAAGTAACTATGAATTACCATAAAACTATGAAGGAAATATTTTATATCACAAGCAAAAGCTTACAGGGTTAGGATAATTATGGAAACACAGCCACCCTCCCGCATCTTCTTGGCTTCCTTTCCTCCACTTCAGTTGCCCAAAGACAACTGTGGGTAAGATGAATCATGGGAAGCACAATTCTATAAGATATTTTGACAGAGACCACATTCATTTTTTATTATGATGTGCTGGTAGAATTGTTCTACTTTATTATTAGGTATTGTTATTTTTTTTACTGTATATAATGTATAAATTAAACTTTGTCATGAGTCCAAGTGTTTATGAAAGGACACAGTAACTATGAGATTACATACTGTTTGCTGTTTAAGGCCTACACTGAGGGTCTTGGAATAGATGCCCTGCCAGGAAAGAGAGAGTCAGAACATATAATCAAAAGGCATGATTATTTTTAGATTATCCTGTCCCCAATTTTTAAAAAATCAACAAAGTAGGTTATCCCAAAATAAGGTAATGGTTAGATTCCTGAAGCATTTGTCATCTGATGTTTATTGTGTCACAGACTGATACTTCTTGTTTGAAGCATTAAGTAAGGGATTCTACTACACTGGTTTCCCCATTTTACACACCTGAGTTGAGACGAAGTAGTTAGATAGAGTCTACTCTTTGGGGCCTTTAAGAGCAACAAAACGATCATTAAACTCAAAATAAACAACTGTGAACATGATGAGATGGGACTCTAGTAGAAATATCCAAATCTTTCTTACTGAATAATGATAAAAGCTGGGCCCATTGTTCCCAGAGTCTCTACTTGAGCCTTTATAGATTTGTTAATCTTACTAGATATTGGTGATCTGTGGCTGGTTCACTGGCACTGCAGGGCTACTATTTTTCCCCTGGGGATTCATTTTTCTGGCTTTTTATGGTGGTCTTTGAGTACCCACTCGGAGCTACTATAAAAGGAAATGTTGAGGACAAATAACATTGGAATTCTTTGTGCTTTAGAAGCTATTCACAAAGTAGGCAATTTGAATCCTTGTGCATATGTCCAGATAGCACAAAATGAGAAATGTGAGCCAAAATTCCAAGTCAAGTGGGTCCAGAAGCATGAGTGCCTGACAAGTGGAGGAATCCTACAAGTTAAGGACTAAGCAGATTACTGAGGGCAAGAGTGGAAATGAGCCTGAGAGCATAAGGAAATGTCTAAAACGTGACAATTTTACGTTTTCTCCAAATTGATCCTATTTTCTTCTGTCCTTCTCTTCCATAATCAAAATAAAAACGATGATAAAACAACACTTAGCATTCAAAGAAGACTTGACCCCGCTTGGGCAGCATGCTAAGATTTTAAACCTTTGGCCTCTTCTCTGCCTCTCCGGTCTGAAGGGTAAGCTTGAACTGTAACTTTAAGAAGGTTCTTTATAGTCAGTTGCTTTTGGCAAGGAAAACAGCAGGTAGAGAGGACGCACTACAAGAGCTCCTATGCATTTATTTTGCATAGTTTTGAAAGAGTCATAGGCTCTTTCCTGTTAGGGTTTTGCCATAAGATTTTGTTGTTGTTGTTTTTGACCATGTTCATTGCCTCCTCAAGTTCGCAGCCTCTGTTCCCTCTCATGCATTATGGTCAAGGAAGCAGAAAATTTAAGCTCACTGATTCTGCCACTTTTAAACAAGAGTACACAACCAGGGATTGGCTCTGAGGGGTAAAACAGTAGGATTCTGTGACCTGAGGTACTGGAAATTAGGAGAGGACAGAGTCGCAATACTTCAGGGTAATGGTTCTGAGCTCTCCCTAAAGTTTGTGCAACAATCTATCCTGGTTGAATCCAGAAGTCATACCCACCGGCTTGACCGGATTGGTCCATCAGGAATTACTATTGTGTTTTCAGTGCTTCAGCCTATTGATTTTTTGAGTCACCTTCTCTAGCTGGAGATTAAGAAAATCTGAGGCCCAGGGTGATCAGAAACCCAACTGCTTGCCCCTGGTACCTCTCACGACAGAGAACTGCTTCATTCACAGAAGCTCTAAATCCTTTTGCTTTTTTAATTATGTATGTACTTTTTTTTTCCAGTTCAGATTTCATTGCTTTTGATATCTAGGTATTATTTATTACAACGTAAAAACCCAAGACATCAGTTAAAGGCAGAGGAAATGGGCAAATAGCCTCACAAACAAAGAAATGCAGCTGTTATTCTAGGTCATGTTAACTCTTTCAACCTAATAATCTCATGCGGTAAGTTTTATTACTATTCACATTTTATAAGCCTAGAAACCAAGGCATAGAAGATGAAGAAATTACCCAAGGTCATAGAGATGCGTAGGGCAGAGACTGGACTTGAACCCAGAAAATCTGCTTCTACTATCTCTGTTCTTAGCCACTCTACAGTACTATGGATGTGATTTTAATTTTTACCTCATGTTTGTTTTATGTGGAGTGTTTGCATAAGGTGAGTGAGGCAAGATTTTCCACAGTCTGCCACTTAGACACAAGATTAATGTGCTAAGCGTGATCAGGGTCGACCATCACACTGTTTTGTAAATTAACCTTGGTTATGCTCTAGTCAGTCTGCGTTGGGAAGTGAAAGGTCTTTTATCTTGGGTCTTCTCATTCACTCACAGGCAAAGCCAGCTGTGTCCAAACCTTTGACTTCTCGACTATACAGGGAGAAACACTGCTATGAGATTATTGCATTTTATTCAGAAGATTGAAATGTAAGGATACAAGCTTCTCAGGCCCAAAAAACCCAACAGGATCTGGTGATGTTTGGTGATATAATTCAGAGAAAAATCCTTAAAACTGTTCAGCAAGAATGATGTCAGAGAAACATATGGTTATAAGGCTTTTCGGGCTCTTGTTTCCATGAAACTCATGGACACAAAGGATATCATTGTTGCTAGTTAAATTAACTGCTTTACTTAGCTGTTTCGTATCCTGCCAATGCTGGCCACTGAATATAAAGCAATTTATTATTTTTCTATGGAGAACTGGGGAGTATATAGCACATATAAATTAAAGAGGTATAATCACAAATATGAAGTAGATACAATAGTACAGAACTCTAGGGTAAAAATTGAATATTAAATAATATGTGCCTACATAAATAGACTCATTCTGATTCTTATATCAGTGAAGAAAATTTATATATGCCTATTGCACTTATTGGTCTCACTTTGTAACTTGCCTCACTTAAACAAAAAAGGATCTGCAATTTCTGATTCTAAAGGATTTTACCTTTAATGTTAAAAATGACTCCAGGATGACAATTTCAAATGTATATTTCATGGGAATCTGACATCTACTTGAATTTGATGACATATCTCTCCATTGGTATTGCTGAGTAACATGGTACTTGGAAATTGTTCAGAAAGAAGAAGCAGAGCAGAAATAAATAAATTGCTAAGATTCACCTAGTATTGAATCTATCTGATAACTATTCCTAACCTACTATCATGCTATTGCCTACTGTCCTTTATTGTAGTTTAAAGATTGTTATGTAAATGGATAAGAAACTTACAAATTCAGTCAAAGGATTAGAAAAATACCAATAAATTAAAAACTAAAAAAAATCAGATGAAGATTAGTAAGGTAAATCTAGAAATTTATGTTGAGAAAGGTAAGTTTTTCAACTAAATCAAAGTATTCTTTGAAAAGGAAACAATGATATAGACAATTATTGAGCCAATTTCATCAGGGGAAAAAAAGAAAATACACATACAAAAATAATGTTTTAATGCTTGCCTGTTACTTACCTTTTCAATATTTCTCCCAACTATAGTTCTTATTTTCATTGGATGAGCTATGCTCCTGCACCCATCAATTTGAGAGCTTCTGCCCAAACCTAGAAAAAAGGACATGTAATTTAGACTTAAGCCAGTCAGTGCTGCCCGTTAATGGCCTAAGCATGTGTCAAGAGAATGGTGCTCACTTTCACATATAACGTGAACATAGAAAGAGCTGATCTTGGGAGATCCTGGGTACCACTTTCAGACAAAGGACATATTTAAGATATGCACAATGGAAATAGATTTTTCTATATTTCTGTATTTAGTAATGAATGCAGGATGTTTTTCTTTCAAAATGTCTTTATTTTTCTCCATGAAATTCAGAATCGTTTTGTAAATGTCATAGATTTTTTATATTTTTGTTAAAGTTACATTAAATTTATAAACTGGGTCAGAACTAACATCTTTTATAGTTTGCTTCCAAAAGAAACTTTATTTAAGTATCCATACTTTTTCTCCTCTAAATTAGATTTATTCTTTAGAACTTAACCCTAAATTTTACTACGAGTTTTTACAACTTTTGAAGAAAACAACAACTGATTGTAGCTTTCTTTGGAAGAGTTAACAGGGAAAAATTTCCAAGAATATCGAAAAAACAACAACATGAGAGAAAACTTCAATATATACATAGTACAAGATAAAAGAAGAACAACCAAATATTATTGCACTAGTACAAGACTACCCCTAGCAAAGAAAGATCCAGCAACAGAGCAGTATGGCAGGACTTAGTATATCATGAGTATATTATGACTCTGTGTGTGTGTGTGTGTGTGTGTGTGTGTGTGTGTGTGTGT
>NW_022900916.1:50810772-50826231 GCF_012274545.1 Fukomys damarensis | reverse complement strand
ATATTTCTGTATTTAGTAATGAATGCAGGATGTTTTTCTTTCAAAATGTCTTTATTTTTCTCCATGAAATTCAGAATCGTTTTGTAAATGTCATAGATTTTTTATATTTTTGTTAAAGTTACATTAAATTTATAAACTGGGTCAGAACTAACATCTTTTATAGTTTGCTTCCAAAAGAAACTTTATTTAAGTATCCATACTTTTTCTCCTCTAAATTAGATTTATTCTTTAGAACTTAACCTTAAATTTTACTATGAGTTTTTACAACTTTTGAAAAAAACAACAACTGATTGCAGCTTTCTTTGGAAGAGTTAACAGGGAAAAATTTCCAAGAATATTGAAAAAAACAACAACATGAGAGAAAACTTCAATATATACATAGTACAAGATAAAAGAAGAACAACCAAATATTATTGCACTAGTACAAGACTACCCCTAGCAAAGAAAGATCCAGCAACAGAGCAGTATGGCAGGACTTAGTATATCATGAGTATATTATGACTCTGTGTGTGTGTGTGTGTGTGTGTGTGTGTGTGTGTGTGTGTTATCCTTTCACTTGTAGCTTTAATATCCTCTCCTTGCCTACACTGAACTTTTCCTTCACAAGCTCCTGTGTCAGTTACCTTCGGTTTGGACTGAGGGAGGCACCAACAGCGGGAGGATGAAAGAAGCCAGGAGCCTCCCCTCAGTAATTCACTCCTGTCCTCAACTCTATTTCATGGACTTCTGCACTTCCTCCGTGTCCTTCGGGGCTCCGACACCGGCTGGGCAGCTTTTCTGTTGCTGGTCTCACTTCTTATGGAGAGCTCTGTCTTAGGGTCCAGTGCCGACATAATGGTTTATTTCCAATTCCTATATTTTCCATTTGTTTCTGCTTTGTAAGTGGAAATAATGTGTACTTAAATGAGATAATATTGACAATTTCACCATCTTTTGTATATAAAATCCTTAAAACAAATTATTTTAAAGGCATTATTATTTACATAAAACTGTGTTATAGAAACAAAAACCAACTTCCTAAATTCAAAGTTTATTATTTTTAAGTTTTATAAGCTTAGGGGGGAAAGTGTATATAATAAAGGGCTACTATTTATATTAAAATGTTCCTGCCAAACAATATAATAACAAACACTACTACAGAAAATAGATTAAAAGGATAAATTAAACATTTAAAAACAATACTAGTAATTATTAAAGCAAAATCAGTTGTTAAAATAATGCACATTTGAATTACAAAAGTCCTCATATATATATCTGGTATTAAAAATTTAAAAAAAACTCCTTGAAATTGGTTAGATATGTAAATATAAGCTCTCATTTGAAGTGTGGAAAATAAATCCATACAATTTTTCTAAAAGGAAATTTGAAAACTGGAAGGTATAGAAAGGTATAGCAGGTATAGAAAACACATATAGTCCTATAAAATAATTTCTGAAAAACATACAAAGGCAAAAAATGCATGTTATATGGTTGGTTAGATTATTGATAAATGTAAGCAACCTAACATCCAAGAGTAGGACATTGATTTTAAGTAAATCATTGTATAAAAGTGCAACTCTATGAAGTGTAAGTTTTTGATATAGAAGAGTATCTACTGGAAAGAAAAATGTTATAAAAACATATATCATTAAAATCTAGAGAAGTACACACCAAAATACAAATAGGTTTTATGAAAGAAAAATAAGATTAGTAAATATTTAATTTTCTATATCTCTTTCTCTTTGGCATATTTTTTTTCTATTTGGTATGGATTATTTTTAAAGAATAAGAATATGTTAAAGCTTAAAGTTCAAAAGCTTACTTTTCACTTTCCAGAATTTAAAAATAACAGGTATAACTGGAGCATCTCTTTGTAAAATGGATGGATAGACCCAAAAATATTTCATCTAACTATAAAGTATCCCAAATTGTGAAGTGTGCTTCTCAGAATACAGGGAGGGAGAACTCTAAACCAACTCTAGGAGCATTGATGTATCCTCAAAAATATTTCAGTTGCTGTCAGAGGGATACATAGTTCTAAAAAGGAAAATAGGCCCTACTTAGTCACTGCTCCAGGTGGAATTTTCCCAAGCTCTTATTTATTAATTTACCCTTATTTCTTTGTATCCTCCAATTTTTGTGCAAGGCCAAAAAAGAAAGATTTGTCTCTCAGTGCATAAAATTAGAGATTTTCGCAATGACCTCAACTTGTATTTCTTAGAAAGATGAAGACTTTTCATCACTTTGGGACTCCCCTCATCTTGCTTTTACCTGGTAAGTTATCCTCTCATGTTTACCTTTTGCTGCTGTTATGGTTGGTAAGGGATGTTAAGAGAACACATTGGACAAGATGTTTCCCATACTGATTTCTCCACACAAATCTCCCGTGGCCTCTCTCCCAATTAACTGCAACTATGTGTATTCATTTGGCATATTTTTCTCCAGCCCATCCCTGTCCTCATCCTTCAGTAAGATGCCTTAGCACTGATAATTTCATGTTCTATCTACTGCCAAACATTTTTCTTTGACCTTTACTCTTTAGGAACTGTTAACTGAGGTGCTTTCCCATACTGACCCTGCAACAAATTAATCACTTTACCCTCACAGCAGAAAGGAAAACAAAGCAGTGATCATACTTCAGAACTGGTATTTAGATTTTTTTTTCTAACTGAGTTTATCGGTACTTTTTAGGTATACAGTACAGTTGCATTCATCATTGGGTACCTTTACATGACAGGTCTTGGTTCTCATTTTTTCCCCTTGTCCCTGCCCTTCCTTCACCCCTCCTCCCTTCCCTATTTACAAATACTTTATTTTTTATTTTTTCTCATTTTTTCTTTTCCCTTATTCCCTTTCCTCTACCCTTCCCACTTTCCCTACACCTTTAGCCCTTTTCTTCCTATTTCACATTGTCAATTATGCACTGCAAAAGAAACCATCAATGGAACTAAGAGAATGGAACTACAATGTGGGAAAAAATTTTACCTGCTCCTCAGACAAAGGACTCTAACCTAGAATATATAAAGAACTCAAAAAAAAACCAACAAAAAAAAATGAGCCCCCCCTCCAAGTACAAAGACCCAGTTCAAAAATGGGCATCCGAAATGAACAGACATTTCTCAGACAAAGAAGTAAAAGCATCAAGTAAATATATGAAAAAGTGTTCCACATCACTGGTCATTTGAGAGATGCAGATGAAAACAACACTGAGATGCCACCTTACCCTACAAAGAATGGCTGCTATCAAGAAATCAAACAATAACAAATGCTGGTGTTGTTTTGGGGAGATAGGAACTCTTCTGTATTGTTGGTGGGAGTGCAGACTGGTGTAACCATTGTGGAAATGAATATGGAGATACTTCAAAGAGCTTGGATTAGAAGTTCCATTTCCCCCAGCCATCCCTCTGCTGGGTATCTTTCCGAAATAATTAAAAGAATCATATCACAGTGATATATGTGCAACTATGTTTATAGTGGCACAGTTTGTAATAGCTAAAACTTGGAAACAGCGCATTTGCCCATCAGTTGGAGACTGGATAAAGATGTGGCTTTTCTATAAAATGGAATTCTACTAAGTCATAAAGAATGAGAAATTAGAGTCATTCATAGGAAAATGGATACATATTGAGGATATATTCCTAAGTGAAATAAATAGGTCACACATGTATAAATACAGAATAGTTTCTCTGGTGTGAAAAACTATAATGGTACATAAGATCCTAATGGTATTTAGAATTTAATTCAATAATTTTTGATACCTGTTACAGTCTGTCTACTAATAATGTAAATTCATTAGAGTCAGTATCTTAGTCACTTTGTCACTGGGACAAAATACAAGGCACCTACAGTTTAGAGGAGAGATTTATTTTGGTTCATGTATACAGCCCATGGTAGGCTTGCTACAAAGCAGTAAGACATGGCAGAGAGGCACGGGCTCAAAAGTTGTTCACATCAGGGTGGCAAGGAAGCAAGAAGGAGTGAAGGGAGGAGCTGGGGAAGGAAACAAATCCCTCCAGGCCACATCCCCAGTGAGTGTTTCATCCAGACCTCACAGCAAGTCAGCTTTCAACCACCACAATCCAATCACCTTCCCCGAACCTCACCTGTGAGCATATCTTGGGATACATCTAGCTACAAACCATAACAGTCAGGGAAACTACTACCTCTTTTATCACTCACATAATTCACCAAGTATGATACTCATCATTGAGGATCAGATTAATGGCTGGTTGAGTCAGGAGCACCGCCCCCATCGCTCCTGAGAAAACTTTGAGGCCTATTTAGGCTGGAATAATCCGCCCCCTCAGGTGTGTAGAGCTCTGACCTTAGACAGATAAACTGTTCCTCTGAAAAGCCTCCAAAGTCCTGACTCCATTTGCCTCAGCCACTAAAGCATACAATCCAAAAACTAACATGTGGCCAATAAGGGTATGCCAAATATCCTGACTCCACCCTGGTTCCACCCCTGCCTTACCCTATCCAATAGCAATCCAATGGCGCCACTCTGGCTCCACCCCCACCTACCCTATATAAACCTGTGCATTTGCTGGCTAAAGCAGAAGTGTTCCAGAAACCTCCCTGGAGTCTGCCTGGTGATTCTGCCCTTGCCCTTTCAGTCCGGCCCCCTGAACCCTGTTCCAGGAGTGGGCTCACAGAGGAAAACAACGATTAGTGCCTGAATGAGGGACTCCCATATACTGGGTAAATACTGAAGTTTCAGGTAAGGATCCCTATTATTGGTAATGTCATGAGGCAAGAACGGCAGATACAGGCTGCCTTAGTGAAGGGTCTTTATGCTGTAAAGGTGTCCTAGGTGTTTCCAGCCCCAAACTCAGGCGAGTGTAGGGCCCCCTGTGCGCTCTAAAGATGGAAGACAAAAACCTCTTAGTAAAGATGGTGGGGGTGGCGGGGTGGGCTCTCTTCTGCTTTCTTCTTCCCCAAAGGTGTGAGCCCCGCCCACTGGTCTCTCACTTCCTGTTGATGACGTGGCCCCGCTAAAACCCCCTCCTCACTGGAATAATGGTCATCCGGAAGAGCCTACCTTTTCCGGTCTAAGATGGCGGCCTCCACCTTGTACGCCGCCACCTCACTTGTCGGACGAGGATAAACAATCCTTTGATAGGGCCTTAGTAGCTTTGGGCTCCTGGGCCTAGGAGCCGCCCAGCCTCCTCCTCCAGCGCAGGTGAGAGCTCCAGAAAAGTTTCAGAGGGAAAGACCTGCAGCTTCAGGGCGCCGGGGCCTGCTGCGAGGAGCTGGGAGGGGAGCCTGGTCGGAGGCCAAGTCTGACAGCTACTCCGTGGCTGAAGGTCCTTTTGTCTTCCCGGACTTCTGATGTTCCAGTCTCCCAGTGCGGATCCTGTTGCCCTGGTGGCTCACAGCACCACTCCCTGGGGCACGTTAGGGCCCAGCGTTGCGAGCGAGCGCAGGGAGGCCAGAGAGATGGGGGCTGCTTGGTCCCCGGCTTGTGGCCCTGGGGGCTGACTGCTCCCCGGGCCTTCTTGCCGAAGAGCCTTTGATCTCTACTTTGTAATCTTATGCTTCACCCCCGCCATAAGAAAGATTTTGAAATTTTCGCCCTTTATTGCTATCATCGTTTCCATGGTGGCAGCTATTTCCGCCACAACAGCGGCAACAGTCACCTCACAAAATCAAATGGCAACAGCAGCAACAGTCAACCAGCCAACAAAAAAAATCACCCAAGTTTTCAAAAAGACCGACCTGCGATTTCAAGATGTCTGCGCAGCTGAACTCAATTTACAAATCCAATTAAACTTGGTTTGGGAGGAATTAATACCCAGGTGTTAGGTGTTGTAACTTTAGATAATGTGTGGGATACCATTTGGTCAAAAATTCAGGCTGGATGGAATAATTTAAGTAGTTGGATACGTGGATTGATATTGGGATCCCCATATATATTAACCTTGTTTGGCCTATTGTTATTGTTCTTTATTTTAAAGATCAGACGTGCCAGTAACAAAATCATAAAAATGTGGTCCTGTTGGCTGAGGCTCTGGTGTCAAAGACAAAAGGGGAAACTGAGGATCAGATTAATGTCTGGCTGAGTCAGGAGCACCACACCCATCTCATGAGAAAACTCCGAGGCTCATGAGTGTTGGAATAATTTACACCCCCTCAGGTGTGTAGAGATCTGACTTTAGACAGATAAACTGTTCCTCTCAAGAACCTCTAAAGTTCTGACTCCATTTGCTTCAGCCCCTAAACCATACAATCCGAAAACTAACATGTGGCCAACAACGATGTGCCAAATATCCCAACTCCACCCTGGCTTCAAACCTGCCTTACCCTATATAAGCCTGTGCATTTGCTGAAGAAAGCAGAAGCATTCCAGAAACCTCCCCGGAGTCTGTGTGGTGATTCTGGGCCTTGCCCTCCCAGTCTGGGCCCCTGAACCTTGTTCTGGGAGGGGGCCTGTGGACGAAAACAACACATTGTATTCAGATACAACATGCTCCCAAGTTGAAACCCAGTGCATCTTTGTGGACGCAAGTTTAGAGAAAGGACAGAAGACACTTTGCCTGTCTTCATGAAATTTATATGTTACTGCACACAGTCTTTTCTCTGCCTACATAGAGTTCACAAGTGTGACATCCTAATATGTTAATTTTATTGGGAAAAGTATACAAATACTTTCAATATAATGTTGGAAACATTTTTTTAAAAGAAAATATCTAGGCTGTAGAAGCCTAGAAAAAAGTCACTTGAATGTGTTTGACGGGCTCAGGCTCTCTGGGAAGGAATAGTTGAGAAGAATCCTGAAAGTGGTTGGGGTGTGTATTAGTCAGCTTTCCCACTTCCGAGATGCAATAGTGGATGCCCAGAATGTAAGAAGAGGCTCTATTCGGTTCATTGGATTCGGTTCATGATTGACCAGCTCCAAGGCAGAATTATCATGGTGGAAGGGGTGTTGAAGAAGAATTCTTTTGCCCATGGTGGTAAGGAGGTAGAGCAAGGTAGCACCAGAGAGAAAGAGGTAAAGGAGCAGATATCCTGAAGTTCCTGCCCCCACAATCCACCAGATACACCAAGAATGTCCCCCTCCAATCCCCTGGGTGGCTTCCAAGCCAGTCAGGTTGACACAAATTTAACCAATACAGGATGTTAGCTAGTTGAAAAAGCAAATGATCAGTGCATTAGCACAAACCCTAGTTGTATGTAGGAGAAAGGTAAGTGGCAGAACTGGCTACTTATTTTTTTTTTTTTTAACCAAGTGCTTCTGCTTAGCGTGCTCAGGAAGCCAGCTGTGGAAAAGAGAGATGTGTGTAGGGCCCTTTGCAACCACCAGCAGGATCACAGGATTGAGAGATGGAGGCTCTGGCAACTTGGAAAGACTAGCTGCACCCTAACAGGCAGGAGAATCCTGGTTCCGAAGCCGGTATACCCCAAGGGTCAAATCTGCTGATTCTCCAAGACAAGCTAGAACCTTAAAGGTTAAATGCGAATGCTTATAATTTTAAAATATTTAGTTCCACTGATACCAGAGCAGTCTTCTAGACAAAAGTTCCTGACAAACTGTAACAGATTGGCAAATATCATCCAAAAGAATAACTTTCCTTGTGTGCTTTGAAGTAGTGTTACAGTGCAGAATTAACAGTTGTTTTGTAAAACAAACTGTTCTTGAGTGTTCCTACTTCAGAATTCTCTGCAATGTTCACAGTCTTTAAAAAGATGTTCCCTTTGTTATACTTTACTCCAAAGGATCTCAAAGAGTGTTGATTCTATAGAGTCACCTGTGAGATTTAAACAGAGTATAGCAGAGCTACTCAAGCTTGTTCAGTCAGAATCTACGGGATTCTGAAGCTGAAATCCATAAGCTCAGAAGAGATCCACATGCATAGCTGAGACTTACTATGTTCATTTTGGGGATGTTTTCTTGTGTATTGCTACAAAAATGAGGGATAAATGTAAAGTTTTTTGTCAAGTTTCTATATAATCTAGTGATAATATCTCTTGTAGTTAAAAGTTTCACACATATAAAAGAAATAGCAATATACAACTATAATTCTTTTTAAAATAGAAAAAGTAATTGACATTAACATATGTGATAAGTAAATTAAATTTAGCATCATATGTTTGTGATATCAAATAGACAGCAGAGAAAGAATAGTGCACACCTGAAATATTAATTACCCTGCCTCTCAAACCCCACTTATAGTATAAACATAGCTATAGATATTTGAGGAAACCTGCCTAAGTATAAGAGATGCTGACATTTTCTAAAAAAAAGTTCCTAGACATGCATAAATTATTGGAAAATAAATTTAAATATTCTAGGTCTAGAGAAATGTTGATAAGAATTGTCTTAAAGTGATAAGTATTTGGCTTGTTGGTTTTTATAATGTCTTTGATGGAGTCATCCTTTCAGAGAGCCTTTGTAGCATTTCTGGAGACTCCTATAATTATCTAACAGTAAGAGAATGTCTGACAAATGATACCATGTGTGCCTGATTACCAGATTATGGTAACTTTGGAAGAACTACCTTTCACTAAATGTTTACAAGTTTGGTTACCATAACAGCATAACATTGGTCCTTTACCTTTAAAGAGATAAAATACTGTATTTTTCTTTATCCTGAAGAAGCTTAAAGCATGGTAGCTGTCCTGTGGCATCTAATTCCAAAGTCAGTGCAAATGTGGACAGATAATAGGAACAAAAGAATACGAGCAACAACCCTGTCAATCACAGGGTTATCTTTCTATTCCTAATTTAGGTCGTTCATCTATTTTGCCCATATTTTTCCAGTTCAGTGGACCTTCCAGTTATGACCAGCCTGACATACAAACAACTTGGGTTATGACCGGAATTTTAGTTTGAACTTAGATCAAAGTCTTTAGTTATGACCCAAATGCTGGCTGCTTGTGCTTCCAGATGGTCTCAGTTACAGATTTAACCTTTAAAGGGTTCTGGACGGAACATTAACTGAGAAATCCTGGGCCACTGTCTCTCTAAGGACTGAGATCTGTCTATATAGAGGAGAAAACTTTGAAGGCTGGGTAGAGGAGCCTGAGCCTTCAGTTGACCGACATGAGTTACAACGTGCCTTTGTGGATGAATTGAGTTTGTAAATCAAAGGTCCACTGCATTGCAAAAAGTTGAAAACTGTAAAACTATTTTACATATTAATAACTATATTTTAATATGATCTTAAATACAAATATTTTGTTAAATTACAAGATATATAAACTTTAATATATATTATGTGTGTGTATGTGAGTGAGCCAGAGAGAAACAAGGTTGGCCTTAGTACTAAGCAAGCATTCAAACAGTTGCCACATGAATTCAGAGCCTATTTGTCTTTCAAAACTGACATACCTCACACTACCTGTGAAGAGGAAAAGTTATAGGTTAATAGGGAAGTATGAATTTAAAGAACAAAGAATCATTTTTAAAAGTAGATGAAGTGAAATAAACCAGACACAGAAAGAAAAATATAGCATGATATCACTTACATACGGAATTTTTAAAAGTTGAGCACATAGAGAATAGAACAGTGGTTATCCAGGGCTGGGTGCTGACACAAATTGGGGACGTGTTGGTCAAGGGGTGTCCAAGTTGCAGTTATGTAGCATGGTCTAGAGATCCTCACCGTTTTTGCATAAGCTCTTCCTCTAGCATTGGTTTTTATGCTTCCCTGGAATAATGGCAACTTGCTTTCCTACTCTCCATTACATCTATCTGAAGTTCACCTTGATTTCTTATCTAGATCTTTTTCTAAATTATTATAATCACAGCCTTGGAAAGCTCTTGCACTGGTCTTCTCTCAAAATTGACTGTCCGAAGCATAATCCTGACTTAATCTAGATAACCTATATCTCTATGCCTGAAGTTAAAAGGTGCTAGCACTGTTTTACACATAGAATGTCTGATTTGACTTTAATGATCAAAAATCTTGATTAGATATTCAAACATGTTCAGGAATCTATCACTTGGTGAGCATGTTAACTTTATCAAGCTCCAAATATTTAGTCACATTAGTTTTCTTTTGCTGCCTTTACCACAAGCATTTTCATTTAAAACAACAGCCATTTATTATCTCATAGATGAGTAGCAATGTGCAGTTGGAAGTGTTCATTTCACTTGATCAGCAATGAAACATGCTTATTCATGGTGGCTCTGGAGATTAAACTGACAGTCTTCCTGCCTTCCTGTGGGATACACACCCATCTCGATGTCTCTATGTCTCTCAGTCTCTGTGTGTGTGTGTGTTTTACTTTTGACACAAGGTCTTGCTAAACTTCACAGACTGGACTGGAATTCAAGATCCTCTTCCTCAGCCTCATGGAGGGCTGGAACCGCAGGCATATGTCACCAACCCCTGCTTAAAGAATATTTTAACATAAATGTCGCTCTTCTTTTGGAAGTAGTCTCCATTCTTGACTTCCTTGGGGATTGCACTTTCCAGCTTTTCCTGACTTTGCTTTTCTGTTTTTGTTATCGGAATCTCTTCTCTACCTGCACTCTTAATGTTGAAGTGGTCCCAAGTCCCATCTGACTCAATTTGATTTCTTCCTTGTGTTTTCCCTGGGTGATTATATCCAGTCATATGGCTTTTAAAATATAATTTACATGCTGGTGAATAAAACATTTGCATTTTAACCAAATTTTCTCAAAACCTTCCATTATATATTTCCTTTTATTTAGTGTTTTTACTTTAATGTCAAAATATATTCCAATATAATGCATGCAAAGACAGCTCAATGGCTCAGATTTTAAAAAGGAGGTTATTTTTTGTCACTTCTCATTTTCTCACCTCTGATACTTAATCCATCTACAGGTCTTGTGAAAATCTCAAACTGTTCCACCCCTTCCAATTTCCACTGTTGTCATGCTGGTTCAAGCGATCCTGTTTCTTTTAGACAGTGCAATAACTTCCTAACTGACCTTCCTAAATTTATTCTTGTTCCTCCCCAATGCTTTATCTATACAACCACCAGAATAGCCTTCTTAAATTAAATCAGGCCATGCCATTCCATGGCTTTATCCCTTTAATGGCTTCTCATTAATTTTGCACAAATTACAAAACTTTCAAGATAGGCCATTCTTAGACATTCTTGTCTTTGGCATAAAACTGAAATATTTCTTTCCTCTTATCATTGTATTTTCTTCAGAGCATTTGTGAAAGTCAATCACATCTTGTTTATTTAAAAAATAGTACAAATTATTTAATGCCTACAGTAAGCCTTATATTATCTGGGTACTTGTTAATTATCTACATTCTTCCCAAAAAGATGAGCTCCATGAGCCAGGACATTTTCTGTCTTATTTAAAGTTTTATCCTCAAAGTAAGCTTTCCATAAGTATAGTACTTGTTAAAAGGACTAACGAATTAACTATTGATGGCTAATAGCATTTTTTATATTAAAACAAGCATTTTAATTCAACTTTTCATAGGTAACAAAAAGCTAAGTTCTAAACTTGGCCAGGTTCATCCAAGTGACACATCCGGGTACACACATCCAAGTTCATCTCCTCCAGGGGCAGGAGATTAGGGCATAGTAAAGAGGCTGGACAACAGGGCATAGCCTGTCAGTTATGGAAAGCTGTCAAATGACAGTGGGATGCATGTACAGAACAGCCTCTGCGCGCCCAGGTCTGACCTCAAAAGAAGATATGAAAGATGGCGTCCGTTGACTTCGCTGCCACTGCCCTCTTTTTCTTAGAAGTAGCCCATTCTGTGTGCAGGGCAGATCTTCTCTTGTCTTCACAGCATTTCTTCTTCTCTTTGTGTACTTATTTTTCTTATCTTTCTTTTTATCTTTAGATAAGTGTTAGACTTTCATATTCATCAGTTGTCCCTTCCAGTTCTTTGAATGAAGCAGCACGAGCACGGAAAGGACCATGGGCCATCACGCAGCCTGGTGGCCATTTTGTCCTCTTAATTATAAAGAAACTGTAATCTTCATCATTTAAACTGGCTTCTGAGGGTTAAAGCACTATCAAAAACATGCCAGAAAAATAAGCATACACTGAGAGTATACTGAGCAAACAGATTGTCCTGGACAATCCAAACTGCATGTTCACCCTGCTAAATAGCACTCTACAATTACAAATGCTTTGCTTTGATTCTCCAAAATGATTTTAAAATTAAGTCAAAGTATTTCTAATAAGCATATTTGTCACATATGAACCTAAATGAAACAAAAAGCTATAAACTGATACTTGGTTCTGTGATAAAGATAAAAACTAACAAACACATCCATGCTTACTGGGTACCAGGTGATAGCTAAGTGATTTATGTTAACTCGTTTAATCTCCCAATAAGCATATAAGATGAATGTTATTATCATTCTAATTAGTGAGACAAGAAAATGGAGGCACAGAGAAATTAAGTAACTTGTCCAAGGTTACACAGCTGTTGAGTAATAACAGCGGCCTTTGTGGCCTCCACAGGCAGTACCTTGTTCACTTAGTTGCCTGTGTTACACCTAGGAGTCTAACTGCTCCTTTCCACAGGGGACTGCTATGAGGTAGGCTGTGTAATGGTTGAAGGGATGATTACGAACCGGATGTAGGTGCAGAAATGGCAAGGAATTTCAATCGTGCTCCAAAGCACGATTTGGATCTGCCTAAAATGACCTTTATCCTCGATGACTCTCATTAGAGAGAGAAATGGGGGTGGGAGAGACAATGAAAATATTACAATCAAATACAATTTTAAGCTATGTTTAAGTTTCTTCCTCTTATGGAATGAATTCTGCTGAGAGATGAGAATGAACCACTAAAAAGGATTTCCACATTTTTTTTTCTTAATTGAACGTGTTGAAGAATAGCTGTCTTGACCTATACAATCCTGGTGGTTTTACATAGGAAAATATTAGAGGAGTGGTAAGTTAAAATTTCTTAAAGTTTCATAAATTAAAGTCTATTATCAGGGTAGATCAACAAGATAGCTATGTTCCAGAGCATAATTTTTTCCCACAGTTTGTCATATTGTATTGTCATAAATAATCAAATGATTAATTTAAATTTTCTCTGATTTCTGTATTTTTGTTTTTATTTTAGCCAATTCAAAATTACTATAAATTCTTTTCCATTGTTTCCTGGTTTTGAACTTAAAAACAAATTCATCCCTTGTGAGAGGATTCCATTGAGTTATTTTGTGTTTGTTTTTCTCCAGAAGGGGTCATACCTGGTGTGTTTTCCTAGGAATGAAATTGTCTTTCTGTTGTCTTTATTGTTGGCTGAGTTCATATTTTTGATCTGTGCTTTCTTTACCTTACTGCTTTATGGTTGTTGCTCACTATCATTGGTTTCTGAGACATGTCTTTGATTTTTTTGCCTCAGTATCGCCAATCAAATATCACTAGTTAGTTGATTTTTAATATCAAGTACTTTCCTCTTTATAGGCAAGGCTCATGACTTTACATTTTCTGTATATTTTATTGCTGTTGTTTTTCAGTTATAAACTATATTTCTTTTTGTTGTCTTAATATTTGTTAAATAGATTGCATGGTAGTTTTTAGTTATGCCCTTTCCCATTGAATGTTGCTAACATTTGTTCTCTTATTTTGTGGTGTTTCCTGGCTTTGGATTAATTCATTAGAAGTCTGAGATGAGTCTGATATTTTACCTCTTTTTAGTTACCCAGACACACACACTCATACAAAAACACACACAAACACAGAGACTTCTTCCTGACTCATCTTTTTTACCTTACAAAGTTTAAAATTTCACCAGTTTTATTTTAGCTTAGGTTGCTATAGAAAATTTTCTTAGACTATATTGTATCCTTTAGATCTCCAATTCAATTCTTTATGTTGCTTGATTATACTTTAAAACATTTTTCTGTTGTGTTAGTTAAAAAAACTAATTTAAGTATATTCATTATTCTTTTGCTAGATCTTTTTTTTTTCATATAGGGAATCGAACTCATGGCCTCGCACTTGCCAGGCAGGCGCTGTGCCACTGAGTTACATCCCTGGCCCTGCTAGATCATTTTTACCAGTCTCTATTATTCCTTTTAATTACTCTACTAGCAATATCTTTTCTCTTGTATACTCATCATAATTACATCCTTTGCCTAATAGTTTGCTACTTTCATGTATCTCTTATACTGTATAACTGTCTAACTTACTAGTTCTATGATGATGGCTTTTGCTTTACATGTTGTTTTCTTGTTTTATTATTTATCTCCTATCCAGTTTTGTTGTTTTATTATATTTTTTTCTTAATGGCCTTGTTTCATTAAGTTAATTTTCTTATAATCTCCTATGGAAGAGAAAATAAATTATTCAAAGGAACTGTCTTCTGATCTTGGGTTTTTCTTTCCAGAATATACTGTAGTTTCCATTTTTTGTTCCTTTCTACTAGTTTTCGTGTATACAATTTTTGGTAGTTGCCATTCTGTTTCTAGTTCGTTTTGCATGTGTCTCACAAATGAATTTCTTAGAAATTTTAAATGCTTGTACCAGTCACTTTCTCATCTCTGAGATATAATACACAACACACATGTTGTGGACTTATTCTTGCTCACAGTTTTCAGAGGATTCCTTCCGTTGTTAGTGGGGTCCAAAGCAGACATAGCATCCCGGAAGACTGTGGTAGAGAAAAGCTGCTCAACATATGGCAGCCAAGAATCAGAAGACCAGAAGAGGAGCCAGGGACAAGAATGTACCTAGTCCAGGCCACGCCCTCCAGTGACCCACCCCCAACCAGGCCCTGCCTCCTAACAGCACATTTAGCTTCTGTACTCATGGATGGGTGAATCCACTGGTGAGCCCAGTGCTCCCACGACTCCACACACATGAGATTTTGGGGGACATTTAACATCGAAATCATAACAATGGTCACATACAACAGGATTAAATTATCTTCTGTCTCTTTCTCTTCTATCTGGGATATTTTAATTTTTCTTCTGAGTTCCTGTTTAACCCTAGGGATTAACTCTACCTGTTCATTCTCGGACCGAATCTCTCCAGATTGGAGTGGGAAATATGCACTGTGGGATATTCTTAGAAATGTTACAGGAACCTTTTCTCTCAATATCAGTAAGTCTACTTCAACATTCAGTTTCCCAGAATAATTGATCTATTTATTTGTCCTGTTCTCAATATACAAATTTATAAATGGTAGATGATTTTAATTTTTGATTAATTTTGTAAAGTGATCGATGGCCATTGGGTAAAATTTTAACTAAAGTACAAAAATTGATGAACAGAGGGAGAAATCCATACGTGCATATGTAATTTTTTAATTGTATAATTCCATGTTTTGATACTTATTGATTTTCAATCAACTATCCTTACTTGAAAGTAAATAGCTAACTTATGGCATCCTAAAATATCTAAAAAACATTTCACTTCTTGCTTGTGATATGCACTAAAATGTGTACTGCATAACCTTCATTTCATGAAATGGGAAAACAGACACCAACATATGTTGATGTCCTAAGTGATTTTTGATAAACTCTGTGGATAGGGAGCAATAATGCTCTGTGAGCAGTTCTACTGACACACACACAC
>NW_022900916.1:50756426-50810728 GCF_012274545.1 Fukomys damarensis | reverse complement strand
TAATGCTCTGAGCAGTTCTACTGACACACACACACGTACCTCACTGCCTTGGTTCTCATTTAATGTTTTTGTTTTTGTGGTACCAGGGATCGAACTCGGGCCCTTGTGCTTGCAAGGCAGGCTGCGGAACCACTGAGCCAAATCCCTGGCCCTCTTGGTTCTTGTTTAAACTTCTCATAGAATTATTTAATTATGTATTATTTCACAATAGCCTTAATTGATTTTTGTATTTCATGTGTTATCACTGGGATATATCTATATTTTACTGTTTTGTCTCTGCTTTATTGTTTTGCTCAAAGCTTGCCCATTGAGATATCTTGACACAAGGCATTTTCTTCTTAGCCATATTTTATTGAAATGTCAACTAGTACTAGAGGTTTTCTTCCCTTGCATTTTTGAAATTCAGAGTGATCTCAGCTTTAACAGAATTCTTTAATAATGTTGTCAATCCCCTGATAAGTTGTTCACATCAGCTATTTAGCCCCAGTACCTAAAGCTTGGGAATCACAATGATTCTTTTCACTTTCTGCTTCTGCAATTCCATGAGTTATGAATATTAAGTTGTGCTTGCCCCAAAGCAAAAAGTATATTCACAGAAATATTTGCTGAGATCAGGAGTCTCTGAGCCTCACTTTAAAACAATAGCATTAATAAGGAAATACCACAACGTATATGACATTTGAAAAGTAAGAAAAACAGGAATTTGGAGTTTTTAATAAAGTATAAAGGCACCCATTGGTTGAAAGTTACTATGAGTGATGCAAAAAAAAAAAAATCTGTACGAAGGAATGTTACTTTCTACCTTCTGAGAAACAATCCAGAGGAGTGAAGGGACTCTTGGATGTTGGCATAGTAATCACTGTCCTTCAGTTTCATTTGTACGGACTGCCACAGATTTTCAATTTTTTAGACAGTCAACATTGCAGAAATTGATTCTGTATGGTAAGTTACATTTACATTTATTTTCAATCATATAATAATGTTTTCATAGTAAACACCAATCTAGCTACAGTTATTTACTGCTGCTGCAGCCTTAGATAATATAATTAAAGTAACGTTTAAGTATTACAGGGTTTTTTTAAGTGACAGAAGAATTTATTTCAATTCCAGCTAGAGGATCATGATTTGAGCCTTGTTTCCTAATTACCTAGGTAGTCGAAGGTCTTCTTCACTGAAATAGATGCACCTCTGAATTTTGCTTGGCTTTTTTTTTTTTTTTAAAGTCTAGTGTGCAGTTTTAAATTATCCACAGTGTTAAAGGAAAACTGAATATTTTAATTTTTTTCTTGCACTTGAAAGAAAGCAAACTGTTTACTTAAAAATTTCTCTCAATGTGGCAGCAAAAGCTAAAGGATCTGGAAATTTAGATTCACAGTTTGTACGCTGTGCCAGGCTGTGCAGTCATAACCACCAGATTGTCATTCCCAGACCTTCTGAGGGAAAGTCAGTGCCACCTTCTCCCAGGGACTCTAGACTTTATACGCTAATTTACCGGATGCAGCTCTTAAAAGGCTTATGCAAAGGGTGACCTCCCTCAGCTCATCTTCTTAGTTTCTCACACTCAACAGACAAAGCTTTGGAGGTGCAGAAGAAATTGAAAGGACCTGTAAATTAGGAAAAAAAAGCACAAAACAAAACTAAATTAACCTCATTGGTTCCATGTCTACAGTATCAATAACAAGACAAAAATGAATAAATAAAAAGCTAAGATGCCTTACATAAAGCTATAAAGAATACAAATATTGAAAGAAAGCGACTAAAACATAAATTAGGTTCAATAATTATGTTCCACAATTTAATAGTGCCTATTGAATATAATCCAATCCCTGAACTGATGTTTTAAAAGCTTCTACAATTTGGCATCATTCTCTTTTTCTAGACTCGTTATAACAAGGTGCTTCTTTAAATGTTCTTCAAATTCTTCCATGACCAGTAAGATCCATGGGAATCTGGAATATCTAATCATTCATACTTTTATCTTAAGAACTTGTGCTATATGTTTTGTTTTAACAAAATAAAATTTTAACATACTTGCTGTTGAATTGAATCCATGTTCCATGCAGTGTGTCATGATAACTCTGTAGCTCAACTTATTTTCTCATAATGTCCTTGTGCCTAGAACGATCAGTACTTTAACATGAAAAGTTGGTAAGCAGAAAAACTAGAGCATCTGTGTTCCAGTCCTGACCTCCTACTAACTTGTTCTGGGATGCTGCCTAGGCCTCTTGCACCTTTTTGGTCCCAATTCCTCATTTGAAAAAGGAGGTTAAACAGATGAGTGGAGTTCATTTTTTTTTTTTCCTTATTAGCTTCCAGCACAGGTGTGGGTATCAGGTAGATGTAAAGTTCATCCTATTTTAGAGGCCAGAGTTGGTATTCACGGGTAGTCCTACCCAGAACTAGACTGCGTGAAGTCCCCCAACACTTCTCTTTTAATTATGTATTCACAGTGGTAGCCCTCATTGCTTTTACTCATTCTGCTTGAAATTCCTTCACTTGCCCTTAAAGCACAATGGATCTCTGTGTATCTCTACGCATGTGGACCACCTTGCCTCTGGGATGAGTTTTGCTCTGTACCCAGTGCTTTCTTATCTGCTGTTAAAATTATGTTTAGCTCTCAGTACCTGCTTAAATATCACTGTCTGCTGGAAGACTGGTATCTTCAGTCAGAAAATGTTTTTGTTTTTTATAAAGTGGAGTACTACTCAGCCATAAAGAATGAGAAACTTAGAGACATTTGTAGATAAATGGATGCACATTGAGGGCGTATGCTTAAGTGAAATAAATAAGATACACATGTGTAAATACCGAATAGTTTCTCTGGTGTGAGAAACTGAAAGTGTAAATAAGGATCAAAATGTATAATAGATCATGTGAAATAGGAAGAAAATGTCCAAAGGGGAAGGGAAAGTGGGAGGGGTAGGGGAAAGGAATAAATATGAGAAAAGGAAAAAATGCAAAGTCGTTGTAAATAGGGAGGGGTGTGGGAGTGGAAGGAAGAGACGATAGGGGAAGGGGGAAAAACAAGAACCAAGATAGATTATTTATGTAAAGATACAAATTCCTAACAATGAAGTCAGCATATTTTGTACCTAAAATGTACCAATAAAATTAATGTAAAAAAGAAATATTCTCAACTTTGTGCTTCTTTTATTTCACTGTTTTGATGTTATTTGTGTATATCTATTTTGACCTGCTAGATTTTTAGTTCCTTTGGTAGCAGAACCATATTTTATTTATCTGCAGCAGAAAACCATGAATTACTCCTCATCCTCCAAAACTGTTGATCTGACCAATTTGCATACTGAAATCTAAACAAAAACAATTTGCAGTCAAAGTTAACTATTTCTATGTAAAGTAGGATCTAAAATGTGTCAAGCCTTCTACAGTAAAGTCAGGTTCATTGCGATGAGATTTGCTGTCAGGCCAACTCTGGCCCTGATGTGTCATGAAGCAAAAACCAGAAAGACACCTTGCTGGATGGGTGGAACCTTGTGCCGGGACCTGCCCCTGGAGAGCCAAATGTGGCTGGAATTCATTCCCTTTGTGATCTTCCGTTTGAGTGTTTGTGCAGAATATAGACTCTCCATGCTACATACTTATGTGTGCTAGCCTTTTTTCCTTCCTTTGTTCCTAGTTAGAAATTTAACTGGTAGAAAATGTGAACTGTAATCTCTTAAGGTCTATTCTCTTACCACACAGTAGTCAATTATCTATTCCCAGAGCAGATCTTACCGTTTCTAGATGAAGCTTGAGTTTCTCAATTTGCAAGACACAATTAGGGTGAGGTTAGGTTCTCTTCCTTTCCACCTTAATCTTTGCTTTAAATTCTTTAAAGTTTCCTCGTGATGTAGAGAACAGTTATTTCAGCCTGAGGTTTAGATATCAGAATTACTTGGACATTATTTAGAAAATTAAACCAATTAAACCTATGACCCTCTCTGTAAGCACACTGAATGAATGTTAAGGGCTATGAATTTGAAGATGAGCTTCTCAGTTCATTTTGCTAGCTTTGCTTCTCAGCTTTCTTCCTTTTTTATTTCATCCTAGGCTCTAATCCTTGAAGCACTAGTTTTCTACTAAGTGCAATCCCCAACACTTCTCTTTATCATACTTTTGGTCTACTCCTGCCATGAACTGTAAATATCACAGGTGGCTATCAACCCTGCTGCTTGTTAATCTTTGTCCCAAAGCTACACTTTTTTTTAAATTAAAAAAAAAAACCTTAAAGGGTGATATATATTCTCATTCTGAATTCCATCAAAAATATTGTTAAGATATGGCTATAAGCCCTTCCCTCGAATTTCTCAGTTCCCGGAGCTTCAGGAGAGCAAGGACCCACTATGATGAAGGCTGAATTCGTGTCCATAGTGCAATTAATTTTATCTGTGGAATGGAGGCCAAGGCTAGCTGCAGAATAAGACTAAGAAGGCTGACTCTGGTCACAGTTATAAGCCATGACACACAATGTACTCTCAATAAATGTCATCAGTTTGATCTCTCTGACTTCCCACTCATAATGTATTACATGGAAAGCAGTTACTATGCATTCACTGATTAATAAATGAATGTTGTTGGGTAATTCTTATATTTTGGGGTACTTTGATAGCACTTAGAAACAGCCTTTCTGAATTTCCTACCCAGTCTTTCTCAGAATCATCACCAACCTGTTCATCATAGTAACCTGACAGAATTACACACAGCGACTATTTTCCTAATGTCCCCTATTCCCTCTCCTTTGAGCATGGACCCAGTACATAATCTCTTCTATAATCAAAGGATTTTAAATACTTGAAAAGCCATCTCAAGCTGTCTTCTTTTGATAGAGCTACCAGATGCTAGATTTGCTGATTTCTTTAAATGCTGTGATTACATTATATATGAGTAACATTCCTATAACTCCAAATAAATCACTCACTTATATCACAAGCCAAAAGAGAGTTTGGAATCATCCAATATAAACGAAAGCACAGCAGAAACCCGAGAAAATAAATCATGCAAAATAAAATCTGTTTTATAATAATATATATGTATAAATTTTAGCTTTTGACAATGGAAGATTTGAACCAGAACTATAATGCAACTTTGCTATATTCCATTTTCTAAATGATAACATTCAACAGCATTTTAAGGTCATTATTATGAACATGCTTATGAACTTTCTATTAGATCTTAGATTATCAGAATCTAAATTGAATTCGAGCTGTAAACCATAACCAACATTTCCTATGACCCAATTCAGATGACATTCCAACATCATGAATCACCTTGGCAGTGTTTTGACTGGTACCTTTTCTCAATTGCATTTCCAGCCTTAAGTGCTTTTATTTGACCAATCCAATCCTTTCAACTCTCACTTGCTAACAATAGCTGATTGCTCTTGTCAAAAAACCCTGTCATAATAACTATGCTCTAAACTCTTAACCTGCCTGATAGTTGCATAAGAAGAACTGTTGGAAATGAAACAATCCTGCTGTGGAATATAAGTATTTAAAAATTAGCATGAAATAGTTGAAAACACCTTTTTACCTTTTCTTTCTTTTTAGAAAATAATGTTTCCTGTTGTATTTGTCGCTGAGACATCATCATCTTTTGAGTGGAATAGCTGAAAAACATTTCACTGCTAGTGGAAAGTTTAGAAATTTACAAATAAGGTTCTTTTTAAGAAACAAAGTTTTCATGCACTAAAATTTTATGCTTAGCAACAACAATAATTTTTACAATAGGAACTACATTTTAATACCTACTTCTCTGGTGCATGATCTAATTGAATTGTCACAAAAATGTTGAAGAATTATTCTTCCCAATTTACGGGTGAGAAAACAATTCTTTACAGAAAACACATTAGAGGCACAAGATCCTAACAATGAATGTAACTGTACTGTATCCCTAAAATGTACCAATAAGCTCAAAGCTGGAAAAAAAAAGAAAATACATTCCCCATTTTACTCAGTGAATAAATGGAAAAAATTTAGATTAAACACTGTTTCAACTACTGCCCAGGTCCTGAGAAGTTCATTTTTTCCCTTTTACTTTAAACATTCTTGGCATCAGGCCACTTTCTCTTCTGAAGTGCAGCAGTACAATTCCAGCACTTCGAACAAGAAAAACCTGAAGGACTACTAGTGGTATGGACAATCGAAAGAGTACAGTACTCAGGAAAGACTATTTTATTTACCTCTGGATACAGTGTCTGTGACACCAAGTATCTTCTCTTACTCCTAGATATACCCTCGTGGTGTATCCCAGTGTTTACTTTGGAAAATAACAGCTTTAAACTCATACTCTGAGCATATTTGTTGAACTTGTCAAATTGGGTGGTTGTCAGCTCATACCTGTCTGAGATCCTTCGGTAGCAGTTTTGCTATGTGATTTGTGGGGGCTATCTGTACATCCATGAACTGTAAGTATCACAGGTGGCTATCAACTGCTGCTTGGTAATCTTGGTCCCAAAGCTATACTCTTTTTTTTTTAAATAAAAATAAATCACCTTAAAATATGATTTATAATATTCTCATTCCTGAAAAGTGGGAGATGCCAAACAAGAGTCCTGCTCACATGACTATTCATTTTCAAGTGAAGGTCTTTCAAAGCAGAAGTTTACATATTTGAGGACAAGACAGACATTAATTTACTGAACCTAGAGCCTAAAGTCATATTTTAGCACAGGGCTGACTTCTAAATTATATGATCATGACCCCTTAGGTTCTTTGACTTGTGACTGGATTCCTTCCAGGGTTTGGGGGTAAACTTTAAATAGCTAAACAATCTGAAGTTCAACTCTCGAATGGTCAGGCTGACAAGCAGACAGTAGAGAAGAAAAATGATGAGCCTTATCTATAGCTTCTGATGATTTGACATTATTGGAGACCATGGGTTTGGAATCAGTAGTCTCATTTGAGTTTCCTCACCTCTTCATTGAAGTTCTAAAGTTTGCACTTAATTATGTTGTTTCTGTTCAAGGAGTAGGCCCAAATTGGTGCTTTTGATTAAAGACACCTTTGTTTTTAATGCCTTGCCTCTTTGAACTACAAATAAATGAACAAAGAAAAATGTTTAAGGATGTATTTGTGTGTATGCCTCTGCATGCTCAGCTTATTAAGTCAGGCAGAAATAGAACGGAGGTGTGACATTAGCTACAGTTGGCTTTAAAAGGAAAACTTCTTTTAACTTTCACAAATTAAAATTGTAAATTAGGTGTTCTGAAATTTCCCTTGTTCACTGTAGTCACTGTGATACGTATAAAATAGTGGTTCTCAATCGTATTGATACATTAGAACTACTTGAAGAGCTTTAAAGAAAAATCTCATCACCCATATCATACACCAGACTAATTAAAAGAGAATTGTTGGGAGTTGGACACAAGCAAATATGCATTTTTTTTAACTCTCCCAAGTAATTTCAAAGTAGATTGAAGGCTAAAAACTGTTTTTCAATAAATATTATTCTCATCATTTTCCATCATCTGCAACACATACATTGATTTCATGTTAAGTAGCGAAAGGCACCAAGGTAGGCAATATATGAGGAATATTTCTGAGAATGGATATCTTCTTTACAGCTCCTCACAATACAGAATTTAACATTAATTTCTTCTTTTATTCAGTAATAAGTATATTCTATAAATACTGCCAAGGCCTTAGAAGCAATGCTAGATTCCAAATATACATTGGTAAACAAACTAGAAAAACTCTGAGCTCACAGACCTTTAGTCCAGCAGAATAGAAACAATGTGGAGAACATAGGATGTAAGGTAATTCCCACATTTCTGGGTTAACACACATATTGTTACATTTACAAGCTGCATCCCTGATGTTGACTCAAACCAATCACTGGGAACACCATACTACTAAAAATTTTTTCCTGGCTAGTACATTAGCGTACCTCCTGATGAAATTTTTGTTAAGACAAGAGAAGGTATAGTATAACTTTATTCACTGCAGAAACAAGCATGGGGAACAGATTAATAATTTCTGAATTCTTTCTTAGCTTACTATATACTTTTCTGTATCTTTTGATATACTGCACCTGGTCATGTGGAGATATTAAAATAGTTATGTCAGCGGTCAAGCACATTCAATTACTCCATAAAACACAGATGTACAGAACAAAATTAAATTAACAAAAATATTAGGAGAACTTAAGGTGAACAGAAAGCTTTTCTATTATAATGAAATTATTCTAATTGATTTTTTAAAAAGTTTTTATTATGTTTCTTGGTCAGATATCATTAGCATATAATAAAGGTATCATGTGGCATACATCTGTGTCAAAATTACTGTGGGCTTTGGGGTTCCCTCGCTGGGACTAATATATAGTTGAGCTAATTATTCTTCTATTGTTCTTTTAACAGCAAGGCCAATGAGATATTCTTATTTAGAATGGCAACATAAGAATTAGTTTTTCTCCAGTGGTCATATTTCATAAGAGGTAATTTTTGAACATGCTATTTTAAAATCAGGTATCTTTTAATATTGTTAATTTGTAGGTACCTTTAGAAATATATATTATATATATGTATATATATTAATGTTAGAACATTAATGAACAAATTCTAACAAAGTTCTTGTTCCTCTATTGAAGAGTATAATGGTAAAAAAATTATAACAATTTTGATGGTTATGGCTGATGCCCTTTTGACTGTTACAATTTTAAAGATAACTTTAGTTAGTTGGAAAGCATATGTTAAAAGGGAATAGCTCAAGTGAAACAAATTCCTCTTGCTTTTGTCTCCAAGTGAACTGCACTGTGAAAGGACAGAAAACGCCTTTGCATTGCCTGAGAGAATTGCAGTGTGAGATAAGGTGTAGCTGTCGAGTAACTGAAAACCTCTTTCTACCTCCAGAAATATTAAAAAACTGGGAAAGCCTGTTAGCGTCTTTTTTAACAAGTGAAACGAGGCATTTGGTTTAAAAAAGTTTCTTTGTAAGAATATACATTTTTTTGTTTGAGTTGTCCTGGTAGATTTCCTAAAAGCTGATGCCAAGAGGCAATTATTACACACACCTGTGACTACTCAGGTGTGTGAAAAGAAGTTCAGCTAAAGCATATTTTAAAGAGAAAACCAAACTTATTCATTATTTTTATCTTATCTATTAAAAGTTTTAGTTACAGAATGCATTCCTGTCCAGTGAAGCTCTTCTGGCATTATTTCAGGGCCCTCCATCTTCTCGCCTCAGCACTGTATATATACATGACCAGGTAGTTTATTGCCTTTAGTTTGTGAGGGAATCTTTTCATGCAAATGAGATATCATAATGGCTGTACATGAAGACAGCTTTCACCAAAGCTCATACTGAGTCTGAGAGGAAATGTACAGCAAATCTCCTCCACATACCCTTTGTTTCACTTTGGTCAGGTAGACATATTGATTAGGCATACACATTTTGGTAAAAAGGAAAATTGTTTTTGTTTATGATGAAAAATACAATCAGTAAGGTTACTTCATTTGATGATCAGTAAAGTGTTAATAATTGTGTAGAAAAATGTGTTTTGAATATCTTGATTATTTAAATTTTTTTAGATTCAGTAAAGTGCTTTTCTTTGTATTAGTTGGATAGTGATGATGTAACTAGGTACTTCTATTTTTAATTCTGATTTCCAATACCTGACAGATATATTGCGTGTACCTTGCTCAACTACCTTTCCTTCCACTGTGCATTCCCTTTGCCTCTTGGACATGATTTCTCTCTTTTCTTCCTCCACCCCTTAAACCTTCTATTTATCTACACACTTTATCAAAATTACCCGAATGCAACTAAATAAAAACGAGGCAAATATTAGCAAGGGAAAAAGCTCATTTTATTCATATTGTTGTTTAAGAGGCCTACTTCCTAGGCAATAAATTACCTTTACTTTCTTAAACCCAGCAAAGAACTGTCTCTGTAACTGTTTGGGGACACAGAGCATGTGTATATGTTTATTTCTCTCCCTGGAATATTGGACAAAGAAATTTACAATTTCTTCTAAATGTATACTTCAAATAACTGCTAGTGTAAAGGTTTATTTGAAAATCATTTTCTGCCCACTAGAAAACTATCTCATAATCATTTTCTTATTCTTGCTAGATTAATACAACTTCTTTTTTGTGCAAGATGACATACAAATAATGAAGATAGGAAATATGTGATTACTTTTCTTGACGGACAATCTTCAACATGGTGAGAACCTTACCATTACGTATTAATACATTTTTGTTCTCGTTGAGTGTATTGGTACATTTTAGGTATACAGTACAGTTACATTCATTACTGGGATCTTGTACCTTTACATGACAGGTCTTGCTTCTCATTTTTCCCCATGTCCCTGCCCTCCCTTCACCCCCCCATTTACAAACACTTTATTTCCATTTTTTTATTTTCTCATATTTTTTGTTTTCCCTTATTACCTTTCCCCTACCCTTTCCACTTTCCCAACACCTTTATCCTTTTCTTCCTATTTCACATTGTCAATTATCTCATTAGGATCTTATGTACTATTATAGTTTTTCACACCAGAGAAACTATTCGGTATCCTTTTTTTTTTATTTGAAAAAGAATTAAAACAATGTCAACTACCAAATAAGAGTTCACTTTTCATTAAAAATAAACCAGCTAGAACAATTTTAAAAATTGATGTACTGGTAATTGTTATTTACAAATTAAGATAGGTTAAAAAAAAAAACTTATTTTTCTTTGAAGTATTCACAAAAAATTCAAAAGTTATTCTCACATCTTCTCATTAACAGAGGACAATTTCCCACTAACTCATACTAAAAACTTCCCACTAAAGAAAACATGAGTTAGATGCCAATATGTCATAACGGCTTTGCTATAAAGTAATAACAACAGTAAGAGCAAAGTGCTCTAACACAAATTTGTGCTGTAACGCAAGAATCAACAATAAATCAGTATCACTAGCAAGACACATTATATCATGCACATTGTATTAATTATCCCTGACTGCCTTGGCCTTCCCTTTTCCTGGACCACTTTGCTTTCAACTGGGGCAGCCAATAAGGCTTTAAGAATGCCGGGTCCTCCCCCTTGGCTACTGCTGGGCAACAAAACTGGCCAGTTTTAAATAATCAGACTTTTAGTTTCTTCTGCTATTCCTGGTCCCAAATACAATGCATACCTTAGGCCACAGATTGAGGGATTCTGAACAGCTACCAAACAAAACAAAAACACCAAACCAACACACACACACACACACACACACACACGCACGCACACACACACACACACACAAAACAAAGCAAAACAAAACAGAAACCAAACAGATGATGTGACCTGGAAGCGTGATAGAGTTAATTTCTCTATGAGTAAACTTTGTCCAGTGGGAAGCAAACAACAGGAAAGTGTTCGAATTTGCAAATTCTGACCTTCTTCCTAAATCCTGTGGGCTTCTCCAAGCGTGATTCTCCATACAACTCTCCTGTACCTTTCAGTGTGCTCAACAGAGATATCTGCTGATGGAGCTTCAGAGAGACCATGGTGGTGAGGCAGTGGTCAAAATGTTCATGCCTCAGTTTGCTGTACTATTTTGCATCCTTTCTTATCTCACTTTTCTATATTTCACTGTTGCTGTCCTGGTTCATGTGGTCCAAATAATCCCTGCTTTGTGCTGTGGTTTCTAGACAATCTGGAGTTAAATACACACGAAGCTAAATTGCTAACAACACTGTAAGTCATTCCTAATTTGATACTCCTGGCTTCATTTTTTTTTCTAATATCAATTCCTCATTATACAGTTGAGTGTTCTATTAACATTTGAAGCAGCCAGAATTTCTCTATTTCTGACCATATATTTTACCATGCGACAGCAAATCCATAAAAACACCTGGAAAGGGATTAGAGGGTGAAAAGTATCCTTAGGAATACGAGGGTTAAAGATGGAGTCATTACCACAACTAAGTCTAGACAAAGGGGAGAGAAAACGTGAATAACTTTGACAGAAAAACATGCTGGAAATTCTAAGGTTTCCTGTGTGTTTTATGTTCCAAAAGACAGAAACTAGGAAATGGGTACACTAAAGGGTTTCATCTCAGAGGAGAATGATTTGAAATCTTTTGGGAAATTAACAATTGGGCTGGGAGCTGTGCACAGAGGCTTGCCCTTGTGATGTACCTTTGAGAGAATTTGTCCCAGAAAACAGCACAAAACCATCTCATAAGCTACAATGGGACATATTGAATTTGACCATAAAAGCCCATTTGGGGAGAAAAAATCTGAAAAGAAAACGTTCAATATCAGAACTAAGGAAATAAGTAATGAAAATAATGTAAGATTTAATGGCAGGATGAGCCTCTGAAAATTAGTAAATAATCTAGAAAAAGTTTCAGGAAAAATCCAGGCTTTTACAGTAAGTTAAAAGTGGCTATGATATTTATGAAGAGACATTAATATGTTTATAAAATGTATTGGAAAGCAACAGGATGAGTTGTAACCGTGAAGAATTGTGGGAAATGAAAATGTGGCAACAGTACGAAACAAAAGTGGTATGGCAGAAAATTGAATCAAGGATATATTTGAATAGCTCTTCCAACCATCAAAGGAAAAGTGCATGAAGCTAATAATTAACTTATTACTGTATATTATACTACAGTATATTTATTACATATGAGCAAAATTGGCAAGCCAATATATATATATAAATGTATATCTGAAGAAAAAAGTAGAACCAATGAAATCATGCAGTAATCAAATAGGAGAACAAATCTCCAAACCATTCAAATGATACCATTTCAAACAATGTAAGGAGTCACTATATTAAAATCAAGCTGTCCCTGAGGCCATTGCACATGTACTAGTAGTTACTACTTAGCTTGATAAAGAATTGAAAAAGAAAACAGATTACCTACAAAAGACAAAAACAATGTAGCATTCAATCTCTCTTCTGCAACCCTAAATTCCTGAACATTATGAAATAATATCTAAGAAATGTGAAGTATGAAATATTATAATACAATATTTTTGCAAATAATGAGTTGCTTTTAGCAAAGGCAAGAAAATACTATTCTCAGATTTAAATGCACCAAAATGCATAAAATTAATTACACAACGATTTTTCTTTTCATTTGACTAACAGATAAATCATAAAAGTGTAAAATTGTGAGGACATGATGTACCAGGTATTCAGCCTATATCTCAATTCTTAACACAACTTTCTGTAATTTGCTTGGTGAATCTGGATCTAGGTCTCTACAAACTGCATTTCTTCTTTGCAAAGTGCTTCTTAGCCCAAAATATCAACAGGATGCCCTTGAGGCACGTTGGGTTCTGTTTGCTTACTGTCTCTCAGAGTGCTTGAGAGAACAGCCTTCTCCCACCTCAGAAAGGGTGGTCTGATAGCTCCAGTTTCTCTAACTCCTTCTCACACTTCCAGGTCAACTTCAGGGTGTTGTGTCGCAACCTCTCCTGTGAGGTCTGATCCATCTTCTGAGCACCCATCCTCTGAGCAAAGGGAACAGCTCAGCAGTGACAAATGCCACCTTCTCAGAGGTCAAGGTTCCAGCTCTGTAGGGTTGCAACTCCCTAACAGCTTTCTTTGGTTCTCCTGGTTAGTAGTGGTTGCTTGTTTCCTTCAGTTATTAAACTCATGTTGCTGCCCTGTGCTGGTTTGCTTATTTAGACTGCAGTCTCCACTTAGCTACTTTACCTACGTTAGATCCTCTTGGTGAAAATGACGACTTTACTATTTTATTTTCAGCTTAAAATTTTACTGGGCCCAAACAAAATTTGGAAGATGACTTAAAAAATTAAAAAAAAAAAAGAAACTTGGAAAGTGACAAGAACTATTTTAAAGCTCTAGAACAAAATATACCAGTACTTCATCAGTAGCGTATAGTTTGTTTTTCTAACTTCCAGATTTCTAAATTGATACATTTAAAAAATTTTGTAAATACTACTAAAATATACCTTGACATAATAGTAGGGTTTATGGCTTTTAAGATAATAAATATAATTTATTGAGTACTTGCAATAGTATCAGACATCTTACTATATGTACTATATGAACATTATTTTATTTAACCTTCTTTATAACTCCCAAATATGGGTCAGCTCATACCCACTTTATTCCCAAGAGAAAACAACTTTGAAACAGTGAATGAAGCTACTAAAAATCCTTTCCTTTGGTAAAGGAATTGTATCTTTCCAGACAAATATTGGAATTGATATCTTTACGTGCCCTTGTATACAATAGAGTAGAGATGTTACTTATAATAAATCCTACAACTCTTTCAATGTGGTCCTATTATTTAATATACTTCAATATTCTGAATAATACTTTTGGATACTTCATAATATTTATATTTATGTTAATCAAAATAGAGAAGAATTAAAATTGTTTGAGGAACTGTTCTAAAAATTAAGCTGTAAAGCAGTAACTACACCCATTCTTCTATCAGATTCTCAAATATTTCACAGGTGGCTTTGATTGTTTTATTCATTAAAAGCATGTGGCATGTAGCTACGGCTCAGGATGAAGAACAAGCTTTGGATTCTAAAACCACATTAGAAACAGAAGCAGCAGAGTTCCAAAGCAAATCTGTTGTCCAGACTATATGGATAAATATGCCCACATGTGCGAAAGTTAACAATTATTTGAACTAGAGAGAACTGAAAAGGAGTTCCGGAAGTGAGTTTATAGAAAAACCTGAATGAACAAAACTATCTCAATTTGTGGAAAACCTTAAATATGTAATTCCCAGATGTGAAAATCACTGAAATTTCTTTTGTTTTTCCAGGCATGATGAAAAAAGAAAAAGAAAAAATAAGTGCTTCAGGAGCCAAAAATCAGACACATTCTCATAATTTTATGACACTGATGAAACTCAGAAAGCTTACATAAACTGATCAGATGTCTTACTTTGTAGGAGATAAGGCTAAGATCTGGGTCTAGGCGGACTGATTTTCAAGCTCAGACTTCTAAGCACTACACTATCCTATCTTAAAGTTAATTAAGTACAGGAAACAATATTTTAGAGAATTTATTTCTCTTTACTCATTTGTTTGTTTCAAAATAAATTTTAAATAAATGTTGATATCCACCCTGATTATAAAGTTTCCAAATTCTGGTGAATGTTTTCTTGGGCTATTATTTGCTAACCCTCTTCCCACCTTGGTACCCTGCCCTTATTTCTAGCCTGGTTTCTTGCAACATTGTCCTACTTTGAGCCCTCTGAGAGCATCAGTGAACCTGTCCTCCACAAGCCTAACAAGGGACCCTATTTAGCTTTGATTTGTTCCCGATTTAAAAATGTTTTAGGTTTGAAAACTTCAATTATGTCATGAATGGGGAAACCTCTCTTAGGACTAGAAGGGAAGAAAATATAGTGATTTTAATTTTTTTTTTTTACCCCTTGAAAGAAAAGAGAAAGAATAAGATTATATTTCAATTAAGGACTCTGTCTTGGCCTAAGGATTTAAGATACTTAATCTCTAAAGAATTTGGCTTCCCAAGAGTGGGGAATGTTAAATTTAAACTATAGAATTCACTTGAATTAAAACAAATTACTAAAATGGATAATTTTCCTGGATTTATATAGTTTTGTTTTGGTAGAAATTTATATATGATTGAATGTTGTCTTTCCACCATAGTCACAAGACCATTTCCATCATATTAACCGGATGCTCAGCTTTTTTCTTTTCAGTCACCATACCAGCTTCAATTAAATTAATCTAAGCCAAATCCTACTGATCCACTTGGGAAACAACAGGGCCACTTTCTGATGGGAAAATATAAAAGATATACAGGAAAAGTAAATACCAGGCCAGTGAAGGACATATTATGTATTAATATTTCTTAGAACACACACATACACAAACACACACATACACACACACAGAGAAACCTCTATTTGGGCATCAGGGTGTCTGTGCGTCTCTCTTTAGGTAGGGGGTCCTGGATTACATTTTCCCTTGTTATCTCGATCCTCTCCACAGTGCTGCTGCTATTGTGTTCCCTCTGCTCTCAAATGATTAACTGGAAGTTCCTAAGCATAAGCCAAGATTGTACAAATTAAGCCTCTAATTATTGGCCTTCCCATTCTCCAGACAACGTGGCTACTGGAGTGACCACGTGTCATGTCATTTAAACTTGGACCTTTTGACCACAGTAATGATAATTATAGTCGGGACTCTAGCATAACAGCCAAAACTACATTTATACTGTGCCAATTCCAGAGCTCTACCTACTTTTGGATTATCCCTGCATCTCATTGTCAGTGTCTAGGACTTGGTTCTTCCAATCTCAATGCCTAGATAACTGTGTTTCTTCCAAGGGACAGTTCATTCTATGTCCAACATCCATGGACATAGATGTTTTGCCTTGACCTTTGCTCAAATTTCACCCTCTTCCCCTTTATGTTCAAAGTCAGAATGCTGCCCTGAAACAGCCTGAAAGCTTGACCTCCTTCCTTAAACCCGGTAGTCTGTTATTCCTCTTCTTTTAGAGGAGGTGGACCATTGTCCTGGGGATCCAACCCAGGGCCTTGAACATACTGGCCAAGCAATCTATCACTGAACTTCAACCCTAGCACCATTACAGTCTTCAACTCTTGCAGTAGAACCAACTCAGAGGTTGAGTCCTTTTCTTTGAATATAAGTAGTGCTTGCTGCCTAACTGGTCAGCTGCCTGTGGCCTGCAGCGCTGTGAGCCCTTGTTTCCTTTGTTATTGTACTGCAAACCTCCTGCCAGTCTGTTATCACCTTTGGGATTGATGATGCTGACCACTTTAAAATTGGCACATGCTGCTGGATTCTTGAGATATTTATAGCTATCTCTAGTGTTGGAGCTAGACATTTTGGTTGTTTTCTGAATCCTTGTCCTTCATATGTGGGCACATTTGTATTAAACATTAATCTCTCTCACCTCTTCCCATGACACGGGAGTCATGAGATGACTATTCTTATGTTCAACATTTACTAAGGACCTTCTATGTTGACAATAATCTGATGGATACAGTTTGGAATATAAAGATAAATATAGACTCACTTGTGGTAGAGTGAATTAAAAAGAGATTGGAAATGGATTGCAATTTATGGCAGTATGTCACTCTGGCCAAGGAATAAAAGAGAACAGACACAAACATTTTGAAAAAAAAAAAAGTTGGAAACTGTATTTATATAGGCATGGTATCAATTAAATTTTATGGATGTTAAGCAACATACACCAACTTTAAAAATTTAAGTGAAAAGGGAACTTCTAAGAAAGACATTAAAGTATAATATACAATGGAAAGAAAAGTTGTTTATCTGTAGTACAGTTTTGTACCTGTAATAATTTACTCATTGCCCTTGCAGGATTGAGGTTCCCATTCCTTGGATGCTGTGTGTTTTATAAATGTCTAGCTTTCACTTGACTTTCTCTGTGGGTACTGAAATTGGCTGAAGAAAAACTGTCTGCCTAGGGCCATCACCTAGATGAAGACTGTGCCATGGTCTAACAGCCAGTGGCTGATGATCTGTTGCGACTACATCGCAGCACTACCCCAATCATCTTCAATTCACACCCCATGTGGTGGGTGCTGATCACAGGAATAATCTTATAGAGGGTACAGTTGATTTGCAGCTTTAATGCAGAGGAATTCCTAACTCTTCTTCTAGTGATATTTAGATGTCTGTCTTGGTTCTTGGCCTATATGAGGCCAGTGAGATTTATCACATGCTGTTGAAAGTCTGCAATTTCTGTGCCAACACCCAAGGTCACTTTCTATTACTAATGGTTTCCAAATGGTTTAGTTAGTTAAATAGTCTGACTTGACAGCATGACAAGAGAGACATAAAAATTTTATTGAACTTTCTGCATTGAGTGCTCCCAAAACAGAGATTTCTTACATGGACCTTGGTTCGATCCAGTTATGAAGCATGGTTCTTGAATGTATAAGGGCCCTTTGGAGCTAGTGTCTTGAGGTCTTTATGATAGCCTTGTGTACCTGTACTTGTTTGTTTTAATGACACTGTTTCTTTTGTCTTTAAATAAACTTATTACATGAGTATGTTATTTGGAATCTGTGAGTTCTTTAAATAGTTATACAAGTAAAACCTTTGCAATGGTTCAAAAAAGTTCCCACATGTGGATCTCTGTCTTGGAATCTGTCCTCTGGGGGACCCTGATCTATGAACATAATGAACTTTTGGAATAATAATCAGATGAACAATGAAGTTTTCAACATCAGGAAAATGGAGACTTTCTATCTAAGGTTCTCTAAACTCCTTTTGTCATCTGTCTTTGCTACAAGTTGAACTGTGTCCTCCAAAATTTATGCATTCACTACTAGCACAATCTTTGCTTAAGATTCAAATTTCTAAGAAGTTAATTTTTAATGAATCAGAAGGTGGCTTTAGGAGATAGGGTGAGTGCAGAAATAATTAGTTGAGATGTGGTTATCCTAGAGTGTGGGAGACACACACACACACACACACACACACTCACAAACACACAATACAATTGAAGATGATCAGTGTGAGGCAAAAGAAGCCCAGAAATACCAAAAGTGTATAGCAAGCATCCAAAAGCAAGGAGAGAGCCATGGGACAGATCAGAGGAATAGAATAAGTTTTAGAGATAACTTTTGAAGAACTTGGATTATTAATTTGCTATGGGCTGGACCAGAAGGGAAGCAAATTATAACTTCAATGTTGCACCACTGAAAAGCTGAGATAGTCTCTGTGGCTGGGGCTGGAGCAGCTGGAAAGAAACAACCACTTTGGGGCAATAACTGACCTTGTCAGGCCAGCCAGTCCCCAGTTCACTCGCAAAAGTTTAAGTGCCAAAATTTACAGTCAGAAATCATATAGCAAAAACATATCATGAAGAGGAAAATCAGCAATTAGTGCCAAGAGAATTAATTTGCTGGGGGAAAGAATATTCTTTTTAATAAATGGTGCTGGGAAAACTAAATGTTTATATGGAAAATAATGAAATTAAAAAGCCTGCATCACATCATACTCAAAAGTTAATTTCCAAAGATTGAAATTTCTAAATGTAAGAGATAAACTTACTGATTTCTTAGAAGAACAAATAGGCATAAATCTTCATGACCACAAATTAGGAAATTGTCTCTTAGGTATAACAGTAACACAAAGAGTGACCATCAAATAGATAAGTGAGGCAAACATTGACACTGTTTTGTTGTTTAAGGCATCAAACATTTTTTAAAATCCAAAGAATAAAATAATTCAATTAAAAAGGATACAATTAGACATCTTTTTCCAAAGCAGAGATTCAAGTACCAATAGGCATATGGAAAGATGTTCATATAATTAATCATAATAGAAATACAAATCAAAATTTCAGTAAGATACCACTCATATGAAATAGAATTACTGTAGTAAAGAGAAATATAACAATAATTATAGGTGATATTCTGATAGAAGGTGCATTTGTTTTGGAGAACATTCTTGTATTTCCTTAAAAGACTAGCAGTTACCATATAACAGCAGTTCCATACCTTGCTATAAAACTGTAAGAAATAAAAGATGCCCACACAACACTTATACACAAATAGAGCGAGTGACATCATTCATAAGAGGCAAAAAGTAGGAAACACAAATGTTTATCAACTAATGGGTAAATAGACAAAATGTATGTAACTAAAATGCAATATTATATAGCAGTAAAAAGGAGTACAATTCTGGTTCATACTACAATATGGATGAATATTCAAATGCTATGTTGAATTAAAAGGTCACGCACAAAGCGCCACATCTTTTATAAATCCATAGGTTTGAAAGGTACAGAATAGAGAGATCTAAGAGGGAGAAAGTAATTTAGCAGTTGCCTACTAGTGATTCTTGGGAAGCAAGATAGGAATCGTGAGTAAGGAGTGCGGGGATTTAATTCTGGAGTGATAAAAGTGATATAAAATCAACTGCACTGATAATGTAACTATTCTGTGTTATACTGAGAGCCACTGAGTTATGTACTTTAGATGACTTGTGTCCCAATAAAACTATTAGAAATCTGAAGGTGGATGGAAATTTTGAATGTGAACTTGAAGAGCAGGTGTAAGGAACAGGATCCAGTTCAATATATGAATTATCAGGGCTGAGTATACAGCACAAAGAATCACATTTCTAACTGACAAGGATGATGTAATAAAACATGTCTTCACCAACGAGCATGTAGGTATAGTGGACCCTCAAGTTAAGACTGGCCTGACATATTAACAACTTGGGTGAATTAGGTTAATGGAAGATTCATTTGCCTCTTGTTATTCAGAACATCAACCCAGGGGAACATCCAGATCTCAGCTGTATTGACTTAACACTCAACTTGAGTTACAACCACCCCTTGGTAACCGATCGAGTTCATAAGTCAAGGGTCTACTCTGTAATTCTTCAGTGAAATCTCAATAAACATGAAAAAATTGTTTCTAAATAAATGTTAACTATTCTATTGTAAGCCCCCTCCTTTTCTTCCCCTAACATTATCTTACCCGGATTCCAGAACTTTTCAAAATTCCATATTCAGTGCACATCTATTATCCTTTCTCTTCCCCAGATTGGAAATGGAGATGGGCAAGAGAGGGCTTTTATCTCAGACATTTTCCACCCATCTCTACTCTCATCTCTTCCTTTCTCTTCTTAGTTTAGGGGACAGATAAAGTATATGGAGAAGGAGCAACTTTGTTATACTACAAAGTAGATACCTACATGCATACACAAGGAGTCCTGTGCCTTCCCATTTAGTTACTGAGGTGGACTTTACATGCTGAAACAGGGAAGCCATTCCCTAACCATGCAAATCAATTTTCTTAACCCTTTCTCTGATATTTTTCCAATTATCTTCTGATAATGTTCAACAGTCCTCTCTTATCTAAGGGAGATATGTTTGAGAATCCCCAGTGGGTATCTTACATCACAAATGATACAAATATACATACCTTTGTTTCTTATACTTTGATCAACTGTAATTTATAAATCATGCGAAGTAAGATTAAGCAAAACAACACTCCAAATAAAACAACTATGACATACTATAGCAAAAGTTATGTGAATGCAGCCTCTCAGTATATCTTATTGTGTAGTACTCCTTTTTCTTCTTGTGACAATGTGAGATAATATAATTCCTGTGTGATGAGACAAAGTGAAATTACGAGTGACCTTCGGACATGATTAGAAGGAGGATCCTAATTCCATGGCTGTGCCACCTGACCATGAGTAACTGGGACTATGGGGAGGAAAAGCAAAAATAAGGAGGACAGCTGTTTGGGAATTTTGTCAAAAAGTTCACAATTTCCCTTTCCTCTTATTGAGTCTTGACAATGATTCCTTATGTTATTTTACCTAAGTGCTGGGGGAAAAGATTTAATTGAAGCAATCTGTACTCTGCTCCCAACCTTATAAGTTACATAGAAACTGTTCCTTGTTATAAATTGTTAATCCCAATAATTTGTTTGGGGGAAGGATGGGTATTGTATTCAAATTACTGTAGCTTTCAGGTTTCCTATTTCCTTTCTTCAATGTGTTTAACTTTTATTAGTATCTGTTTGCAGACCTAATGATCACATTCATCCTGGAGAGCTGATGTGCGTACCTAATGCATCTTAATTCTTTTTACTTTCCTTTCTCTCCCCTCCATCTCCCTGTTTTTATTCTTGTGTTGTCTTCATTTGAGGCACATGGAAAGCCAGTAATGAAAGATGCTAGCAGATATTTTCATCCACTTCCCATTGTTCTTCTTTTATCTGATGTCTTCTCCTGTTCTTTGTTTCTTTCCACAAAATTTCAGATTCCAAGTGGAACTTTATCCATACCCAACAAAGTTATTGGCAACTGAGAACTGTGTGCCTGTGTCTTTTTATTAATTGCCTTGCTGCTTTCTATAGCGTTTAACCACACTATCCAGGTGGTGTTAAGTTGAACGCAAAGGCACACTAACCACTAAATAATTTACTCCCAACCTTTCCAAACACTGCCATGCTCTCTAGTGACTTGGGCAGCAATGATAATTATATTTGTAGAGTTGTCTTCTTCGTCAAAACTGACAGCGGCTTTTCTGACACCACTAAAAGTGACAGTGACAGTACAGTGTCTTTGGGTTGGCCTACATATTTTTTTAAGAAAATAAATGTCATAAGACTGTGGAAACAATCATTTTAGTGGCACTTGAAATCATACCTCACTGTGCCAAGGTAAAAATAACTTGGGACAACAGATTTGACTTTGATGAAGAGTAACATAGAAAGCAGAGTGTGACTGAAACCATACATTTTTAAAGTTCTTCTACCAGTTTATTTCCTTTGAGCTCTACAAAGGGTAGCAACTTTGTCTTTGAACTGGTTAGGTACGAAATGTACTCCCTTTACTTTTTGTCATCTTTGAGATAATTTTGGAATCATAGTTGGTAACCTCTCCAGATGCCAGGCAACACAGATTTTCTTTAGACAGCTTTGAGAACCACAGAGGAAAAGTGGGAACGCACAATGGGAAGAGAAGATGCAACATTACTTGAGAGGAGTTTTTGAAATAAAATTCTTATTCCACTTCCAGGCAAGGAAGGCCAGACATTAAAGGAGACATACACATGAAAAGTGAAACAAATGAACAAACATTTCATTATTGGCATTCTTCACATTGGTGAGCAAAAACACTTTATTTAACCATTCTTGTATTTAAATAACTATCCTAGTTACAACTTGAAGGATAATTTGAATCTTGTTTCTATAATTTAGCACTATTTTTACCAATGTAAAATGAGAATACCAGAGAGAGAGAGAGAGAGAGAGAGAGAGAGACAGACAGGGGTGGGGGGTTACACTCAGCCTGACATATACAGAGCCCTTAAAACTGGACTCCGCCCTGAACCACCAACTATATTTTCCAACTAACTGCTCTTTAACTGCAGTAGGTAACCTCCATATACCTCAGACAGAAAGGCTGGGAGGATGAGTGTGGTAATGGTAAACCTGTCTTATTTTCCCAGACCTGAAGTCACAGCGTTTCTCTTCTTCTGTGGACAGAAGAAGCCCTATTAATTTCCCTTGATCCCAAACCCACGTTCATCGGGGCTTTTTCCAATGCATTTCTAACTCATCTGTCTTCTTCCATTTTCTTCTCTCGCAAATTTTAAAATCTGATTTACCAATATCAGATAATCTGGATTTCCCAAACCCTACTCACCTCCTCAACATTCCCTGCTTGAGAGTCACCAGGTGACTTTTTATTGTCCATCACATCAAGCCCAGTCCCTTTAGCTTGACCCCTTATTCTTTGAGAGTTCTCCTAGGAAACAGCACCCCTCTCCAGGTCCATCCCAGGGTAATTTCCCACTTCCTGCCCTCCCTTCTCCTGCTTGGAGTGCTCCCCCCTGGGCTCCTTCCTGCAGTGTTTCTTTACCATGGTTCACCAATGTTTTTGTTCTCCCATAGATTCAAACACACCCTTTATTCCTTACATACTCACTGAAAATCACAGTTTTTGTTTCACCTAGCAGCCAGAAATTTCTGAGGTTTTACTTTCCCTAATTTGCATTAGGAAAGCAAAAAAGAAAAGAAAACAAACAACGAACAAACAAAAAGCATTGCCTTGGGACTTTTTAAATATAGAATTATTGTGACATGGGATGCATATTTTTCTAAACAATGCCTTTTCTCTCCATTTAAAGAAACTGATGTGCTCCTTTCCTTGAAAGTCACAAACATGTTTAAGTCCCAAACTCCTTTCTAGTCAGCATGATCTCAGCCTTCCGTAAGGTCATTTTAAAACGATTTTTTTACCTAATATGCTTATAAATGGTACATGCCCATTTATCGCCTCTGTACTGGGTGCTATATTTGCTTTTTCTGTGAAATGGGTGAACTTCATGAGAATGCAACTATGTCTTATATTTCACTATTTCTGTCTAACTTAATTCCAGCCATGTGATAAATGAGTGAGCTCCCATTATCGATTCTTTCTTCTTAAGGATTTGAAATTTTTGCCATTTTGAAACACGTTCCTGTCTGAAATATAACTGCTAAGCATTGATGTTAAAGCTAAACACACTGACAATCCAAGTATTTTGTAAAAAGAAAATTACAATAGGCTTTCGGAAAACCTGTACACAAACAAAAACACTCAAAATGTAACTATTGGAATGACGATCCACATGCTTTTAAGATGAATAAGGTTTACAAGGTAATCACGGCCATATATTTACTGACAACTTTTCTCAGTTACTAACAGGTTTTGGGACTCTGGATGATTTCCTCATTAAAATGTTGCTTACAATCTATCCCAACTTGTTTTTCCAATACTAATTTATCTCATCACAAATTATCCCTTGTTCAAAAAAAAAATGTGTGAGTAATACTTTCCATGCATCTTGCCAAACCTGTTAGGAAACATTCCATCTGTGCTTCCAAAGCTAATGTTTATGTTTTCTAATAGGCATGGCTTTCATCTGAAGTCTGATATTTTAGAAGCTTTCATTTACTATTTTTGAAGAAATGTTTTGCCCACATTGCACAGGTATTCACTATCATTATTTTCACTGACTGGCTGTATTAAACACGATTATAAAACAAATCATTGGAATACACTGATAAAAGAACTTTTTTCATACTATTTTAGCATATACCTATGACACCGTTCATTTGTACAGGCATGGAAAGACCTATGACGTTGAAAGAGGCACTACTTTAAACAAAAGACTAGATTTGTTTTCTGCAAAATTTAACAATGCATTCAGAAATTAGATCCATCTATCCTTTGTTTTAAATAAGCAAGAATGATAGCTTTCTGGGATGTTGTTTACTCACATGGGTTTTGAAAAATATTACTCAAGTGTCTACTATTCCTTTTTTAAGAAGAAAAGAGCAAACATTATTTCATTTCTTAATAATTCAAGTACACTCACTACACATATACTTGTTCTTTTATGGGGCACCAAACTTCATACATATGTAATGAATGATCTTTAAAGGTAATGAATGTCTTTAAACATTTCTCTTGATTTATGTTATTGGCTCACCAACTATTCCCAGGGAATGAGGTTGAATACTTCCAAATATGCCCTTTTCACCTTTCTGCTCACACTTTTCTTTCCTGCCAAAATCTTGTTTTTGCAGTAATATTTTGTTACTGATGTTCACAATGTGTTATCCTTTTCTAGTAAGGAAATAGGAATAGGGAAACACCCTGATTAATTTTCTCTCTTACCGAAATCCTTGTCTCTTGGGAATCTGTAGGTCTGCAATTTGCTCCCTGCTCCTTTCTTCCTTCACCAAATGGTGGAGAGCACGTGTTGGTGCCTCTGAACTGCAAGCCCGACAGGTGCCTGGAAAGCCCTTTTCCCTGGTTGCCTTGATCTCACCTGCACCTCCACAGTTGTGGTTGTCACTAAATTGTCAGGTCAGTCAGTCAGTTTGTTCTTTTTAATGGATTTTAATGGTGTTCAGCTAAAAGACAACACAGCCCTAAACTAACAGAGCAGAATAATGAATTGCATAAGGATAACCTAAATTATTTACACAAAAATGTAGAGCAGTGCCATACTCAATACTCATCCTAGCAAATACCAAACTTAATATCATCTGTTTTTTGCCATTGAACACAGTGTAAAGGAACCACATTTCTGCTCTTAATTCTGTCACTTGGATGGATCCACCATATGAGGGATGTCAGAATACTTCTTGAGTGAGATTCAAATTTTGAAAAAATCTTTATGTTTAAAAAACAGTTAAACTAGATAATTAAAACAATTTAGCTTTAAAGCTTGGTCGTTAACATGTCTCTTTAGAATATCTTAGAGAAGAAGACATACTCACATTGCCCATAGTCGTTTCTGTTCTGCCATCCTAGAGCATTTAACAACATACATGGTTACAACTAAAAACACAGCAATAGATTGCCTAAAGGAATTCCTGTAGACAAATGGAAGAAAAACACATCAGCATGGAGTTGAGATTGAAGAAATTAAGTGTCAGAGTTTCCTTTATTTTATTTGACAGTGTCTTTCAAATCATAGGACTTGTGACACCAAGTTTATAACCGAGTTAGAGTGTGGCTGTAGCAACAACTACAACTCTTCACTGAGAGCGCTATGCATAGGCCTTAAGTGTTTAGCATACATTAATTTCAACCCTCACAGCGATTCCATGGTGCAGTATATTAGTTTCCTAGGCCTGATAGAACAAATTGCCACATCCTTCAAGTTTTAAAGCAACAAAACTTTATTTTTCCACAGTTCTGGAGGCTTAAAGTCCAAACCCTAGCAAAGGCACAGCACCTCTGGATGTTCTTGTGAAGAATCTATTCTTTGCTTTTTCTGCCTTTTGGTGACAGACTTGTGATGACATCACTCCAATCTCTGACCTGTGGCTCCCTCCCCTCTCTGTCTTCTGTGTGTATGTTTTGTAAGGATACTTGTCTTTAGGTTTTAGCTCACGTGGATAGCACAAGACAATCTCTTCATCTCCGAAACTTTAGCTTCATTTCATCTGAAATAGACTCACCTTGTTTTCAATTCAGATAACAGTCACATGTCCCTAGCATTAGGATGTAGACATAACATTTGTGAGTAACCATTCAACCTACTACAAGTAAGCAGTCTTACTAAATATATCCATTTCTGAGATAATGAAAATGAAGCACACTACCTAAACCATTATTAAAACGTGACAAGTATCATCAATCACCCTGAGTGGTTTTTATACACCGCACTATTAAATATTTATAACATTCCAAAAATTGGGTACAATTATTATTTTTTGGAATTTTACAGGCAAGACAACCAAGGCAGAAAAAAAAACATTTTTCTTATCCTTTAGACAAAAATTTTCCTTCAATCATGGGGGAATGTCTCACAGAAATAAACGATAAATCAAAATGTCTGGTAAAGGGGTATGAAAAAATAAAGGAGTGGAGGGAAATAGAGAATACTATGAGTGGATTACGTTTTTAAATAGTTGGTTAGGGAAGGTCTCAGAATTAATCAAAGAGGGGAGGTTGGGTTGAGACCACATAGATATCTAGGATAAGAGGATTCCAGGAAGAAAAAATTAGCCAGTAAAAAGACTTTCAGGAGTGTCCTATAACTACTTGCCTTTCCTTTAGACAAGCTAGTTGTAAGGTACCCAAAGGACACTGAGATGTAAATGACAAGTAGCACTTATGACTGTACCTGAAAAGCAAGAACTGTGCAGAAGAAAAAGATGAGAAGTCATTATTGAATCATGTACCCCAAATCCAGTGTCCATTCCTCCATACCAGGAGGAAGTAATTTTGTGTGAAAAGTGCCAATTTGACACATATATTAAAAAGTTTTCCACTGTTGGCAATCTTGAGGTTGGCACACTCAGTGAATTTTATAAAATGAAAACACTCGTTCATACAATTCCATAATAAGCTTACTCTACCATTCTAAAATCATGGACAGACAGACTCAGATGTGGCTTATTATCATCAGCAAAGTGCCCTTTGGCCTTTATCACTATATTGCGGTTGACATGAGCTTGGTACTTCAGTGTCAACTGTATCAGAGTAAGCAGGGCCAATGCATGGGACATCTGGTTAAGCAGTTCCGTGGAACTCCAAGTAGTTGACAATCTTGCAAAGCACAGCCTAATATCCTTCCTTTTACTGGAAGATATTTTTTCCCCCACAATCACTTTGACATCTAAAAATCCAGGAACTTCCTAAGAGCAGAAATTTTAAAAAGGCTTCTCAATAGCTCACTCTTGTCGGTTTTAATTGTCAGTTTATACCAAATAAACATTTAGTGCAGTTTATGAGTTCCTATATCTCTTTCTTGCCATCTCCAGTGGATGGAAATATTGCCCCACAGACACTTCTGTCAGGTTCTGGGCACGTATGTGTTTGGAGAAGCACATCGTTCCTAAGAGCAGAAATTTTAAAAAGGCTTCTCAATAGCTCACTCTTGTCGGTTTTAATTGTCAGTTTATACCAAATAAACATTTAGTGCAGTTTATGAGTTCCTATATCTCTTTCTTGCCATCTCCAGTGGATGGAAATATTGCCCCACAGACACTTCTGTCAGGTTCTGGGCACGTATGTGTTTGGAGAAGCACATCGTTTATGGTAGCCAGCTTCTCAATAGCTCACTCTTGTCGGTTTTATTGCCCCACAGACACTTCTGTCAGGTTCTGGGCACGTATGTGTTTGGAGAAGCACATCGTTTATGGTAGCCAAACACTGCAGAATCTTCTTAAGTTTTAATGTATATTTATTATATTTCTCCACTGTAGGAGGAGGATAGGGATGGGGTATAAGACTGGTTAGACTGTTTTGTGATGTGAGCCAGAGCGATGAGTGAACAGGATTTCAGGGCTGGCTCTAAAGCATAATGTCCCTGAGAAAGGATTTACTAAACTAGTCCAAGGTGGACTTCTGCCAAACTATTGTTTCTTAAATTGACCTGTTTTATCTTACTAAATTTTTTGCTTTACTTTCTTTCTTTCTTTTTTTTTTTTTTTTTTTTTTTTTTTTTGCGTACTGTAAAATAAGAACCATGAATCAGTGCTAGTGCTCCTTCCCAGAAAGAGCAATGTGACAATATTAATACCGTGACTCCCAATTGTCCAGTTGAAGCTTAAGGGTCCTCATATTTTATACAATAGAAAGTTGTACATATTATTCATGCCTTTATATGTACAAGACACATGAAAAATCACTTCTAACTTTTTCTGTTTCTCCTCACCTCTTTAACATTACTTGCCTTGATATTTCTGTGGAAGAAGTGCATAGGTAAAAAGAGAGTCAAGTAAAAGTATTTCCTTCAGCTTGATCTGATATTTAAGTGTGATGTGAAGACCACTGTAAAGAGAAATGTTGGAGCTCTTTTGAAATTTCATTGTATTTCTAAATTTAAAGCAAGATCTTAAGAATAATGAGTATGTGTTCATGAGCATTTAAATTCTAAAGACTCAAAACTTAAAAATCAGTAGTCTTTCACAGCCTCTACTTACCCTAGTTCCTAGGCACCCAGTTCTGGTTATCTATTTGAGTTTTGGGAGCCTTTTAAATAAAACACTTGGTTCTGAAGCCACTGCTCTTCATAAGAGCAGTGAATTTCTAGATAGGTTTATGTTTTTTTTTAATTCATTGTTTGTCGGTACATTCTAGGTTTACAATATGATGGCATTCGTCATTAGGAATTTGCACCCTTTCATGATATACCTTGGTTCTTACTTTTTCCCCATTGTCCTGCCCTCCTTTGACCCCTGTACCACGCCCCATTTACAAATACTTGGTTTCCATGTTTCCATTTTTCCCTTTTCTCATATTTTTTCCTTTCCCTTACCCTCCCCCCTCACTTCCCGTTCTTTGGGACTCACATTTCTATTTCACATTATCTATTCTACATTTTGATCCTCATTTAAGCTTTCAGTTTCTCATACCAGAGGAACTATTTGGAATCTACACATGTGTATTCTATTTATTTCACTTAAGAGTATCATCTCAATATGCATCCACTTAGCTATCAGTGTCTCTAGTTTCTCGTTCTTTATGGCTCCATTTTATATAAAAACCACATCTTCTTTATCCAGTCATCAGTTGATAGGAAATTGGACTATTTTCAAGTTTTAGTTACAACAAACAGTGCCGTTATAAACATGGATGTTCATATATTGCTGTGGTATGATTCTTTTAATTCTTTTTGGAAGATACCCAGCAGGGGAAGAGTTAGGTCAAATAAGGACCTGTAATACTAGTTCTTTGAGGCATTTTCATATTGATCTCCACAGTGTTTGCACCAGTCCACACCCCTACCCACAGTAGAGAAGGGTTATTTCTTTCCCACAACCCCACCAGCCCTTTTTATTGGTTGATTTCTTGATGGCAGCCACTCTTTCTGAATTAAGGTGGAATCTCAGCATTATTTTCATTTGCCTCTCTTGAATGACCAGTGATGTTGAACATTTTTTCATGTTTATTTGCTGTTTCTACTTCTTTGTCTGAGAAGTGTCTGTTCATCTCACATGCCCATTTTTGGACTGGATCTTTAAATTGAAGGGGCCTGATTTTTTAAAGTTCTTTATATATTCTATCTAATAGACCTTTGTCTGAGGAACAGCTGATAAATTTCTTTTTCCCACATTGTGGGTTGCCTCTTCACACTATTGGTGGTTTCCCTTGCAGTGCAGAGCTTTTTAATAAGAAGAGATCCCACTTGTTGATTCTTTGTGCTAGTTCACATGTGACTGAGGTTTTGTTCATAAAATCTTTTCCTACACTAATGTCTTCAAGAGTTCTACCTAACCTCTCTTCCAACCAGTTTAATGCTTCTATTTTAATATTTAGATATTTGATTATTTCAATTTTAATTAGTGCATGGTGAGAGATATAGGTCTAGTTTTAATATTTGGCAAGTTGAAACCCAATTATTCAAGCACCATTTATTAAAGAGGCTATCTTTCCTCCAGTGATTGTGTTCGGCTCCTCTGTCAAAGATGAGGTGGCTGAGAGTGTCTGGAGTTCTTTCTGCATCTTTTAATCTGTTCCACTGATCCTCTGGTCTGTTGCTTTGTCAGTACCATGCTATTTTTAATCATAGTAGCTTTGTAGTGTAGTTTCAAATTGGGAACTGTGATACTCCCTACATTGTCTTTGTTGCCTAGAATTGCTTTTGCTATTCTCTATCTCTTTTGTTCCAAATGAAGTTTTGGATTATTTTCTCTAGTTCTTTGAAGTAAGCTTTTGGAATTTCAATGGGATTGCATTGAATCTATATAGCAGCTTTGAAAGTATGGCCATTTTCACTATATTGGTTCTTCCTAAGTGATGTATTTCCAATTTCTGATGTACTCTTCTACCTCTTTTTTTTCAGAGTGCTGTAGTTTTCTGACTAGAGGTCTTTGATTTCTTTTGTTAGATTGCTTCCTAGGTATTTTTAAAATGCTATTATTAAAGGAATTGTTTCTCCAGTTCCTCTCTCAGTGAGTCTGTTGTTCTTGTACAGGAAGGCTATTGATTTTTGTCTGTTGACCACAAGGTCAGCTACTCTACTGAATTTAGTTATTAATTCTAGAAGACTATTGGTGGAGTTATTGGGTTCTTCTATATAGAGTTTCAAGTCATCTGCAAATAGTGATGGTGTAACTTCTTCATTTCCTACCTTTATTCCTTTTATTTCTTTCTCTTATCTAGTTGCTGTGGCTAAGTTTCCAGAACTATATTGGACAGGAATGGTGATAGTGGACATTCTTGTCTTGTTCTTGATTTTAGCACAAAGGCTTTGGCTGTTTGACCATTTAGTATAATGTCAGTTGTTGGCTTTTCATAAATGGCTTTTATCACATTGAGATAAAGACCATTTATTCCAATTTTCTATAGAGTTTTTATCATGAGTGAATGTTGGATTTTGTAGAATGCTTTTTCTGCTTCTATTGAGAAGATAATATGGTTTTTGTCTTTGACTCTCTTAATATAATGTATTATATTTATTATCTTGTGTATGTTGAACTATCCTAGAATCCCTGTGATGAATCTCACTTGACAGAGTTTATAATCTTCTTGATGATCTTCTACATTCTGTTTTCCAATATCATATCGAGTATTTTTGCATCTATATTCATTAGGGAGATTGGCCTATAGTTCTCTTTTTCAGTTGGATCTTTCTCTGCTTTGGGGATCAAGGTGATGCCTACTTCCAGGAATGAATCTGGGAGTATTGCTTCCCTTTCAATTTCACTGAAGAGTTTAAATAATAGTGGCAATAGCTCTTCTCTAAATGTCTTATAGAATTCATCAGTGAAGCCATCAGGACCTGGGCTTTTCTTCATTGATAAGTTTTTAATTAAGTTTTCAATTTCATTGATGATATTTCATTGTTTAGAATGTTTAGGTCTTCTTCATTCAACTTTGATAGTTCATATGTATCTAGACCTCTGTCCATTTCTTCTGTATTTTCTATCTTATAGGCATATAGGTTCTCAATGATCTTTTGGATTTCTGCTGGGTCCATTGTAATTTCAAACTTTTCATTCCTAATTGCATGGATAAAGGCCATTTCTTTTCTTTTTTTTTTGATAAGGTTGACTAAGGATTTGTCAATTTTGTTTATTCTTTTGAAGAACCAACTCTTCATCTTTGATTTTTTTGTATCAGTCTCTTAGTTTCCATTCCATTGATTTCAGCTCTGATTTTTATAATTTCCTCCTCTGTATTAGCTTTGGGTTTGTCTTCTTTTTCTAGAAGCTTGTGGTTCAGCATTAGGTTGTTTATTTGAATTCACTCTGTTTTTCCCAATATGAGTATTCACTGCTATAAATCTCCATCCCAAAACCATTTTCATTGTTTCCCATAAATTCCAATATGTTTTACTGGAATTGTCATATAATTGTAGAAACTGTCTAATTTCTTCTTTAATTTCCTCTGTGACCCACTGGTTATTCAGGAATGTGTCATTCAATTTCCATATGTTTATGAAGTTCTTGTATTTTCTTTTTCTATTGATCTCCAATTTCATCACACTATGATCTGATATTATATAGGAGATAATTTAAATTCCTTTGCACTTACATAGATTTGTTCTATGAGCAAGTATATGATCTGTTTTGGAAAACAACCCATATGCAGCAGAGAAGAATGTGTAATTTATTTTTGTGGAGTGCAACATGCTATAGACATCTCTTAAGAATATATTATGCTGTGAAAAGCTTAGGTTTATGTAATTGAACAGGAAAAAAATGGTCCTGCCTAAAATAGACAACTATACTTAGTTTCAGTTCTATGTTCTCTAATTTTCAAACACATACACAAAAAGTTATATTTGACTCTTCTGTGGTTGCCAATTGGATTTTGTTTTGCAGTGTACATGAGACATGTTTAAAAAAGAGGTTCTGGGCCAGGGATTTAGCTCAGTGGTTCTGCTGCCTGCCTCACAAGACAAAGACCTGATTTTGATTCCTGATACCAAAGGAAAAAAAAAAAGTTCAGCCCCATGCCTCTACCTAGGTTTTCTCCTGGAAGCTATAGAATTGGCAGTGGCTCAACTTGTACAGCCACTGTGAGGTTCTCAGGTTGTAGAATTAGAATTCAGAATGAACATGAATGGATGGTAAGTATATACCACCATTGAGTTCTAAAATCCAACATACTGCAACCAAAAAACCTGAATAGTTGGGAAGCCTGATCGAAAACCTGTGCTGCACCTGAGTGACTGCTGGGCAGGAATAGTTCTACAATTACCACTAAAGGCCTGTCATCAACTGTGGGTCTAGAGAAAAGCAAAACATTACATGCAATGGCTAGTGATCATCTGCTTTGACTAGCTGTGTATTAAGGTGGAGAAACTCAAACTCAGGATATCTTACATACAGCTGTCATCCAGTGTGTGTCCCTTTGAGTCTCTTGGCAACCTTGCCCAATCTTTGTGACAGATCTTGGAGAGACTGGTGCCCACAAAAGGCCAAGGGCAAGTGAAAGCACAGTACACATGCTTAGTTATCTGTCTTTTTCTATATGAGTTGAAAAGCCTGTTGTGAGAGGGTCTGTATGTCAGGTTTTGTGATGCCCAGAATGAATGAGATACAGGAATTCCAGCTTTTCTTGATCTTGTTTTCTAATGTCCTAAGATTTGGGGGAAAAAATAAATAAAATAAACTAATCTAGAATGCACAGAGTGAATAAGATTGAACTTTAATCATCTCAACATTTAATGAAGACAGGATTATTATGTCATAGTTCAGGAAAAAATGGGAATAAAATACAATATATGCAAAATATGAGTCAGGATATCAAAAGCTTAAATTTCTTCTTAAGAAAAGACAACAGTGTAAGGCATTGATACTGAGCTGTCGGATAATGTAAAGGAGAGTTTAGACTCCAGAAGACATAATGAAATAACCAACACAAACAACAGACTCATGGTTTTGGTATTTTCCTTGGAACTTTTCTGTTCAGTAAAATAAACCAATTATCTTATTTTTTTATATGTATTTTGCTTCAGCTTGTGAAAACTAACAATGGCTGAAGCTGCTGTTGAAATTCATTTTCCCAAGAAGTAATGTTTTTTGTAACACAGCTCTCATACATGGAAACAGGAAGTGAATGTTTAACTTTTTCACTTACAGTTTAACCAGAGAAAAGAAAGGAAGGAAGGGTAGGTCTGGGAGCTTAATGTCAGATGAAGAGAGAAAATAAGTAAGAGGCTTTATTGTTTCTACCTTGCAATTGGTGAGAAGAGCAATTGAAAGGATGGGAACATAGTATTTTACAGTAGGTGGTAATATCTTTTGAAGTAACAGCATACTAAGCTGTAAAATTATAAAAAGCTCAGAGAAGTTTGCTGATTCTCAGATAGTTAGTTGGTTATGGTAAACAGCCGAGCATAAGGCAGTGAATAAAGGATATCATTAGGTTCATCCATCAAATTAAAGAAGATTAAGAAAACATACTTTATCTTTTTGTGTCTCAGATGCAAATACTTATGTGGTTTACCTACTGATAAGCTGAGTTAATGTGATGGCTCTTACAGGTAAACATCACTGCACTGTGGATATCAAGAGATACCACCTTTAAAAAAATTACTACAAGATGAGTAGACAAGTGCTTTACTGATACTCATAGTAGGGAACAAAATAAGAGATCAACTGCCTCTTAGCTTCTGCAAATGTTTCTGCAAACGCAGAATTCTAGAAGGTAGTGAACATTCCATAGGTGCTAGAATACTACTTCTGTGACTCTATCTTCATCTTATATGATGTGCAAATTATGTAGCAACTGCCACATTATTTATTGGTATGAATTGCACAAATTGATCTCATAAATAATTCATTTGGGTGGTTGTGATTTTACAGTGCACCACAATAAAATAAAAGTCTATTTTTGTAAAGCTGGCATAAACTTTTATTGTGAGTTCAATTTGATATTTTTGTTCAGAAAAATACTTTTAAATACTGGTTGTGGCTTTCTAAGATTTAGGTCCAAGATTTTCAGCATGAGGTAAAGAGAAGAAGTGTGTAGGTAATCCATTGGAATGCTCCAAAAAGTATATAAATTTGAGACAAATTAGTGGGGATTTCTGCTATGAATTATCCAGATAATAGCTTTGCTTTTTCAGTTCTCTTTGAATATACAACAGACAAATCAGAAATAAACAGAAGGTTTTAACGTACACAGATTTTTCATCAATTTTTTTTCTTTAATGGGAGTGCTGAAATATAGAGACTCATAAAATGAAGGAGTTTGATAAAGAAAACAGTAACCTGGCAGTATGGCAGGCTGTCAAACAATTTTACCAATCTAAAAAAAGACTCTGACTTAGGTAGCTCATAATTCATTTTTAAAACTCGAAACTAAAGCAAAATTCTTACTTCCCCACAGTAAGACATAAGAATGTCACTATGGACCTAAGAGAAAGACAGTCGCAAGTTTGTTTGCTAGTAGACTCCTAGGGAGCTGAACACAAAAATCCAATAAATAATTAGCTTTCCTGTGACAGGCTTCTGAATTACTGTGATACATTAATTGGACAAAATTAGCATGAATTAAGGCAAATAAGTATAACATGTAATTTATTACTTACTAAGCATGGTGCTACAGTGGAAGCTTCGGATTTCCCTTAAGATTGCTTTAACAGCTATAATGCATTCCTTAATTTACTCTGTGGAAAATCAATTTTTTCAGAGTTCATTAAGCACCAATATGTTACAATGCAACTCTCTAGAGCATAGAGCCTCAATACGTTATGCAAATCCACGCCAGTGTGATACCAATATGTAAATAGCAGCAATATTATTGTCAGTTTCCTATTGATAAGTTTGACCGGAGTAGGAATATCTAGAACTTCTTGAGTCTTTTGACATATTTTGCATGTAGTGGAACTGTGACATGCTGGCTTTTGCCAATATTTTTTGCAAGATACAACAAAGCTTGGGTCATTGGTTGGAAGGAGCATTATTTCCATCTAATCCCATCTTTTCTTGACTCTGGCAACTAATCAACAAGTGTTTATTAAGTATATAAATAAACTTTATAAATATCCTTAATAAACTCTAGACCTAATAGAATCTCTTCTCAATTTTAATTTTTACAAGATTCTTTGCATCTTATTTGAGCCAGAGAAATAATTTGGGTCACCACTGCCACAATTCCATGGCAATGTCAATGAATTTCTTCATCTTACTTGGCATTAATCTATGTAAGACACATTAACAACCAGAAAAATGTAACACATGATATGACCGAAAATAATTTTCTAAAGCACATTGTGTTGAAGAAAAGTGTAATCCAAAGTAATTTTTACTAGCTCTAAGATTTGGTACAAAATCTGGTTACTCCAAAGTAGTACTACACACAATGTCTGATTTTTCAAAGGTTGGTACTTGGGTGTTCCAATAAATAACCATTATATAAACTTTTTAGAATAGTTTAAACTTGTTTCGAATTAATTTTACACTATTTCTTCTACTAATGTTATTTATATCCTTGAACACTTAACTAAGTCTCAGTGATCCGTAATACAATGTTACAGATTGAATTCTGTCCCCCCCCAATTCATATGCTGAAGTCTTGACTTCTAATGTAATAATATTTAGAGATCAGGCTTCTAGGTGACAATTAAATTTAGATGAGTTGTGCTGGGATTAGTGCCCTCAAACATAGTGACACCAGGAAACTTATTCACTCTCTACCATGTGAAGATACAAGGAAAAGGATATGATCTGTGGTCCAATAAGAGAAATCTCTCCAATAATTGGCTTGCTGATACTCTGACTTTCAACATCTAGAGGTTAGAAAAATAAATTTATGTTATTTTCCCGGTGTGGTGGTGCACTCCTGTAATCCCAGCACTTGGGAGGCTGAGGCAGGAGGATCGCTGTGAGTTTGAGACCAGCCTGGGCTACATAGTGAGTTCCAGGTCTGTCTCCACTACATAGTGAGACCCTGTCTCAAAAAACCCAAAATTATGTTACTTGAGTGAAGTGGTCCATGATGTTTTACTATAGCATCTACTTTGCCTAAGACAGGATAAAAGTTGCAACAATGTAAATGTGTCCAATTCAAAGGATTACATACACAATTATGTTGATTTAAGATTGTAGGTTGAGGTCAATTTGGGGGAGTTTGGAAATAATACATAAATTTAGAAAATCTTCATGAAAATTAAAAATCTAAGAGCTGTGTATAACTGACTTGGTTTTCTGTAGTCAACTTACATTGACATAAGATCTAAATGGTTAAAGAAGATGTGGTTTTTCTGTAAAATGGAATAGTACTCAGCCATAAAGAATGAGAAATTAGATTCATTCATAGGAAAATGGATGCATATTGAGGATATACTCTTAAGTGAAACACATAAATCACACATGTGTAAATACTGAATAGTTTCGCTGGTGTGAAAAACTATAATAGTACATAAGATCCTAATAAAATCATTGACAATGTGAGATAGGAAGAAAAGGGCTAAAGGTGTAAGGAAAGTGGGAAGGGTAGGGGAAAGGTAATAAGGGAAAAGAAAAAAATATGAGAAAATGAAAAAATGGAAATAACATGTTTGTAAATAGGGAGGGGGAGGAGGGGGTGAAGGGAGGGCAGGGAAAAGGGGAAAAAAATGAGAACCAAGACCTGTCCTGTAAAGGTACAAGATCCCAATGATGAATGTAACTGTACTGTATACCTAAAATGTACCAATAAGCTCAATGAGAAAAAAGCAAAACAAAAAGGAACTGCTTAGTAGGATTTTTTTCTGCTCAATCAATTCCTACTTTCAATTCTATTCCTTGGTTCCAACCATACTGTCAGCTTTGTTTTTCCTGAATGCATAATATGCAAACCCACATACCGATGATACCACTGTTTCTGCCCTGAAATATCTGATTCCAGAGAGACTCTTGCCATTTTTCTATTTCCTCTAAGTCACCTTAATTAAATTTCACCTCATTTGGGCCTATACTGAGTATGGAAAACTGAAGGCATCCCCTACTCTTCATCTCCCTTAACTTGTCCTATTTTTCCATATTCTAAAATCATATATTTGTCTTACTACAGCATAAGTATTCTATATTTGTGTCTGTGTATGTGTGTGATGCTGGTGGTTGAACCCAAGGCCTTGAGCATGAGAGGCAACTGCTGTACTACTTAGTTATAGCCTCGTTATTCTTAACTTTTTTTGAGACATCTTCTTAATAAGTTGCTGAAGATGCCCCTGAATTGTCATCTGGTCCTCTTGCCCTGGACACTTGAATAGCTGGGCTTACAGGTGGACAACTCCACACTACTTGGCTATAATTTACTTTTATCACCCCTGTTTATTTGTTTCTTGTTTATGTCTGTTTGCAAGAATATAAATTCTGTGGTATCAGGGAACTTTGCTTATTTTGTTTGCTGATACATCCCAGATATCTAAAACAATTCCTGGTGGAGAGTAGATACTAAAAACACATTTTTCTCAATGGATGAATGAATTTTTAGCCAAATATGCTGACTTGGCTCATTTGGTTCTGTTTATGTTGCTTCTGTTATGTGTAAACAGAGAAAAACCATATTAATATCAAATCTGTAAAATGAGAAAAATATCTCATTTCTTGTGAAAATCAATTTATATAAGGTATGAAAAGTGTTTATTGTAAAACGTTTAACATAATAAACATTCAGTGAATGACATTTAAAGAATTTATCATCTACTTGTCTATTGTCACAAGTAGACCCTATAGCTCTGCAAATTAAAATAATTTATCTTCTCCATATCTCAGTTATAGTGAATTTAGTTTTTTTTTCAGTTAATATTCTTTTCTGGATATTTAAGGTGTCCCAGCTTTCTACTGTTAAATATATTTACATCATGGTGTCTGCATTTGGGGATTTTTTTTTTGGTATCGGGGATCGAACTCAGCTTCTTACGCTTGTGAGGCAGGCAGCAGAACCACTGAGCTAAATCCCCAGCCCTCGTGGTGTAGTATTGTCTCTTCATGTTTGTTTGTTCTTTTCCTTCACTGCACTTAACAGTTTGTGACTATATTTTTTGAAATGTGAATTCCCTTAATGTTTGTTGTCACATTACACTATAATTGCAATAAATGAAGGTGATCTTGTCCTTTAGTCATCTCTTATGTTTGGAGGCTGGCAGTGTATTTAACACATAATAGGTAATATGTATGTATGAAACGAAAGAAATACAGAAGACCTGAAAATGAATTAGAAATGACAAAGCAAAAATGAAGAAAAGGCAATCAAGAAATTTAAAAAGTAAAGAAAACTGCTTAAAAGATTTTTGAGTTTTTTAATGGACTCAATATGATCAACACTCTTGGTAGATGTGTTTTGTGTATATATGTGTGTGTGTGTATATATATATATATATATATATATATACACACACACACACACACACACACACACATATGCATACATACGGAGTTTTTTATGTGCATATATATAAAATAAATATTCCACTGAAATATGCTGTGAACTTTTTTGGTTTTGATCGACTTCCACTTAGCCAATATGTCCAATACAAAGACTGAAACTTTGTTAATTGGATTACTAGCTGTATTTTCTATATTGTAAAACATTATCTGACTGTGGAATATACTGATTATTTCACATTTGGGAGTAGTATTTTTTAAAGTGAATATTAAGGATTCTATAAAAGGGGTTGATTGCCTATTTAATTGAATAGAGATAGGTCATTATCTGTTCATCATCATGTGAGGCACCAAAAAATGTCAAGGTTTTTCTGGGGGGAACAGCTTGGGTCTTTTGGTAACTTCTGAGATAAATAATCCTCTTATTAGGTAAAGGAGCAGGCTGAGGCAGTAAATACAGATGAAATATCTTATACTTTTTGCAGTGGAAAAATTGGGTGAACTAATCTAACATGTTTGTGTTTCTCAGTTAGATGAGCTTCGCGAATATACACTACAATTTTGCCTAGCAATAAAGTGAGTTTTGGAGACAAGTGCAATTTTCATGATTCATTATGTATCTAATTTTCATTTTAGTTGTTTTAAAGGGGAAGAATAATGGGAATTGTGTGGAGAGTAAAATGGAGGAGGGTTAGAAGGGAAAAGAGTAAACTCATTGCCATGGCTTAGACATGGGTTGGATATGTCCTCCCAAATCTTCATTTTTGGTTCCAGTGTGATGAACAGTAAGAGGTGGTAAGATCTTTAAGATTTGGGGTGTAGTAAGAGGTCCATGGGTCACTGTGAACTCTGCCTTTTATTTGTGCTTATGGGGCCTTGGTTAGTTCTCAGGAGAGAGAGTCACAATACAAGCCTGAGCCTAACCCTAAGGCATTCTCCGTCTTTTGTGTCACCATGTGATCCCTCCTCATCACACATATTCCAGCCATGGTGCCATCTGTCATGAAGCCCTCACCAGACCCAGTATCATGCTGTTGGGACCCTTAATCTTCAAAGGTATGAGCTAAATAACCTTTACAAATAACCCAGCCTTGAGCATACTGTTATAGCAATAGAACACAGAATAACACCCATATATGTTTTAAAAAATAAAAATGTAGAAAACAACCAACCAAGCACCAAAGTAATGTTTTTAAATTCAATGTTCAATTCTGAACATTTGAATTACCATGAAGAAATTGCCATGAACATTATTTCCATGAATAGGAGATACGTTTTCATCCTTTACTTCTTAATACGTAAAGCAGAACAAGAGATGAGTTGGTCATCTTCAAAGTATGTCAAAACCATTAGGGCACAAAAAACATGTCTGGAAACGTAAATAATAGTGGGAATTGTATTTCTGTATTTCATTTCATAGAGAAGATGAAAAAGAAATCTGTTACAGGTTAGAGGATTGAATAAAATATGGCAGCCCTCATAGGCTGTGGGCGTGGCCTGCTACAGGGCTATGTTTCTGTGGGATCAAGCAGATTCTCCTGGACAAAGAGGAGACAGTAAGCTCCATATTAGGGTATCCATCCATAGCAACTGTCCTTCCCTGTTTTCCTTGTAAAGATATCACCTTCTACTCTAAATGCGCAGTAATGAAATATTTCTAGTATTTAAAGAGTATCCTTTTTGAAAGGTGCTTCATGATCATCACTTGCTCTAACATTCCACTGTTTTCATAGTTCTTTTGTCCCTGTACCACATAAATACCATTAAAGTCCTTTCTGGAATAGTTAACACCACATGGAGAAGCTGAGGAGTTTTTCCAACTAGTGGAAAAAATCAGCTGCTAAATAGGATGGCAGTGTAGCTCAGAGTAAAGGCCCTGGGTTCAATTTCCATTATTGAAAAACAAACAAACAAACAGCAAGAGAAAAGAGGTTGAATATATTTATCATGTTCCTCTTGCTGCAACAAAATACCCAAAACCCAAAACTTAGAAGAGGAGATTTATTTGACTCAGTGGGTTCAGCCCAAAGTCAGCAGGCTCCAAGACAAAAACAGCGTGGTGGCAGGGCCAGGTGGAGCACAGCTGCTCATCACACAGCAGCCAGAGAGCAGAGAAAGAAGTCAGGAGCCTGAGACAAGAATATAACCTTCTAGGTCATACTGCCAGTGGCCCTCATCCAAACCGGCCTCACAGCCTCAAAGCTCATTCAACTACTGAAGTCATCAATAGATGAATCCATTAATGAGTTCATAGTCCCCATGGTCCAGTTAACTTTCAAACATATGCCACTTGGGGGACATTAGATCTTATCCAAACAGACAAAATATAGTAACTTGTGGAAGGTTTGATTCACGATCTCAGGATTTCATATGGACATAGATTATGTGGGAATGTCCTGATACCTTTAAAATGTTTTAACAACATCTAGTGGCTAGTTTTGCCAACAAAAACCCATAAATACTTATTTTAAAATGTAGGGTTTGTAAATGTGCTTAATAAACAAGTAAGATGGTAAGGTCAACAAAGCATGCCTCAAAACGCATTTACAGGACAGAATGTTATGATACTGTGCATCAGATCGTTAGCTTGTAAGAACCAGATAGAAATAAATTTACATTATAAAATAAAGCATTTACTACCATAGAGTACATAAAATACTAACCCAGTCTGTGCTGTAGAAGTTTATGAAACTTTTATTGTAGGTATTTTAGTTGTTTCTATCCACTTTTGTAGTTATTTTAGGGTCCTTGTTCATTTTAAAAATTAATACTTCCATATCAGGTTAAATCCAAATATCTCGTAAGTATATATCATGAATCTGAGTAAGAAAATTTTCTAAGGAAGTTATAGGTGTTAATTCATTTCATGATTTGTCATGCAAGTAATGCTATTCTAATGAAAGATCTTAAAGTTGCTTCATTTCTCAAAGATTTTCCAAACACAGTTTATCTTTTATGAAGCATTTTTTTATTGAGTTTATTGGTACATTCTAGGTATACAGTACAGTTACATTCATTGTTGGGATCTTGTACCTCTACATGACAGGTCTTGGTTCTCATTTTTTTCCCCTTGTCCCTGCCCTCCCTTCACCCCCTCCTCCGCTCCCCATTTACAAACACTTAATTTCCATTTTTTCATTTTCTCATATTTTTTTTCTTTTCCCTTATTCCCTTTCCCCTACCCTTCCCACTTTCCCTACACCTTTAGCCCTTTTCTTCCTATTTCATTTTGTTAATTATCTCATCAGGATCTTGTGTACTATTATAATTTTTCAGGCCAGAGAGAAACACAGTTTATCTTTAACATTCTGTAACTGTGTTATGAAAATGCTTGGTTAATATAATCGTTTGGTCTGAAATTAATAACTACATATGCTATTTGTTTACTTACATATTGATAGTATATCGTATTTTAATAAAACTTTTAGTGGTGTATTTTCACATCTATTATGACATTCTTAACTTATAACAGCCACACAAATAAAAATCATTTCCTCATTAGAATTACTGTTTTATGTAAATATTAACATAAAATAGGAGCGCTGCGTTGGACGTTTTATATAAACATTGGCTCAAGTATCTGGGTTCTAAACGTCTGCTTCCTACCTATACAGAAGACATTTGAATATCTATTTTTGCTTCTTGTTTTGTTTGTTTTTGGTTTTGGTACCAGGAACGAACTTAGAACCTTGAGCTTGCGAGGCAGGCGGCGGAAGCACTGAGCTGAATCTTCGGCCCTGAATATCTATGTTTGAGCATGCATTGCCAGCTACTGTCCTTTTGAAAATAAGTTTTCTATTTATTCAAAGTATTTCGCCGGTGAACTCCTTTTGGTACCGGGAATCAAACTTGGGACCTTGTGCTTTCGAGGCAGGCAGCGGAACCACTAATCTAAATCCCCAGCGCTCTGTTGAACTTTTACATGGAAAACTTATTTTTTTCTTTATAGTTTTGAAACTAAGACTTAAAATTGTGAATAAACTGCCTCAGGTAACACGGTTTGAAAGTCATAGGGCTGTTAATGAACCCTTGGCATAAATGTCATGTTTTTAAACTGTAGGGACGAGGGACACAGTTCCACAAAGAAGTGTTTTGCTGTCAACTATCCTGCCTACCTGAGACCCAGATTGGTGAGTTTATCAGCCGCATGGGGAGTTTTATATTAACTTCCCTTTTGCGGTCCTCATCTCTCTTTACAAAAAGATTTGCAAAGAGTTCATCATTTCTATTCTAATACCAACCAATCAAATAAACAACATAAATTCTCATATTGAATGTTGACCACAACTCTTTGCAATTTCTCAGGTTTACCATTATTGGTGCCCTCTTCCTAAGAACTTTTGTGGTTCTAAATAAGAGAAATCACATTTAGATGTAACTTCTCAAAGTGCGAAAACAAAATTTCTCTAGAGAATACTAAATGAGACTGTCCCTGGAAACATAGTACAAAGGAAACATTGAAAAAGATGGTGAATAAAGAATCAAAAAGAAAGGCAACTACCTATCCCGAAATGGAAAATATGAAAAATATTGAAGAGTGAAGGCTAGCTATGAGATGAAGACTTGAATAAGGAATCTAGATCTGGGGCCAGAGATTTAGCTCAGTGGTATCACCACCTGCCTTGCAAATTCAAGGTCCCAAGGAGTTCCATCCCCAGTTCCTAAATAAATAAATAAATAAAACATGAATTTAGATCTGAAGTGATAAAGGACATCGATGCAATCTAAGAGAAAAATCCTGACTTTAGACTACTCATAATTTTATAATGGACAATGGGCACGCCAGCCTTATTTAGTATAGAGGGAGGCATTATCTTTATTTTATTGGGGAGGAAGAATGCCTACCTTTGCACAATACAGTAAGCATTCCTGGAGAGAGACACCATCTCAGTCTCCTCAGACTGTTTGCTAATAAATATCTGTCCAAAGATAACTTATAATGAAGGCAATGAATGTATGCCAACAATGGGTACATTCCTGAAGGGCTGATAAAGATTTGCATTCAACACAACTGCAGTTGCACAGGAAATATTACAAAGAATTAACAATAGGGATCTCATCTTAAAAAAGCTTTTGCACAGCATAAGCAACTACTAACAAATGAAGACACAACTCTCAGAGTGGGAAAAATGTTTGCCAGCTACTCCTCAGACAAAGGTCTAATGTCTAGAATATATAAAGCAAAAAATCAGATCCCTCAGATTTAGAGACTCAATCCAAAAAATGGGTATCTGAAATTTATAGACACTTCTCAGATGAAAAAGTATAAACAGCAAATAAATATATGAAAAGATGTTCAACAGCACTGGTCATTTGAGAGATGCAAATTAAAACAATGCTGAGATTCCATCTGACTCCAGAAAGAATAGCTAACATCAAGTAATCAATCAGTAACAAAAGCTGGTGGAGCTGTGGGGGAAAAGGAATCCTCCACTGATGACAGGAGTGTACATTGGTAAAATCACTGTGTAAATCAGTTTGAAAATACCTCAAAGAACTAAAAGTAGGGGCTCCGTTTGACACATCTATTCTCCTGCTGGGTCCCCTCTTCCTGAAAGAGTTAAAAGCATGACACCACAGTGGTATTATGCACACCCATGTGTATGGCAGCATAATTTATAAAAGCTAAATCTTGGAAATAGCCCAGATGCCCATTAATGAATGAATGGATGAAGAAGAAGAAGAAGAAGATGTGTGTGTGTGTGTGTGTGTGTGTGTGTGTGTTTAATAAAATGGATCACTACTCACCAAAAGAAGGATAAACTTGAAATATTTTTAGGTAAGTGGCTGTACCTTGAGAACATAATTTTAAGTGAAATAAGTTGGACACACATGTTTAACTATCACATTGTTTCTCACTCAAATGGTAAATAAGGTGCAAAATGGAGGATAGATATTAGGAAGTAGGAACACAATTTTCAAATAGGAAGGAGAACAAGGGAAGAGAACAACTGAGGGAAAGGAATAGAAAGAGGATTTTTGAAAAGAAATGGAATGGAAACAAAGTTTTGTAAGTATGGAAGAGAAAGGGTTGAAGGGAGGGGAAGGGAATAAGAAAAAATAATTAAAATATATTACGTAGAGGTACAAATTCCTTACAATGAATGTGATCATTTATCAGCAGGGAATATGGGTCAAATGGAAAGTCTAGTTTAAGCTTTTTGAGAAATCTCCACACTTATTTTCACAGTGGTTGTAAAACTTTACACTTCTACAAACAGTGGAGAACGGTTCCTCCCCCCACCAACCCAGCCAGCTCTAGCTCCTGGTTGATTTCTTCATGATACACATTACTTCTAGAGTGAGATGGAATCTTAGTGTTGTTTCAATTTGCATTTCTTGGATGACCAGTGTGTTGAACGTTTTTCATGTATTTATTTGCTGTTTATAACTCTTCATTTGAGAAATAACTGTTCATTTCAATTGCCCATTTTTGAATTGGGTCTTTGTATTTTGGGGGGGTGATTTTTTGAGCTCTTTATATATTCTGGATATTAGTCCTTTGTCTGAGGAGTAGCTGGTAAAATATTTTTGCCCACTGTGTTGATTGTCTCTTCATTTTTTGGTGACTTTTTTGTTATGCAAAAGGTTTTCAATGAGATCCCAGTTGTTGACTTTTTGTAATATTTCCTGTGCAACTGGAATTTTGTTCAGTAAGACTTTTCCTACACCTATGTCTTTGAGATTTCTACCCATTGTATTTGTCAGTGGATTCGGTGTTTCTCTTTGAATATGTATCTATCCCTTGTTTCTATACTGTCTTTTCTTCTGGCACTTATCCCCATGAGCACGACATTGTAAACGCTGTGGAATTATTGACCATTTCTGTTAAACTGAGGGACAAGTTCTATAACTCATTTTCTAATTTGATAATTTTCATTCTAGAAATCATAGTCTAGAGTGCGTAAATAGTTATTCTTTCGGGAAGTACCCCTAAGTAGTCTAATTTTGGAGAAATCCTGCAGTCATTTGAGGGTTTCTTTATACAGGATTGATATTTCTGTAAACATTTTAATGTCTTTCATGAATATCTCTAACATGTTCCATTGTATTTTTCAGGAGGAGGAGGGTAGGTTAATGCCTGTCTTTCATATAAGAAGTACATTCTTCAGGGTGCCATAGTGCCCTGGAAGGAAGACTATGACTTTTAGGCCTCCAAAGTGGGACTGGCATCATTTGGCAGGCACAAGTTGACAGCTCCTAAGTGCTAGCTGGTTTTTCCACCTTACGTCAAATGGGTGAGACTAACCCTTGCATTTGGAGGAAAAGCCCTAGGAAGTCGCTCTGCTTCCACTCATCCGCTCCGTGAACTGTTTCTAAGCAGCCAGAAATTTAGCTGTGTAAATGGAGATGTTGAAAGGTGATATAAAACTGAGGGCCGGAAGTTGTGATCTTCCATACTCTGAAAAAGAAGAATGGGTTCACTGGTGGGGGACGGGCACACTCGGTCATCAGTTAAATATAAGACTCTTGTAACAACTTGGGAGGCTCCTTCACACAGGAAGGAGGTTTTAGAGTGGCTCTGATGAGTGACAGATCTCAATGTGTTCACATTTCCCATAAAATTCTTACTCATCAGCCCCTCTCCTTACTCAAATGCCAGGGGTGTGGTTCTTTTTCTGCTGCCACAAAATCAGCCTTACCCATTCCCATAGCTAAAGGGCCACTTGTCTCCTATCATGTCCTAGTTGTATCCAGATCCCAGTATGCATCTGTAAATATTCATTATTCTTATAATCTAAGACCGTATTAATCCAAGAAGAAAATCTGGGTAACTTAACACAATTGATTTGAAACCCCTACATCTCTATTTAACTACACTAATGTCCTGAAGGTATACCTGTTATGAGAAAGAAAGGTGCGTCATGTCTAGAAAATATCAAAGGAGAAGGCCATTATTTTCAAAATAAACCTATAAAATTTACCCAATTTTGTGACCTGCTCATTACCCAGGAAGCAAGTAATAACGAAGGAGATGTTTCTGCAGACAACTGCCTCCAATAACCACATTGTCTTGCTACCTTTGAGGAGCATGTAGAGAAAAGGAACGTAGAATAAGAAATGTTTTTATTTGTTTCTTGAGTAGAATTTCTACTATGTAATCATGCAGATTACTGTGGATAAACTGAAATTTTATTACTATCAGGACTATATACCAGTGTTGCTTTTTTCCCCATGAAAAATGAATCACTATAAAAATGTTCATTGATTGAAAAGCCAAAAATTCAAAAAATTCTTTTCAGGAGTCTTCATGCCACATCCAAGATTGGCTCATGTAACAGGCATATTCATAATGTAACCTGGAAAAGTGCCAAAATGTGCAAGACACCATCAAAAGCCCCCAGAAGTGGTCAAGGTTCTGATGTCATTAATCTTCTAGAAAAGAAAGAGTAGGAGCAATGCCTTTGCAATATGTTCTGTCTTACTATGAGGAAAACTTGTGATGGGTGTCACAAGTCTTGCACAAAGTAGGAACATCTGCTTCTGAAACATAGAGCCTTTTCCTTTATGCCCAGTTCATAATTTTGGATGTACTTCCTTATCCAGTAGACAGAGGGCTCCAGGGAGCAATCATGGCACTCTGAATGACTCAGACTTTCAGCTTGTCGCCTCCAGTTGGTTTTACCAGAGAACTAGTGACCCAGAAAGTTTGGTCAAAAGCCATTGTTTATCTCCTCTGTTCGCAATTCCAAACAAATGCTTTTAATCTGTTAGATTATAGTTTTTCCTACTGGTAGATGAGATATATAGGTAAGTGGCAATATTCCAGGATACAGGGAAATCAAGAGGAGTACTGGCCAGAGAATAGAGAGCAGTTTTGAGGGCTGCATGGTGATCAAGCAAAATCACTGTATCTATTTTGGCTCTTTTCTAGCTGGCATTGAGTTGAACAGTCACAGCAGCTCAGTGGGTGACATCTAGTTGATTTGAATCACTGGCCAGTCAGATTTATTTTAAGGCGATCTCTGTGAATCAAGGGCTCTATTGTGTTAGCAGCTTGGCTTCGTGAAAGTGAGTGGAGTTGTTTCCTTCAAAATTAGAACTGCTACTGTTTCATATAAAGCCAAGAAACCATGGACAAATTGGCACTCTTTTTGTCTATCCCACTTCTTGACAAAAAAGGGCCTTCAAGTGTTTTCCATCTTGTCGGACAGTAAGCTCTAGCTGACCCTCAAAATGGGGATATCAGGTGAGAGAATTACAAGGCTTCTTGCGTTACTGGTTGAGTTTCAGTGAGAACCTGCAGCAAGTGTTATCTTATTTCCAACAGGTAGTACCAGTTAGTAAAGTCAGGGAACTGATGTAGGTGGAGGTTGCCACCTCTATCTGAGGCTGTCATTGGCTAAGTCCTAAATCACAGGGACTTAAACCTCAAGAGGGTCTGGGGATTTGTGGGGCTCCAAAGATATCAACACTTCCCTACATGTAGCAATTCTTGGTCAGAATTTCCACGGGTACTTTGGGGATGAATAAATACATATAGCACATTAGTTCTTAGTATACATTCAGATGTAGAAGAAGCAACAACATTGGGTTGGCAGAGTGGGTCCACTCACAAAGCACGTGAGCTTCTCTTTACCTCTTTGAAGCCCTATATGCTTGTAAGACTTCCAGAAAAGGGACATTTATGGGAAATTTTCTTCTACCGTCTGCTATTTTCCATATTTACCATGTACCTTTATGCTTCTGTGCTAATGTTCATGTAATTCCTTCCGCCTGACACGTTCTCCTCACTTCTCTCTGTCGCTCGTTTTTTTAAAGCCCAGCCCAGCTGTGACATTCTGGGCTGAGTCTTTGCTATTCCTGCCAGTGGGTTGCAATGCTCACCTTGCTAGGTTCCCTTTGCCCCTTCCTGTTGTGGTAAGAATCTCACTATGTTGTATTTATTTGTGTACATATGTCTCTAGTCAGCTAGCCCGTGGTTTCTTCAGGCAGTAACCACAGTTGGTTCATTTTTATATCATCATAACTGGTGCCATGTGTGTTTACTGAGTATCCTTCCGAGCAGTGGGACGAGTATTGAGAAATAAGCTTGCTTCTTTTGGAGCAGCATCTGATTTACTTTCTAGTGCTTTCTAATGTATAAAAAGAGGTAATCTGGATACTGTCTTGTTACCAAGTGAAATATATTTCCTTATTGAAATCAAATATAGGAAAAGAGTAATACCAGGATAATAATTATAGTTTACAGATTAGATGGCTGATGTGATACTGGAGATGTCAAGATTCAGGTCAGTTGGCTTAAAATCATACCAATGCAAACTTGATATGAGAAAACTTATGTCTGACAGGCAAATTCACAATAACAATATTACATATGCATTCATTGATCATTTCCAGTGTTTATAATGTATGAAGCATATATTAGTGGTTAAGCAAGTTCTTGGTTCTGCTAACTACTAGCTATTGTCAAGTTCTCCAGTTTTTCTCTAACTCAATTTTCAAAATCATACCAATGCAAACTTGATATGAGAAAACTTATGTCTGACAGGCAAATTCACAATAACAATATTACATATGCATTCATTGATCATTTCCAGTGTTTATAATGTATGAAGCATATATTAGTGGTTAAGCAAGTTCTTGGTTCTGCTAACTACTAGCTATTGTCAAGTTCTCCAGTTTTTCTCTAACTCAATTTTCCCCCCTAAATTTTTACAGAATAAATATTACTAGCATCTATTTCAGAAGATAATTATAAAGAAATTAATTATGGGGGATTAAGCTCAGTGGTGCTTCCACCTGCCTCGCAAACACAAAGGCCCGAGTTCAATCCCTGGTACCAAAAAAAAAAAAAGAAAAAGAAAAAAAGAAATTAATTATGTTAGTACTTTTAAGGTACACAGAATAGTGCTTGGTAACATATATGCCCAATAAACTCCATAACAAATGATGAAGTTAGGCTGAAAAATCCTGGATAAACAGGTATTAGTAACATTTGTTTCCATAGGAACCAAGAACATTTATATGGCACTTTATGTTTGATTGTGTATTTTTTATTTGCTCTATATGGTCTCATTTGATACTATATTTTGTCCCAGTGATACCTTTACTGTCACCGAATCACAATACCTGACACTCACAACTTGCAGAGAAGTTTAATTTGGGTCAGAGTCTCTAGGAATTCAGTTGCCCATCTGCTAATTCCAAGGCTGAAACAATATTGCAGATGGTCACGACAGTCAGGATGATTAGCTCAGGGCACTTGGAAAGCAGAGCATTGGAATACTTCCAGAGAAGAAAGAGGCCAGGAATCATATGTAAGACTTAAAGAGTCCATGACTTCCCAGATATATCCAAAAGGTGCTTTATTAATCTGCTAGACATTTCCTAACCCAATCATAATTAACAGTCACCATCTACCCCTTGTCAACTTCACACCCAAACACATCTCCTTAATCCATAATCCTCAAATTATAGCAATAATGAGTTAATAACTGCCTGATGTGATACAGCACTTTCACATACAAAGTATCAGCAATTCTGGAATTTTTTAAAAATCCAACTAAAAATCTCATCTAAGACTGGCAAAATACTACTATTCATGAGCCTCTGTAGAAATAAAAAAATACATAATTTCAAGAAACAATGGCACAGGATAAACATTCCCAATCCATAAGAGAAATATGAAGGGTTAGGAAAGAATTGGACAAAGAAAGACAAGTTCAAAACCAATATGGGAAAGTATTAACTCATGCAATTCCATACCTCATGTTGGGTGCACATGAGAAAAATTAAGTTAAGATATGAATCCCAGATAACTTATTTGGGTTCACTCTTATGGCCTGACTGGTTCCAGCCCATATAGACTGGTTCCATTTATGGCCTGCAACTTTCCCAGGTAGACATTCCATGTTCCTGGCATCTTCAACTTCCTGGGGTCTCCACTACACCTTTGACTTCATTCCTGATTTTACCCACTGCTCTGTCAGCGGCTCCTTGCCTGGACTCCTAGGTCTTCCTTTGAAATCTGGATGAAAATGTCTTTGACTACACAATTCTTGCATTTGCCATGCTTGTAAAACTCGCATCACCTGGATGACATCAAGGTCAGCCAACAGTGTTGGCAGTATCCAGGAACCCATGAACCAGAAACACAGAGGCTACTGTGCTATCATTCTCTGGGACCATTCATCCCAGCAATGCCAGACTGATGCTTAATTAGCCCTGGTTTTAACCATGTCTTTGGCATATTTACCAAGTGTTTGAATTTATGTCACACTTTTGTTTCTTACGGCCCTGTCAGACAAGTAGGGCAGGGTGGTCAAGCAGGCCAGACAGTACCTCTTTATTCAACGCATCTTTCATTGCCTTCACAAGGATATTCCATAAAGAGGAAATGATATTTTGTGAATGACTTAAACAATGTCCACCTGAAAACCCTTCAATTTTATTGAAGTGGCTAAACTTAAGACCTTATGTAATGGGTAATAAAACCCAGAGCACTGAGAGTGCCTGTTCTTTTGAGCTGTGGGAGACTTCAAGATAGCTGAATCTCCCTGTCCCTTCAAGTTTGCATTCATTGCCTTTTTCGAAGGCTTGAGGGTGCTGTTCTGATGAGAAGTGAAGAATACAGTTATTGGAACACTCACTGAAGCTGCACGTATGGCTTCCAAAGTTCATATACTATTGGGATATTCTGATACCTCTGAAAATACGTAAAGCATTATTGTTATGCTTAGTGTAAGCCAAGTAATACTTTCATTTGGGGAATTTATTTTGATGGAAATAGTTCATTAGACCAGAAAATGCCTATTTTTTTTTCATTTCATTCTTTAAAAAAATCTGTGCATGTTTGCATAACAGTTACAGTTAAAAACCCAGTGCAGCAATATGTTAGCTGTTGTTTCTTTCCTTTCAAAACAATATTACAGAGGAGAGTTTATATATAACATACCATAATTTACCCAATTATAAATACAGATAATTTTGCATCCTCAAGTATTAATTATAGAGGAATTTACAGTAATTTATAATGCATTAGAAGACTATTTTTGAAGAGAACTTCCCTACAGTCCATGGAAATCCAGATCTCATTTATAATAATGGAGTAACTACACTGAAACTTGATTTTTTATTCTAATCACATAATTGAGAAATAACTTTTAACTTACCCCCAAATATGATGAAATCATTTAAAAAGCTTTTTATTCATGATTTTACAATATTTGAAATAATTACATGTTTTGAACAAAATTTTAGCCATTATTTTTCTTACCACTTTCCAGACTAACAAATAGAAGCGGAGATGTTTCTTGAAAGATATCACTGTATGTATCCAAATAAGTGGGAAACATATTGAATGATAGTATTTTACATTTTCCTTTATTTATTTATTTTTTCAGCATTAATTGAGTTTATTGGTACATTTTAGGGATACAGTACAGTATTTTACATTTCTATTTAAGAACCTCTCTAACTGCAAACTCAGATGATATTTTCTCAAGAACTGATATACACACATCTTTTCTTTCGTATAAAAAATATTTTCTTAGCAAAAATATTTGTAAGCTATGCAACATAATCATTTCTGTTCCCTTCTAGAACATGAGATGATGAGTTGCACAAATTTCTACCTTTTTAAGGCCTTATCCTCTGATGAAGGTGCATTCTTTACTGTTTGTCCCATAGGTAAGGGGGGGTATTGGGACCAGGTTTCTATGACCTGAGTCCTTTCTCTAAGTGGACAGAATATATATTAGTGAGGAATCTAGAACAATTTTCAGGAGCCTAATTTAATGAGATTTAGAACAAAGAAGCTAATTCTTTTGTATCTAACAGTGATACTGAGAATCTTAGTCTGTTTTTATTGATAGGAAGGAAATAGTACAGACTAGGTGAATTATAAAGAAAGGAGGTTGATCTTGGCTCACAGTTTTGGAAAAAGCTTGAACAGCAACATCTGACAAATGCGTTGCTCACAGAGTCCCAGTGTGGCATGGGATCGCATGGTGAGAGACAGAGTATACACAGAAGGCCTATCCAAACTGGCTTTTATATTCATTAATCCATTAATAAATTCATCCATTAATTCATGTTCACGCATATAGAGCCACAATTGCCTCTTAAAGGTCCTATCTTGTTCCTCTCTTTAATGCCTCAGAGACTAAACTCCAATAGGAGTTTGGGAGGGGATAAACAATATCCAAACCATAGCAACATCCATTTATGTGTTGTCAGACCAGACCATTGAGTTTAATGAGTTCATAATTTGGAAAAAATTTCTCTCAGGAGTCAGTCTTACATACAGATGTCATATATACCGGGTCATTCATTAGTGTGTGCATGCATCTTGTTCCACGTTTCTCGCTCATTACTCAGCCCTGTCTGCTTCTGAGTTTACTTATGGGCAGATGCACTAGAACTATGTTCTCATGCACAAAAATGTGCATTTCTCCTAATAATATGGCAGCATTGCTTTCGCACTATTCCTTTGGAAATGATTGTCTCTTAGATCTTTTATTAAACTTGCATTTAATACCATTCTTTTACTTAGTCATTTGGAACAACCTCTAGATTAATTAAAAATCTGTGGAAAAAATGAGTGGATGGTTCTTTCATCTGTATTTTCTTCCTGAACCTCAAGTTTCTCTCTTGATAGGAGTAGTATGTGTATATTTCCATTTGCTTCATTACATCTACAAATCTGTGTATATTTTAAGAAAATTGATAATATGTGGTGTCAATATGCATGTGTTTCAGGAGATTGCGTAGAATATTTGCATAGTGTGTGACAAGACATCTCTTCAGAAAGTAAAAACAAAATGCACTGGACTCAAAACTAAATATTTCTTCAATCAAAGAATGAATTTCTTCTTTCAGTCTTTCCTCGATATTTTAAGCTCAGAATTTGATTACTTGCTTAAAATAGCTAGTACAGCAACCTAATAGGTACAAAACAAGTGACTGATAGTGGACATAGATTGATTATTTCTAGGGCCAGGATTTAGCTCAGTGGTTCTGCCGCCTGCTTCTCAAGTGCAAGAACAGGAGTTCAATCCCTGGTACAAAAAAAAAAAAAAAAAAAAAAAAAATTATTAATTTAATTTGGGAGGAAAAAAAA
>NW_022900916.1:50701997-50756318 GCF_012274545.1 Fukomys damarensis | reverse complement strand
AAAAAAAAAAAAAAAAAAAAAGATTGATTATTTATATTGGGGAGTAATAGAAATTGTTTATTTTGACCATCTTAATAATAAATAAGATAGTAACCTAATTCATTTGTTAGCAGATAATACTATTAAATAAGAAGGTGGGCCAGGGGTTTAGCTCAGTGGTTCTGCTGCCGGCCTTGCAAGCGCAAGGACCTGCATTCAAAATCCAGTACAAAAAAGAAAGAAGAAGAAGAAGGTATCCTAAATATAGAGAATAAGCATACTATGAGCTTTCTCTGTGTCTACGAGGTGTGTGTGTGCGCGCGTGTGAGTGTGTGTTACTAGGGATTGAACTCGTGGTCATCACACTGTGCTACATCCTCAACCAACTAACCTTCCTCCCTTCCTCTCTTTTTCTTTTTTTCTTCTTTCTTTGAGACAGGGTGTCACTAAGTTATTAAGATGATCAAGCTGGGATCCTATTCACAGTCCTCTTGCCTCATCCGCCCAAAGTGCTGGGATTAAAGGCAGGTACCACTGTGCCTGGCTGTTACGACCTGCCTTGTCAATGTTATGAAGTTAATGCTACTTTGTGAGTGATGGATTCCAGGGGATGCATTTTTATTCAGTTAATATGAGGGAAGAGATCATCAAGTACTCTTTTTATTATGCTCAATTCTTTAGGCTCTAGACCAAGAAACTTTCATTGCTGGGTATCGAAGGAAATGGATTCAGTTCTTGCTTCTTCTGGGATAATTCTAGAGTATCACTACTGATATGTATTATTTTGAATGCCTTTCTACCTTCTTGAGGTCACTGATTATTCCTTTCTGTGAAAAGATATTTCATTAATTTCCAACATTACTTTAGAAAGGAAACAGATAAATTTGCATAAAATAATTCACAGAAAATTAATTAGTGGAAAAATCTTTTGCTGAAAGTCAACTTGCCAAATGACCAATTTACCCAAAGATAATTTGCTAAAACCAATTTATTGCATAACCTATTCTCCATATTACTGAGGATTGAAAACGATGTTTAGTTCCACCATTGCTATTGTTTCTACCACTACCTTTTGTAATCACCTCTGCCTCAGACAGGTATTCCCTATAGTGGCCATCTCTCACAAACTATGCCAAGGCTTGTTTCGAGATGTTCGTCTGACGTGTTTTCTTAATCACTTTCCTCCTTACTAAGTCTTACCATTTCTTTGACATTGAGACACAATACCTGGTACTCCCAGCTTAACGAAGGAGAGATCTAGTTCAACTCACATTTTGAGTCTAAGGTCAGTTGGCTCAAAGAAGGAAGGACATGGTGGCAGGGCCTGGGGCAGAGCGCGCGCGCGCGCGTGTGTGTGTGTGTGTGTGTGTGTGTGTGTGCTCACATCACTGTGTGCAGGAAACAGAGAGACAAAGAGAAGCCTGGGATGAGAAAAGACAGCTTCCTTAAGGAATATACACAATTCGGCCCTAAGAACCTGTGCTAGACTGCACTCACTACTCTGTCTCTTTAAACAAAAGTTTATGGGCAGTGCATAGAGTACTGAGTCATGGTTATTTTTTGTCCCCCGTGCAAAAGCATCACTAACCAAAAAATCACACCAATTCTAATCTAGTTCCCAAAAGACCTCACCACCTAGCCAATTCTACTTGCTCATTAAGCAAAATGTATTTAAGTTCTAATTGAGGGTTATCATCTATTATTTCTTATGCTTATTTATTTTAAAGTAAATAAATTGATTTTAATGTAAATATGCTGATGCAAAAATGGCCTGTGTTTAACATATAAGAAAATTAACAATAGAGAAAAGATCAAAGAAGTATAAGAAGTCTCTTCCCAACTTTATGTCCACCTTCTAGAAATCACCGCTGCAGAAACCAGGCAAAGGGAATTAAATAACTCCACAAGCACCAACCATCAGGAAGCACGGAAGAGAGAATGGGTCTGACTCAGGGGCCTTTGACTCAGGAATCTGCTTTTCAAAACTTTCTACTGTGCTCCTGAAGCACTTTTAATCCTTCCTTTCCCCCTCTTTGGGTTTTTCTTATTATTGTCACAGAATAGCCTAATCTGTCTTACTTTTGTTCTGTATTTCTTTTGCTTACGGGAATCCCATTTCATCCTGGTCACGTCAAGGAAGTGTAAGAATCCAGTTAATGTGTCTTCATTAAATAAAATGAAAATTCTACTGTTTGTAGTGAAATTACAAATTGTCAAGAAGAAATGGTATCAACTCTTAAGAAATCTTGGATTCTCTTTAGCATCCACAATGATATCTTCTACTGTCTATTCCTCTTATAATGATAATTTTAATTTGATTTATTTTAAGCACCAATATTCAAGGGAAATTTCTTATTAAATTTTATTGTACTTATTTTTCAAATATATAGTAACTTTTACTAACTTCGTATGAATGAATTTGCATACTGCCTCAGACTTCTTTCTTAATTTTAAATGTCTCTTGGAGTTTATTATATGAGTTATCGAATCACAAAAGCACCTTATTTCTATGTGGATGATTGATGTGTAGGCATTTCATTGCATTTCATCAACCTTATATGTTCTGTAGTATTACACTGCATATATTTAAATGCTTTCTCTGTACGTGCTTTCTTCTACCTATATGTATTTCATTTTCTTTATTACTTTTTAGCTTTCTAGTGTATGTCATGTCTGTTTACAATATAGATGGTGCTTGCTTATTTTAATGCAGGATTTTAAAATTCAATATTAGTTACTGGATGTAAAAAGCTTTTCTGTCACAGAGACTTATGTTTGAGGGAGTTCTGGGATTGGGCTCGGGCCTTGCTGATGATGCTAGGCAAGCCCTCTACCACTGAGCTATATCCCCACTCTTGATAGAGGTATTTTTGATAATGCCATGCAACTTTTATTTTCTAGGCTCCATTTGTGATAGGTATTAGGTAAATTTTACTATCTTAATCCAAAAATGGTTGGAATTATATATTTTGGCAGAGAGCTGTGATAAAACCTTATTTCAAGCCTTAGAACCTGTTCCTGATGCAGGTCTCCTTTAGCTTGTTTTACCTGCTGAAGAATTGACAAAGGTAATACCCATGAAATTTTGGTCTCCAGATAGATCGTACTTTATGAACGCATGTAGTTTATCTCTCCACACTCAGATATACAATAGGAAATGTTGTCATTCAACACAATAATTACCATGTGTTCTAAGATTAAATATGAGATGAACTTTAATTATACTCTTTAATATCTAAGTCTTGGAATTTTTGAAGTCACTTTTTTGTCTTTATAGACTTCACTTGCCTCTTGCACACTGTATTTTTGGCATTTATGCAGGTTTTTTTATTATTGTATGTTTGCAGTATGGATGTTTATATCGTTTATGTAGAAATACATCTATGTAACATATCTTAATTCCTTTTTTAAAATGATATATTAGGTTTTCTGTTATTCTATTTTTTTGTTTTGTCTCAAATTTTTGGTATGGGACATTGAATACAGGGCCTTCACACTGAGCTACATGTCTGGCCCTTTTTATTATTATTTATTTATTTATTTTTAGATAGGGCCTTACTAAGTCACTAGCTGGATCTGGCTGGGTATGAATTTACAGTCCTGTCTCAGCCTCCCAGAGTGCTGGGATTACAAATATTTGCCACTATACCTGGTTTAATACTTTTTAAGAAAAGATGCAACTATGTTTGCTATTTTTCATTTCTAGCTCACTGTTTCTAAGCCAAGCATATTTCGTAAAATACTTTCACTGCATTTTATTTATGTCTCACCAAACAAGAGAGTCCCTGGGAACATACCCTGGAAGCAAATCACTGGGTCTCAGTGTTTCACCACGTGCTCCCAAATTCTTCTCCAGAATGCTGCCAGGTTTATGTTCGTATTTTGGCTGACTCATAGCATCTTTGGTGCATGTGACATGGTATTTTAATTTGCATTTTTCCAGATATTAGTCAAACTGAATATCTCTTCAAGTACTTATTAGCTATTTGTATTTTGTATATCCATCTGTGAATTCCTCTTCTTGGGTTTTGTTCACTTTTATTTCTGTTAGATTTCTTTTTTGTTGTTGTTTTGCTTTTTGAAGACTTTCTTTCAGAGTGTGATATTAATCCCTAATTATTGATTGTTTCTGAGAAGTCTTTAATCTTTCCGGCCTGTTGTGACTGTTAATCTTGATGGTCAACCCGGCCAGATTTAGAAACTTGGGGACAAGTAACTAGATTGAGGATTCTGACCTCCATGAGTTAATCCAGTGATGAGTTCTTAGCTTCATGGACATTAGGAGTGGAGCCTACTTAGAGGAAATGGGTCATGGAGGCCTGATTTGGGGTATTTAACTAGGCCTTGGCCCCTTCCTTTCTGGCTCTATCCGTATGCTGTCCCTCTTGGCCTCCATGAAATGAGCTGTTTTGCTCCGCCATGCCCTTCCAGCATGATGTTTAGCCAGACAAACCTAGGCTCAAACCTCAAAGACTGTTAACTAAAATAAGTGTCTCTTCTTTACAGTTGTGAGAGTTGTGTATTTTGTTCCAACAACAGGAATGCTGACCAATATATCTGTTAACCATTAGTGTATGCTAAATTTAATGAACAGATAGCCTAAATTTGGTTTAGTCTTTATACCTTATTAAGCCTTTTGGTTCTTCCTCATTCTAGAATCACAAAGATTGTCACCTATAATAATTGTATTAGATTTACACTTCCTCTATTGCTTTTTCACACAGAAACATGGCTTTATTGTACTCCAGAGACTAATACCTCCTTTTTGCAGAATTGGAGGTCCAACTGTCTTTGTGATGTGGTAAATCAAGTTCAGTATTGGATAAAAATTATGTTCAAATAGTGAACTAGATTTTACAATTAACTTGCATTTAGATTTTTTTTAAACCTGAAAGGTAAGAGAGATGTTTTAAAATAGCTTCACTTTGTATAACTAAGAAGGAAAAAATTAACAGCATTAATATTGGCCGATCTTATTCTGTGCCAAGAGGTAGGAGATAGTATTTAGTGTATTCAAACAGATACCAAATACTAAAAAAGTAAATGTTTATATTTACTTGGGTAATATAAATCTCATCATGTAGTAGGAGTTTAAGTGGATTCTCTATACTGTGTAAACCACATTTTTGCTTTTAAACATTTTCAATTCCTTCCTAGCCCTATTACCTTTCATTCTTTTTGAAGAATAGCACAACTCAACATTTTAAAGCTGCTGCAGCAGTGTTGATGTTATAGCTTCATGAAAATCTGGAGCATAATTTTTCTCTAAATCTCAATTTTTTTGTGTATTTGTTGTCTCTTTAAATTCTTGACTTAACCTAATTTTTAAATTGAGTTTTATTAGTCTTCATTTATTTTCTATTGCCTGAAATTTGTGTCAAAAAACTCAGAGGATAAGGCCCCAGTGGAAACAACCTATTTCCCAATTTTAGATGTTAACTCACTACTCAATTTCTTAGATTTCAGTTTTGTATTTTATTTACTTTTTGATCTTACACCTCACTTGGAAGTGAGGTCTGGAAAGAACATTAGCCTGTACCCTGCAGAAAGCATCCGGGAAGAATGCTCATAGTTGGTTTGACCATTGTCTTCTGGGCAGTTTGATTCATGCATGCACCTGCCATTTCCGCTACACCCAGAGCTAAGTGGGCAGAGCCAGGGAGAGGAACAGGATGCTGGTATGGCAACCTGCAGAGCGAGCTGTGCAGTCACCTTCTTCTGCAGTCGTCTTCCAGCTGTGAGAAAGGAGCTCTGCTGCAGCTGCTCAGCACAGAGTGGCTTGTGTCCAGACTGGCTCAGGCAGATGGCCTCTTTACTTGTCTTCTCTTTTATTTTTCCCTTTTGTAAGCACAGATGTGTGCTCAGATGTGAGGCAGCTGTTCAAAGGACATCCTGGGATGAAAAGCAACTTTTATGTAGTTATTAGAGTTGATTCTTCCTATTTCATTAACTTAGTAAATATTGATGCCATGTCGCAAAAAGCAAGCCTTCGGTACTTACTTGGATATCTTCTCAGTAAGCTTACTGTTAGCAAGACTCTTTTAAAACTAAATTTTCAGTATATCCTATAGATCTTTTTATGTGTATACATATTTAATGTTCCTTTTTCCAGTGCTGATCCTATAACGAACTTGTATAATTGAAGAAGTGTGAACAGGGCCATTTTGTTCTGAAATATTTCATCAGCCTTCTACGAAATCTAATCTTGCTCCAGAGGAGAGACTCCTTTTGTTAAGACATCCTTTCCAGCCCAGTTCACAAGTACAAGATGTCTTATGAGGTAATCATTTTATGGTGACTCTGCAGTGGGAGAGAACCACACTGTGACCTCAAGATGCCCATGGTGTAGGATAAGGCTCTTGTCCTTGAAACGTTTACAGTCTGTTTGCAGAGGCAGGGCATATACATTGAAGTTAAAATAATAAGACAAGGGAGCATCTATGTGGATCACTACATTTATCTCCACAATTCATTTGTCTACATGAATTATTGTGCTTCGAGCAGTTAAAGAAAAGCCATGCAAAGGCTGGTGCTCAGAGGAGGGTTTGTGGATGACCAAATATTGACTAGAACTTGATCCTCTAAAGGACAGGAGGACGTAGACAAACAGAGAGTAAGGACTGCTCTGGACAAGCAAAAGCTAAAAAGAGGTACATCAAGAATAATGTGCCCTGGAAACAAGGGACAGATCAGGGTGACTGAAAGGGAAGGATTTGCAAAGAGTTGCTGACAGTGAAAAGACACTGCTGAAGACAGATGTGGGAGGCACAAGGGCGAATGAATGGAGTTTTCTTGTCATCTGTTTCAGATCTAGTGTAAGAAAAAAAATCTGATTTTTACAAAATACATGTAAGTCACAGAAAATATGTTTACTATCTAAACCCCAAAAGGATAAACAAATCCTGTGTATAGGTGATATTCAGAGGTGTTTCTAAACAGATCTGTGCACTCATTCAATATTTTTATGGTTCCCTATCATCTTTTTTTTCTAGAATCTCAGTTATTTATCTAATGACCTGTTTTCCATGTTCTTTCAGCTGGAAATAATCAGAATGACTTTTGTGTTAGTGTTCTGTCTGCCCATCCATGGGAACTTTATCAGGAACTTTTGGGGAACAGATAAACTGTGTCCTTTGCATCCCTGTGATACTCCTGAGTGTGTGTAAATGGAACGAAGCCCATTGCTTTTGCGCTGCTGTCTCCATCCAGTGGCGCATGGAGATTCCGCTCACTGCTCCAAAGTTCACTGGCCGTCATACTCCGCTGCTCTTGCATTCTCCAATCCTCGCTAGTGTTTTCTTTCTTGCCTGACTGCTCAGAAGTCCTTATAAGTAGAGTTTCCAAGGCTGTTCCTTTGAGTGAGATTATATATTCTCTAATAGCCCATCTGCCTTGGGGTCAGAAAATTGTTGTTCTTACTTCCTAATGTCCTTCTAGACCACCCCTTTTTCTGACAAATCAAAACTGTCAGTCCTTTCCAGCTCATGTTTGCTTTTCCCAGATTATGGAAAGTCAGTTAGGTGTCTAGTCCTGATTTACTGTTTTCCTTTTCAATACAGTTTTCCAACATCAAGAAGGTCTTTTTCACACTGATGTTTCAATAAAACATTTCCTCACACCTCCTCTTAGTCTTTCTTCCTGTGACCTTCATACCCAGTTTACTTCAGGTAAGTTGGTGACCACACTTAGAACACTGGAATCATTTTTAAGGATTTTTTTCTCTGATACAATGAAATACTTCCTTCTATGACTTCAGCCTTCTGAGTAAGCCTTTAGCAAGTTACTAATACTCATTGACTTGTGTTTTCTTTGGGATATCTACACTTCCTACTTGTTCACTTCTTTGCTCAGTCTCCCTCTGCCTCTTCTTCCTTCCCTACTGGATGCCCTTAGGTCTCTCTATATCCTCAGAACCCTTCGACTATGTTTTTTTTCTTTAGCCTCAACTACCAGTTGACATTCTCACCCTGGATCAATCTTATTATGCTCTTTCTTTGTAACAACACATCAGCTGAAACACACACACGCATGTACATACGACTGCATGGATAGTTGCCACCAAAAATTCATGTTTTTTTTAACTTCAGTTGCTCAACAGTGTTGTCTGTTTCCTGTGCCCCTGATCATGATCTCTGTTGCAGAGCTCTTTCCTTAGTCTCTGACTTGTATCCTCACGCTGCTCCTCACTGGATATTTTCATTTTCATCAGATGACTTTTCTCTTCTCCCGATAAAAAGAAAAATAAAAAAGTAGTACCTTTCTACTTCCCCTTCCTTATAAAGTTGCACGAATCATGATCATTTTCTTTTTTTATGAATTATAAACGCCACCCCTTCTGCTTGAGGAGCCCCTCACACGTTGTCTGTCCCTATACCGTTCGGACTGCTCGGTCTTCCATGCGCCTTCACCCTCCTCATGTATCGTCAGCTCTTCAGCTTGTCAGCGTCCCCCTCAAAGGCACACCCCTCTCTGCACCTTTGTGGCTCCTCTGTGCCTCCCTACAGGATGCTCCACAGAGCTGCCTACACACCCTGTGTACTTTCCTCACTTCCCTCTTCTCTTCTCTGCTCCTCACGTTCTGTGGATCCCCTCCCTTACAGAGACGAGGTGCTTCCCAAAGGCCCTTCTCAGACCTCCCCTTTCGGTCTTTGCTGAATCAGTGCCCCTCGCACTGCAGCTTCCTTCGTGACAGAGGCACTGCCTGATGTGGATATCCTTTCACTCGCCAGAAGAATTCTCACCCCACACAGCCACCCTGGAGCTTCCTCGCTTCCTTCCTGATGTAAAAGAAAGGCTGTGCTCACCTGGCTGAGGCCCATCCTGCCAGCTTCACATCTCTTTTGTTTTCCTCCTTGAGTTTATTGGCACATTTTAGGTATGCAGTACATTTGCATTCATCATTGGAATCTTGTACCTTTACATGACAGGTCTTGGTTCTCATTTTTTCCCCTTACCCCTTCACACCCTCCTCCCTTCCCTATTTACAAATACTTCATTTCCATTTTTTCATTTTCTCATGTTTTTTTTCTTTTCCCTTATTTCCTTTCCCCTACCATACCCACTTCCCCTACACCTTTAGCCCTTTTCTTCCTAGTTCACATATTGATCCACTCGACTGGAAACTTGCCTTTCCTTTTACCTGGACAGAGCCCAGTGTGGTATCTCACTCATTCCACCCCTTACCGTCTCAAATCCGTTCAGCCTCCTCTCCTCTTTTCCACTTTAACTGCATTATCGGTCTATCGTTATCAAGACCTCATGGGTGTCTTTTAGCAGCCTCTGCCTGGTCTACTCTACAGCTAAGCTAAAGAAGTTTAGTTTCAGTTGTATTTCCACAGGCCTAGGAAATAACCTGTCTTACAGAGACCATTGCGTTCCTTCGGTAGCTGCCACACCTGGACCTCCACATTCCATTCCTTCTGCTATTGCGCTATCCCACACTGGCAGTGGGTTGATTTTGCTCAAATAAAAAGTACATCATACCACTTTCTTGGGGAAAATTTTTCAATGACTTCCCACTGCTTTTAGGTGTCAGGAAAAAAATGCCCACTTAATAGAGCTCTTAAATCCACTCTGACCTCACCATTCCTCTTCTCTCTGGTATCACCTACGACTACATGTTCTGCGCGTTTTTCTGTCATTCTTTCATCCACAGTGAGGTAAACAGGGAAGGTTCTATTGTCAAGACCATAGAAAATAAAGGTCCGAGTGAGTAAAAATGTTCTCAAGCTTGTGAACCGTATGATTTACGTGGCTAGAATTTATGTCACTCTGCATTCCTTTGGAAATTTATTTTGCTATCATTAATAACATGTATTTTATGTGTATAAGCACTCATTTTGCAAATATGATGAAAACAGTAGTCTTTGCAGATAATTTCTGCATTACATATTGGTCAATAAGGTGTTCACAATTTAACTTATTGTATAAGGAATATTTCTTTAATGTGTAAAAACTAATCTAATTATTACATCTTAGTTACTTCAATAGTGAGATTGTTCTTATCAATTCTGCAGATTGGCATATTTTAGGACATGTATTCATCAAAGGGGTGCATTATAGAGGGGTAGCTCCAGTAAGATATTTTCATTTCTCTGTGAGACCACATTAATTTCTAAAGTGTACTGAACCCTATAACCTGACTAAACATTAAAAAGGTTTCTTTATATGGCCTCTACCCTCCTTCTTCTTAGATAATTTATTTTAAAAACACCTCGCAATTGCAAATTTTCTCTGCTCCTTTAAAATATAAAACTCCTTCCAGAACTATAACCATCAAGAAGTATGGGGTCCCAGTCAGGCTCCCAGTCTCTGTGAGCAGGTGGCGGCCTGACTTATACAAGTGTCAGTTAGCAAACACAGATGGCCTAATGAGATTGACAAATACCTTGTTTGAAGTCCTCCAATGCTTTCCAACTAGGTACCTACCTCAGTGCTTAAAAACTCTCCCACCTTTTCTTGCAATGGAGTAGAGTTTTATCACTCTACCCTATTGTCACAATATTGAATAAAGTCTCTTTGCCTTTTAAAATAAGTATCTAGTGTAATTTTTTGTGGTACCTACTTACAGTGGCATTTTTAAAAAATATAGAAAAATATATCTGAGGGCACAACACAAGCACTAATTTTGGCTCTTTTCATTTTACTCACAGAACCAAGCATTTATCCTTAGTATTGGCTATTAGTACGCAGAAAAAAAAATGATTTCGAATGATCATATATATCCTTTCAGAGTCTGTTAATTTGGTTAGCTCCTCGTAAACAGATTCTGACACAGTTAATCACTTTGGCAAGTACTCCTCTTTACCTTCTGTGTCATAGAGATTATTTTCTAAGTAACATCTTCCTTAGGATATAAAAGCAGACAATATTGTTTTCTTGCAGAGAGAGCCTTGAATTATCTTATGACTTGGTTTCATTTGTCTCCATAAAAGCAGGAGAATATTGAGAAGGATGAATATAAGTAGAGGCGTTCAGCCCATCAAGCGCTTTTCCTTTTAATGCACCCTAGAGAACATTTAATTGCTTCTTGAATGACCCCCAAGGTCTTCCTAGAATGAGCTTGTTGTCTTCTTTGTGGAAGGGACCATCCCCATTTCATTCGAACTCATTGTGACTTAATTATAGGATGCATATAATAAATTGGAGGCAATCAGTAATCCTTAATCAAACAGGGTAAATTTGTTTCACATGCAAGACACAATGGACCCTTGTGAAATAGATGGCACACTTTCATTTACTGAACGATACCCAGATTAATTAACTCACCTGATAGCTGTGGTTCCAATTTCCCAACTGCAACTCAAGTCTATCTTATGGTTGCCCTTCTTTCTCTCCCGTCTTAACAGTCTATGAAGCTGATCTTTAATAGACTTTCTGATTCAATGATTATAATTTCTCTCTGCATATACTGTCTTGTCATTAGATAAAGGGAAGCATGGATTTGTCTAACAGTAGGTACACTATACATGTATTTTATATTTTTTATGAAGTATGTCCATATACACAGACATACACACACACATAGTATATTCTAACACACATTCAGAGGAGAGGATGCCACAATTATTTTGATTTGGCATTTCTCTAGTACAGGTTTATTACAGAGCTGAGTTCACTGGGTCTATTTCCCAAATTTTATAACTTCTTCAAGCCTCTAGCAGTGTCTAATCACGTTCTAGTACAGAGATTTTAGCTGTTTGGGTTCTGGTGGCTGTTTTCCCTGTAAAATTACTGTAAGAGATTTAATTGATTTATATTTCATTTATCTTGCAAAAAGTTGAGGTTTTTATTAAATTTAAGTGTCTGTTTAGTGCCTCTTATTGTGTATCCTGATTACTTTTGGTGACTCAGTGTAACATTTAATAACTATTAGTTTTCTTTTGAAGAGTTCTTAACTGGGAAACAAGAGTTCTTAAAGCTACATAGATAATTAACTTGAAGCTTGTCTGTCTCCTGAGAGACATCAAATATGTAAATGAGGAACTTAAGCTTTAACAAGACATAGTAAGGAAATCACTAAAAGTTTTATCACATGAAAGCTAAAATCCGTGGCTACAAAATATCAATATGCTTTGAAGAACTAATACAGTCTTCTTGCTTAGGATTTGTGAAAATTATGGGCTTTAAATTCTGTTTCAAAGCTGTTAGCCAGATCTGTTAACAAAAAACTAAAATAGTTAAAAAAATAAAGAGAGAGCAGACCAGGGACCACATTTCAATGCTGCACAATGCGTACCACATTATTTGAGCTCAACAAATATTTAATCAACTTTTACTAAATTTTTCTTTCCTATTTTATAAATTCCTCATTTGTAATACCTAACAATCTTTCCATCTTCTAATAATACTGCTTTCCAGAGGTACCAATAATTGAAATCTTTGGTCTGTTTTTATTATTAAAGGCCTAAAGAGGGAAGAGCCATTCATGTTTAATGTTCTAAACTTGATTAACAAAATCTCTTTATTTTTCTGTTCATGCTTGTATTAGATAATGTAACTTCATAAAAATATGATGAAGAATGATCCTTAACATTTCTGAACTAGCTTTGAATCTGAGGAAAAAACACGATCCTGACTAAAACCTTTGCTTACCTGGGTAACATATTTTTTGTCGTTATGACTGACAGATTCTATTTTCTTGAGATATAGTAGAAATAAGGAATGGAATGAGCAAAAGTGAGAAACTATTTGTCTATTCCTCAAAGAACAGTTTTCTGAAAAGTAGATCGTTTTTATATTTAAAAAGATAAATCAATTGAAACACTTCCAAACACTTGCTTCTCAGTGGGTTGCACATTTTTAAGAGACTGTATTTCTAATTCATATCTCAAGTCTTGAGTTGCGTGTGTCGATAGAATATCTTGTGTTCCAGAACTTTACTTGGGGTAGAGACATATCCCTCCGTGTGACTGTACCTAGCAGGGGCCGGCATCAGCTTCATGCTTACATAGGACGAGTGTGGAATGACTTTCCCTCTCCAAGTCTGGGCCTCTTGCCAAGGACTAACTTGGGCTAGAACCAGGATTAGTATGGAATGTGCATGATTTCCTTAAGTAAATTGTCTGACTCTTAAATAAGCACATTAAAATACACCTGGTCAGGAATAAAGAGCATTTGTGTGCTTGATACATTTTTTTTTAGACAGAATTTAGTGAATGCCTCTCATGTCAAATGGAATAAATTATGATCAATAGTAAAATGCCCAACTAAGAAAAGGCAGGGTTGATAAAGACCCACAAACAAGTTTTCTTTGCAATATTAATGCATATTGCATCCCCTTTGCTGATCAGATGATTGTTACATCTCTCACATGTTTCCTTACATTATGTGTCTCAGTTTTCCAGAGGAAGAGATATTGCTGGGATTCTAGTTATAATGTCAATATACATTTTAGTGACAATTGCTTTTCCTTTAAGCTTGTTTCAAGGATCTCATAAACATGATGCTTGGAAGAGCTTAGTGGTCCCTGGCCATGGATTGGTTATCACTGTGCTGCACACTTTAAATCACTGTGGGGGGTGGGAGATGTGTCTCAGCTCTTAAGAACTTTACGGTCTCATAGGGAGATAAAGTTCAAATTATGCATATTCATTAGCTGTCTAGCGTGGATTTGGTTCCCTCTTGACTTCCAACCTCTCCTCAACATCTTTTAGATCTCTTACATTTATAGTACAAACAACATCTGACACTGGTGTCTCACTTGCCTCTTGGTAAAGCTTTATCATATTCATGATCTCGCTTCATTCACCCTTACACCATTTCGCAGGCTCTGTACTCTTTGGCTTTGTTTGCAGACATCGATTTCTAAGCTCATTAAACATATCTCCTTGAAGTAAGCGGAACCCAGTTTTCTTGAAAACAATAACAAAAACAAAATACTTTTGTAGGAAAAGGATTGGCCTTATTGTGAAGCAGTCGTTGTGTGACCGTTATATTTTGGCTTCATGAGTTGAGCTCAAAAAAACTTGATCAATCACTTACAAGTTGATTTATAAAATATTGGACCAGTTATCCTTTAATTCTTCCTTCTCTGGATTTCCCTTTTCAGAGTATGATGAAGTTGTTCACTCCACCAGAATAGAAAAACAGCAAATGTAAAAAAAGCCTTACCTCTCTTCCCGTTTCCTTCATTACCTAAAATATTCTTTAAAATCATATGAACTATTTCAAATTTTCTTACAAATACTTCCAGTTGAAACAACAAAAAAAAGATACTTGAAAAGATAGAAAAAGGAGTCTATGTCTCAGCATTTGTTCTTTCAAAAAATGATTTAATTTGCTTCTATTCAAAGAAAAGGAAAGATTTCAAACCTTTAAATCATTAGACTACTTAGCTTTGGGAATATACTATGAGGAGTATTTTCAGTTAAATTACTGGGGCTATCCTTAATAATTTATGATAGCTACATCATTCATCACTTAAGATTGCCTTACTTAGAGAAAATTTTATTTCATTTTTCTTTACACTATCAGCACATACTACTGTTCAATTTTCTTTTTGGTACTAATGACATCATAGCCATGTTTTTTGTGTGCTAGTTACATAATTAGTTTTACATTTAAATTTATGAGATTTAGAAAACCACACTAAGAAAACATTTAAAACTTTTGAAAAGGTCCTCTTTCGTGAAGTCCATAGAAATGCATCAGTGGTAGGATATACAAAGTCTTGATAATTTTAAATTTGGCTATCAACAGGGCAAAGTACTTTGTAATTTTTATTTTAAAGAAATACTCTAGAGGCGATCATATATTTGGGAAGATGTAAATCTTAGAATACATCTGAGAAAGTTTTATTTTTTTGATTCTTCACTGAATTGTATGAAATTAGTAGTCATAGTAATAATTAGAGAATAAAGGCTATTTTCGTTCTTACGAAGTCATAGGGGTCATTGGTTAGTCTCAGTCTCTTTTCTTGTATTTCTTACTAGGGTGATCATTTGCAAAGATACAATATTTTGATAAAAGAACAGGTGAAATACATTTTAAAGTTGCATTTGACATAATCAAGCCCACTATGATAAAGTTGGGTGCAAATATCCACAGGATTGAAAATTATTTCATGACAGACAGAAGTAAAGTGATAATTTTAACTTCAAAATAGATTGTAAAACATTTACAATGTAATAACATATTTGGCAAAATTTGTATGCAGTATTATAGTAACTAAATTAACTATCAGAAAACATCTTAGTTTCAGGATTCTAAAGATGCCATAAGGCAATCAAGAATGTAGCAATCAAGTATTGAACCCACATTTTAATTTTTTTTTTCTACAGAGAGCTAAGAGAACACCATGCAGTTAATAGATGCAATCCTGTTTCTTCAGGTTGATTTCTCACGGATGCTTTCTATATGCACCAACATTGTGTATTAGTCAAATGGCACTTTTTAAATGTAATATGATTTTAACCAGGGATTTGTTTAATAAGTTTGGTTCTGGAGCTTGCTACGTGAGCAAACACACTATCTGATTTAATTTTTTCTGACACTGTGCCCACTGCACAGCATAAAAAAAAAGTGTAATCGTAGTTTTGTGTTTTATAGCACAGGACAAATAAATGTCAAAATCAAATGGTGGTGTCCCTCAAGGGAAAACACACTTCAGTGATGAAATATTCTTCCTCACTTCCCACTGCTGTTCCTCTGAACACCTAGGTGAAGCTGCCTCAGGACCTAATCAAATGCTGCTAATTTACATACAATAAAAATCCTGCCATGAGATTTACAAAGGAAGAAGGAGAAGTGCATAGTTCCTGAAATAATAAATTATGAAAATATGTATAACTCTGCTCTGAATCAACAGTTCATAACTCTCATAATATTATGACTGGAGCTGGTATAAAATAAGCATCTGTTTATGTCATTGATATATTAATTCTCAGTTTAATAAAAATGCTTGGAAGTGGCATATTGCTACTTCCTATGTTCCTTGAAAATGCTGCAATATTGATAAAATGTCGGCCTCCTTCTTGGTAAGGATGACAACAACCAACTTTGTAAAGCAATCATTAACATAACTTTAAAAAATAGCAGTAAGAAAAAAAAATTTTGTTTTCTGGAAACTGGATTTACTTGCATTATAATAGACTCTGTTTTTTGCAAATAATAATTGACATAACAAATGGAAGATTTCATTTCTAAAATTAAGTCATACTAAATAATTTGAAAGAATATATACATGAATTATTTTTAAACTAAAGTTTTTGAGCTTTAGTTATTTTTATGACTCCAAGTTTACCTGTGGCTTCCTAAAACAAAACAAAACAAAACAAAATTTGTTTCACACTATACTTTTGCATCTATTTTGAAACTGAACTTTTTTAAATATATAAATTATAATTATATTGAAATTCACAAATATAAGGCATCAAATACCAAACTTTAAAAAGCACTTTGGACCTGGCCATTGGAAATTTTGGATTCTCCTCCCTTCTCTCTCTTTTTTATTCTGTCTTTTCTTTTCTTCAAAAAAAAAACCAAAATTAAAACAAAAAGCAAAACCAAGCAACAAAAAAACAAATCCCTCCACTCTGAAATTGAAATATTTCAACTCTTATGCTTGAATTCTCAGATAATCTCAAATGGTTTGGTCTCACAGAGAGAATTAAGATTGCATTTGACATGGTGATATAGCAAATATTACGTTTCATGCAGTCACAATAAATATTGTTTTTAAGTACATAATTACAAACAGGGATTATCGATTTGAAGTCCATATGGTTGGGAAGAAGAAGCATTAAATGAAAGCATAAGGAATTGATAGAAGCCACCTATGTCAAAATTAAAAACGTTATTCAGGAATATTTTTAATGTCTTGCATTAGAGGTTTTGGAGTTCATTTGTTTTCCTTTGATGATGACACTGTATCTTGAGGGAGAAGAGTAGCCTAGTATTTATGAATGTGTCAGTGGATGAAGCTTCTTGTAACTAAGCAGATCTTTACAGAATGTTATTGCTCTGCAGTTAAAACCATGCCTTCTGAAAAGTAGTAATTATGCACAATAATGTCCTGTGCAAATGGAAAAAAAGATAATCATTCAAGAAAAAATTTTACTCTGTTACCCAATGGGAACATAATAAAAGGAAGGGTGGAGGGGGTGAAGGGAGGGCAGGGGAATGGGGAAAAAATGAGAACTGAGACCTGTCATGTAGAGGTACAAGTTCCCAGTGAGGAATAACTGTACCTAAAAAGGACCAATAAACTCAATGAAAAAATACTGATTATTATTTTTATTCAGCACAATCCTGAGATTATTCTTTGTTATTTACAAGTAGCCAAATTCGTATATATAAAGAATGAAGACTGGCCTTGTCTTTGGAAGAGAGAAAAAAATAGGGAGAGAAAAAAGGGCAGTAAGTATGCTGATATTAATTATTAAATTATTGAGTTCTTAGACACATGCTCAGGAGCAGAGCAGACTAGATTTCCCAGTGAGAGAGACTGTGTACTTCTTCTTTTGGTCCCCACAGACTGCCCTACACCACTAAGTATGGTAGGACGTCCATCAGTTTAGGGTAGACATCAATTGGTTAGAGTGTCTGATCTTTTGCTCTCTCTGGAGCTAAGAGCTCTTTTTCTATGGATGAAGCCATACTTTTATTTATTCAACTACAGTCAGAATTTACTGTATAGCTTGAGGATTTTTTTATGATAATCCTTTAGCCACCCAGTTTTCTCTCCCCCCATCTCTAGAGTTTTTTTTTTTTTTTTTTTTTTTTGGTGCTTACAAGGTTTCAGTAATAATTTTGGCTATTTTTATTCTATATGCATCTTAATAATATTGCTCATTTTAATTTTTAGTGGAATTATCTCAAAATTCATGATGGAAACTTTTTTTGAATGTTATCAATTATTTCAATATTTTCCTATTTATAAGAAGATCTGCTCCTTTTAGAATAACAATGTTCTTACATTATTCTTTTTAGAATCTTTTAGTGTTTGCTTTTAAAATAATTCCTGAGCATATTCTCTCTCTGGCAATTTTCCACATAAGTAACAAAAGTAGGGCAGTACATTTAAACATTTTCAGAAATAAATGAGGAAAGCATAACTCCAAATACAAGATTTATTTTCCCCCAAGGCCTATGACAGGTTTCTAAATTAACACTTTTGACCAATTCGTAATTTGATTGCTATATCAACTGATAAATCATTTGTTAGCACTTTAAATGTTTAAAATCTTCTTTCTAATCTTTAAATTCCACATTCTTTTCCCAGGAATGAAGTGTCAGCATCTCATAGTGTTTATGCCAAATTTACATGTATTCAGTTAATAATGGTTAGCACATATTTGTCTCCAACCAAAATTTTTACACAGCTGTTTCTTTGGCCTTATCTAAAATCTTGAGACAATTTTACATACAAAGCTAAAAACACACAATTCTAAGTGGGTTTACATATCACTTTTCAGACATTTGTATAGGATTTATTGTAAAAGGTAACAAAGAGCCTACATTAGTTGTTACATTATTTTCCATTTGCATTGTTTGAAAAAAAGCACCTGATCACAAAATGGCCTTAAATTCAAAATTATTTCTAACTGTTCTGATCACTACAGAGTTTAGAGTATAGTATATGTATGTGTATTTGTTAGAATATAAAACTTACAATGTCTGTACATTTGACTACTTGTCTACATATAAATGCAGTTGCTTCATTGTGCTACCTGTGGGTCATACACAGAAGACCTCTGGATAAGTAGATCCCTTACAATGATCTCACAGGTTCCACTATTTGAGATCTTTGTGGTTCACAAGATGTAAAACAAAGGATCACATCAATAAGCGAGTCTATATTCCCTGAGTCAAGATAATAGGTAAGTGGGCATTGTTTTGATGTCTACTCAGGGAAACAAATCCTACAGTTAAAAAAAAGGACAAAATTATATTAAAGGAAATCTGTGTTTAAGGAAAGATGGCAGCCACAATTCCTAAAGCATGAACGATGCTTTTCATAATCTTTAGGAACTTGCTTTTCTTGACCGGGAGTCATTTTACTAATTCCTTGATGAGACTAGCCCAATTCTAGGATTCAGAATATGAAGAGCTACAGTGCTTTGCTTTCTAGTTCAGTACTCATTTGGTTATGAATTTTCTCTTTTTAGTGACAGTTGTAGCAAAAGCTATTTCTGGACTGCAGATACTACTTTCTGTAGAAGTATTGCTCTAGCTGGAACTGAAATCACTTAGCATCTTTTGGAGGAAGAGATGGGAAACTGAGGAGTTGTTTTTTGCCATGGGTGATAGCAGTGCAGGAAAAAGTCCTTTTACATCAGTCACTATAAGCTTGAGAAGTACCTGCTAAGGCCAAACACTATGAAGACCATGGATATTTTTTTTTCAGCTTTAATTGAGTTTATTGGTACATTTTAGGGATACAGTGCAGTTACATTCATTTGTTGGGATCTTGTACCTCTACATGACAAGTCTTGATTCTCATTTTTTCCCCTCCCTTCACCCCCTCCTCCCCTCCCCATCTACAAACACTTTATTTCCATCTTTTCATTCTCTCACATTTTTTTCTTTTCCCTTAAAATAGCATGGCATTTGCCCCAAGGAACTTAGTAGGGTTATGGATTTGCATTTACAATTGGTTGGAACAAGTTAATGGAGATGTATACAATGTCAGTGGCCAAGTAAAATGAATCTTACAACTTACTCCTTCTGTGTGTCCTACATAACAACAAAAATTACTCATGAAGAAATAATCATGTGCCAATTCAAGTCTCTTTTCAGAATGTAAGTGGCAGAAAGTGCTTCATGGCCAGATGGTAGAATTCTTTGAATTTCAGGTTGAATGCATTATCTCACCAAGGCCTTAGCTTTCAAAGCCATTCCTGATTTGTTTCAGAGAGTCTTTTGGGCTAAAGTTTTCTTCACTACCACATACTGGGAGAAACGACTAACTAGCCATACCTCCAATAAAGGCACTTATATCCAGAATGTATAAAACAATGTGAAAGCTCAGAAATAAAACTACTCAATAAAAATGAGCAAAAGTTTGGAGAAGACATTTTATTTCAAAAGATATATGCATGGCAAATAAATAGAGGAAAAATGCCCAGAGTAATTATAGATTGCCAAAACACCGATTAAAACCACACACAAACATACCCCTATTGGAATGATAAAAGACTGACCATCGCAAATATCAGAGGAAGAATATAAAATGGCTCAACAAATTTGGGAAAGAGGTTGGCATCTTCTTAACAAAGTAAAATATGCATCTACCAAACAATCCAGTTATTCCACATCTAGGCAGATACTCAAAGGAAACAAAAGTGTGTGCTGTACAAACATTTATTTATGAATGCATGTTACAGCATTATTTAGCAGTTCCAGGCTGGAAACAAGCCAAATGTTCACCAACAGGTAAGTGGATTAAAAAAAAGAGAAGAAGAAGAAACCTTGTGGAATATTTAGAAAACTGAAACCTGTATAGAAATAAAATGAATGAACTGTTTCTCTGTGCTACTACATAGACTCAGAATAATCATGTGAGGTGAAAGAAGCTGGATTCCACAAATAAAAAAGAGTACATACTATATGGCTTCCTTTATATAAGTTCTAAAAAGTACAAACTACCATATAATGCCAGGAAGCCAATATGTGTGCAAAGTATTTAATTTATGCTACATTTTGACACCTAGGGACTGGGTAGGGGCATCAGGGAGGATGAGAAGAGAGGAATTATAAAAGGGTACAAGAAAAATTTGGTAGTGGTGTGTGTTTTCATTATCTTGATTGTGAAAGTACCACCCATGCATACATGTGTCCAAACTTATCAAACTGCAGCCTTTGAATATATGCAATGTGCTATAAATAAATTATAAGCCACCAAGTCTGTGTGTCTGTCTATCTATCTATCATCTCCACATATATTTAAAATTTTTTGAACAATCCTATTATATTGATTACTAATGTTTGGAAAACATAAGTACATAAACTAATTTTGTAGGAAAAATACATGAATTTTTCTCAGATCCTCTGTTTTCAGTCTAGTTTGTCAGCAGCGCTGCTTCGTTGGTGGAATTGGTCGGTGAGATTTGTTGAATTACATGAGGGTAACAAATAGATGAATATATTTCTTAAAGGTAGTCTCTATGGTCTTTGGCTGCCTGAAGAAATCTATTTTTATGGAGGCTTTCACTTCTTGCAATACATTCGAGATTAGAAGCCTTAGCTACCTTTTATTTAAAACATGTTTGCTTAAATTACAACAAGTTATTTTACGGCTAGACATATGAATGCCATGTGCTGAGTAAATTGTACATTATGTAGAAAGAATGTTTAAAAATACCCTGTAGTTGTAGAAATATGAGATGCACACAGTGAATGATAATTTAAGCAGTTTCAGTCATCTCACTGCTGTTAAACCAGGCTTCCTGTAGTTCTTGCAGCAGAAGAGACATATGTCTTGAACGTATTTAAAATATATGCCAAAGCTAGCCCTTTTAAGGGCATCATTGAATTGATAATTTCAAACACTTTGTCAAACTTAGATGTGTTCCAGAGAGGGAAGGGAAATCTTGAATGCATCATTTAGTGTATTTTATAATGTCATTTTTGAGGATTCATGTTTACTTTGACTGCCTGTCCCACTGTACCCAAACTATGAATAAATAAAGATGAACGTTCGGCTTCCATAGACTTTCACTTCACAGTGCTGAAAGAGCGTCAAAGCTAATACAGTTGGATACCAGTCATGTCCTCCAGTCGTCACTTTGTTAATTTGATAATTACTAAATACTGATCTTAATGAAGTTAATGTGCCGGTTATCTGTAACCATAAAAGTTTCCTGATATAAAACAGTTCCACTGTAAATCAAAGAAGAATGATAGGGTCACACATATTAATGTGGAAGGTAGGGAACAAATTTACCTGAGTTACATGACACTGTGAGCTCTGTGCAGAAAACTCTAATTTTTTATAAAAGATCTTGATTTCCAAGCTCTTTACTTAAACAAGAAGATTTAATTTATCTGTTATTTTATGAAGCATTTTTATGTGTAGGAAAAGTGCTACTTGTTTGCACATGCTGGTTATGTGGCACTCTTACATGATTTCATGCTTTGCTGATGGAAAATTAGACCCTTGTGTATTATAAAAGAATAGAAGATAGCTATAGAATCAGGATGCAATTGCCTCAGGACATTCTGTTGACAGCTAGAAATATATACAGACAAAGCAATGTCACTGGATGCTAATGTGAACTATACCCACTGATGACTACTGTAAATCCCTCTAAAAGGAAAAGCCAAAACCCTTTTATTGAACTGGGGGCTTTACCTTAAACTTTGAGTATGGAGGTAATTTCTATACTTTTGTACAATGAAACCATGATGAATATTTTATAATTACATTATGCCCGTGAATTCATAAATATGATCCCAGGAATTGATACAGCCAGATAAAGCTACCTATAGACATGAGGTAATTCATTTCTGTTATTTATGTATTAGGCTAATAATATGGTGTCTTTCATGAATACTAAAGATGAATCATTCATTTCTTAGATTAGTTTGGGCCATGCAAGTCCTTACATAATAATTTCCCTGTCTGTTGGAAATGTTCACTTTTCTGCAGTGTGAAATTGAATGAGAGACATACTGTAATTTAACTAACAATAATATGTACCAGTAATAATATCTCTAATATGACTTTATAGTGTAAGGGATGTCAAAACAGCCTTAGAAGCTACAATATCTCTTTATGTCTTCTTAGCATTCCAAGTCGTCTTTAATAAACATCACAATTCCTTTACACAGCAAGCCTCAGTGCAAAAGGGTGACTCTGCGGCAAGTGGCCAAGTTCTGAAAAGATTACCTTGCTGCCTTCCTGTGAGAAACCATTTTCCTCACATTTCACAAAGCATCTTTTCGCTTATCAACAGAGTGGAGATAAATTGAGCTTGACTGCTCCTGTCCTGCTTCCAGAGGCCTGCGACTTTCTATAACTTGTGGCTGAGCTATTGATGTCAGGAAAAATGTACAGTAGTCGAGGGCAGAGGTTCTCTTTGGTGATGTGAACATTCTTGGTGGGTTTGGCACCTGGAGCAATTTTCCGTTACACCGCAGCTGTGAGATGAGTGGAAACATTTTCTCTAACCAAATAACCATGTAGACAGACTGTGTGTAGTGTTCCTTGAAATGAATCTGGACAAACAAAACAAAGCCCTTCCTTGTTTCTCCTAATTGTCACACTCTGAAGTGAACTGTAAGTGAAACCTGGTAAGTAGAAATGTCAGGAGTATTTGGTTTTTCTACAGCAACTGCTTCTTGGTAGTCAGTATCAAAGAGCAATATTCTGCCAGGGTTAATTTTATTTTATTTTTTTGTACCGGGGATTGAACTCAGGTCCTTGCGCTTGCAAGGCAGGCCACCGAACCGCTGAGCTAAATCCCCGGCCCAGTTAAAAATTGAGTGAAAAGAATTATAGAACAGTCCTTGAAAATCATGGCAATGATCCACAGCCAAAAAAGACTCAGCACAGAAATCCTGGTGCCAGTGAACAGTTGTGGAATTTTTGTTTGGGATGTCAGTAAAATGGATGAGCTCAGAGTGGCCCTCCACCAGGTTAGAACTTTGTTGCTATCCTGGGCTGACCCACGTCACCATAAGCCTGCCATACACAACCACAGGAGCACAAAGTGAGCAAAAGGAGCAGAGAACCACAAAAACTCTTGGGACAGAAGATCAGAGATCCAAGGGCATGTCATTCCCATTTAAATCAAATGATATAATAAGATAGAATAAAGTCTGAGGGTACAAAACATTCTCAGTATGACATGGTGAAATGCCAAGAAGCAAAGTTCCCACGATTTGCTTCAATTTCAAATAAATAGCCTTTTCTGGGTCAATTTGACAATTTTTCCACTTCTGAAATGGAGAAACATTTTTAGTAATATATAAATGACTCTGTGTAGAACTAAGGGGGAAGAAACCAAGTTTGTAACTGTATGGTAGACTGATTCTAACTATAAAAATTTTCAAGACAGAAGGAACGTGTAAATGTTTGTAAACAAACACAAAAGAAAAATAATATTATGGATTCAGAAGAAAATCCCCCAAATTAATCAATGCTGTTGTTTTTAAGCGATGAGGGAGGATCAAACTTTTCAAGTTTTCTTTAAGCTTCGCTTCTTTTCTATGATGACTGACACCACCACTCAGGCCTTCTATCACAGCAATATTGTCACAATTATAATTCCTATTTGGTATTCTGCTCTCTGAGCTCCCCAGCCCTCACCCTAATTTGTTGTATTATTCCCACTTAATTTTCTTAAAATAGTATGTTATTATGTCAACCTTGTTAAAAGCATTCCTATTACCTCCAGGCGAAAAGTAAAATTGCCTACTCTAGAGGTTCAAACCCCTCCACAATCAAGCACAATGTTCCTATTAAAAGCTCTTTTCCTTCTTACATTGCTTTGCTCACTGGAGCTCAGAGCATTATACTTGCTCTTGATTAAGCTATAGTCTCTTCAAATTGTCTTCTGTTTTGCCTTGGACAAATTCTATTCATTCATTCATTCAATGAAAAGATATTTAGAATCTCCTATGTGACAGGTTCTGTGCCACACAGAGAAGACAGAATGATCAAGAACAGCATGATCCTTACTATCAAAGAGCTCTGATGCTACAGAATCATTTAGAGGGACAGTAGGCATACTACTACTACTGTAAAAAGAGACAATGCTAAGTACCGTAAAGGAAATAAGACAGGTCAGTGTTTTGGTGCTCTGTCATGCTACTTAGATTGGGTAATCAGAGAGGCCTTCCTTGAGGAGGTGCCATTTAAATTGAGAACTGAAGCGAAGGAAAGCCAGCCACACTGTGACTGGAGTAAGTTTTATACAGAGTAAAAAACCTAAATATTCTATGACAGAAAACCATCTTGCATATTAATGGAAAGTAGAGAAGGCAAAAAAAAAAAAAAAAAACCCAAAGATAAATGAATTGAACTTTGGAGGACTCTTTAATTTTCACTATCAAGCATCTGACACCTATCACATGCTCTTAAAATTTACTGCTGTGTAGTTGACTAAGTGCTCTGTTATTTTCTTTTTGCCTAGGTGTTTCAGTGTTCCAACTAGATGTTGAGCGTAGTGAATGATAAGAATAAAGTCATAGGAATGATAATGAAGCCTCATAGGATCTTCTGTGTGTTACAGAGTGGATTTATAAATATAGTGAGCATGTTTAATATTTCCAAATTGATACAAAGTTTAACAAAATTCATATTAAAATGACCAGGCATTAGAGCTCGGGAAAACTGGATAGCCAACTGGGCAGAATGTGTCAAGGACCAAGAAATGTAGGGAAACAAGGGGAAGGCAATGTAAAAAGAAATAAGATGTGTTATGCACATATACCAACCCCCCATAACGAAGGTTATCATTTTGTTTTGGAAACGTACTACTAACAATAAAAATTAGAAATTAGTTGAAGGAATAAAACCATGGCTAACAGGTAGAGTAAGATATTCCGAGATGAGATGACACGTGCAGAAAACAGGGCACAAAATACACAAAAGCTTCTGAACACTGTACACAGAACCAATAGGAAGATGCCATTTTCGATCCTTCATTTACATGTGGCAACAACCAATCAAAATGCACTCTTTCTGATCCTTCATTTACATCTGGCTGGAAGTAAAGTGGATTTTTCTATAGGGCAGTTTATAGCTGGCATAACACCCATGCAGTCTTTCATTTGAAAGTAAAAGTTTTATTTATATTTTACGTTTATTTTTATTACTATATGTTTATAGCACATAATGATTACATTTATTGTGGGGACTTTTTACATGTATGTAACGTGTTTTATTTCATTCCATTCCACTCTCCTGCTCCCTCCTTCTTTGAATCTCTTGGTCTCTTACCCTTTTGCTAAAGATCTATCTCCCTAGTTCCTATTTCCTGTCTTGTTCTTTCATTTAGTGATATTTTTCTCTTATGAGGGAAATCATGAAATATTTAAGCTTGTGTGTCTGACTTATTTCACTTCATATTGTGGTATCAAGATGCGCCCATTTTCCTATAAATGACTCAAGTTTATCTTTCTTTATGGAAGGGTAATCCTCCATGGTATGCAGTTATCTCACTTTTTATCCATTCACCCCTTCATGAACATGGAGGCTACTTCCAAGATTCCGCTCCTATAAACATAGGCATTCATGTATCGCTGTGATAATGTCTTTCACTTCCTGGGAAGATACCTAAAGGGGTAGGTCTGTCAAATGGAATTTCTAGTTCTAGGTTTTGAAGAATCTCCATACCAACTTCTATAGCGGCTGTAGTACTTCATATTCCCAGACACAATAGAGAAGCAGATTCCTTCTCCCCCACAGCCTCTCAGTGCTGATTTAATTCGCATTTCTCTAATGGCCCACCCTGTTGAACACTTTTTCATTTATTTATTGGCTGTTTATCCTTCTTCTATGAAGCGTCTGTTCATTTCATTGGCCCCTTTTTGAATAGGTCTTTGATTTTGGGGAGGCTGATTGTTTTGAATTATTTGTAGATATTAGTCCTCTGAGTAGTAGCTGGTAATTTTTTCCCCATTCTGTAGGCTGTCTTTTTATCCTGTAGATTGTTTCTTTTGTGGTGCCGATCCTTTTTATATATAAGGGTGTAGAGAAAATGTAAATCTTATACAATGTCTATGAGAATGCAAATTAGCACAGCCATTATGGGAAGCAACATGGAGCTTCCTCAAACAATTAAACACGGAACTACCGTATGATCCAACTCTCCATCTCTTGACTGAACACAGAGATGGAGAATATGAAGTTAGGGGAAAAAGATACCTGCATACTCATATTTACTGAAGCACTATTACCAGTAGCCAAGATATAGAACCAGCCTAGGTGCCTGTCAACAGCTGAATGATAAAAGAAATATGCTATATACACAGAATGGAGCTGAGCACGGGGGTGCACCCCTGTAATCCCAGAACTTGGGAGGCTGAGGCAGGAGGATCGCTATGAGTTCGAGACCAGCCTGGACTACAAAGTGAGTTCCAGGTCAGTCTCAACTACACAGTGAGACCCTGTGTCAAACAATAAACAAACAAACAAAAAACATACACAGTATGGAATGTTATTTAGTCATAAAGAAGAATAAAATCCTGTCATTTGCGGGAAAATCATTAAAACTGGAGGACAGTATGTTCAATGAAATAAGCTAGGGAGAGAGAGAGAGAGAGAGAGAGAGAGAGAGGGAGTGGAAAACAGAAGAGGTACAGATGGAGGAGTAGGAGGAAGAGGAAGAGGTAGAGGAGGGCCAGAAAGTAAAAGAGGAACAACTATCGGGGCTTTGAAGGGTATCACGTAATGGTTAAATTCCCTGTGACTGCTACAAAATACCAAACGCTCACAGTTTAAGTGGGGAGAGATTTACTTGGCTCATAGTTTCAGGGAGTTCAGATCAGTTGTCTGTTTCCAAGGCAGAACATCATGGAAGAAGGCTTCTCAGTTTATGACGGCAGGGAAGCGGAGAAGAAGAGTTCAAGAGCCCGGGGATTTGACTCAGGGGTTCTGCAGCCCGCCTCCCAAGCGCAACGGCACGAGTTTGATCCCTGGTACAAAAAAAAAAAAAAAAAAAAAAAAAAAAAAAGAGAGAAAGATAAAGAAAGGAAGGAAGGAAGGAAGAAAAGAAAAGAAAGTGTTTGGAAGCACATGTCATCTGCAAGGTTACACCTCCATGACCAGCCTCTATGCCCACCCAGATATACCCAGAAGTTTGTTTCCCTAATCTCCTATGTGTCTATGTCTTCCATACCTTTCTATATTTTATAAAGGTATGTGAATATGATTATAACATATTGAATGAATAAATGTCATACTCTTTCAGGAAGAAAGGTATAAAGTGAAGAAAAATAAGTTAAATATGTGTTGATATTATTTACGATGTTGTTTTAATGGGTTTGTAAAAAAAAGAGAAAGTCCTAACAAATATACAATTTATTGCAATCAAAGCTAATTAATGTTTAACTTATAAGACATAAGAAAGTTAGCTTCAATGATGGATGCTGCAAATATAGAATAGTGCTAATGTCGATTTTATTTTCTTGCACAATTATCTCCCACAGTATTCCCAGCTCAAATTTCAGATAGGAAATGGTTTAGGTGATCTTCCTGTCTGTTCTGCCATGGACTGTTTCTCCTCTGCCATGCTACCTTACCTTATCAATTCCCACTGAGGCCGGCCAACTAAAGATTGAAACCTCTGAACTGTGAGTCAAAATAAATCCTTCTTTAACCTGTGGGTGTTGGTTATTGTGTCTCAGGGACGAGAAAGTAATTAAGACAATAGATTTATCCCAAGTATAATATAGCTAAATGGTACAGTGAAAAGACCTGCAAATTAAATTAAAATTTGAAACACAGCACTTTTACGGACTATTTACAAAAATATACATAAATAATGAAATTAAAATTGTGGAAAAATATATGTCATGCAAACAGTTAAAAGAAAGCTGCCAAAGGTATGTTATTAACAGACAGACTTTAAAAAATGAGATGGGATAGAGATACTTCATAAAGGAAAAACAATATTTTATGAAACTACTAATTCTAAATTTATATGTACTAGTAACATTTTAAAATAAAACAATCTTTGAGGGAACTAAAGGAAAAATTGGCAAACCTGTAAACATTATGTAAGATTTTGACACTATAAATCCAGTAACAGGGTAAAAGTGTTGATTGAGACAAAATAAAATGAAACAAAATAAAATTTAGTATGGGTAAGAAAGACTTACCAACATGATTTTTTGTTTTTTGTATTTGGGACAGAACTCGGGACCTTGACCTTGTAAGGCAGGTAGTGGCACCACTGAGCTAAATCCCTAGCCCACCAACATGATTTTTAAAAATATCACCCAAGTGATGCATGTAGAATATTGTACTCAACAACTCCAAAATATTGTTTTTTTATTATATGTGCTGCTGAAGTGAGCACATAAAATACTGTTTTTTCTAAATGCACATGAAATAGTTATTGATATCAATAATATGATATATAGAATATATATAATATGAATATATTATATATTATGATATATAACACATTATAAATTCCTATAATAAATTATATATTATAAATTAATTGAGATTAATCATGAAGCAAGCTTCATTTCAAGGCATTAGTTCTGTGAGTACATTTTGGAACTACAGTGACACTCAACTAGAACTCACTAACAAAAAAAATAACTAGAAAATCATCATACAACCTCTAAATTCCCAATCCCTGGGGCAAGGACTGATCAGTCCATACCTGTTAGAAACCAGGCAGCTATTGGTGAAGAATGCAGACTCACAGTGCAACCACTGGGAATCCGTGTACAGATTTCTCAAAAACCTAAAACTAGAGGTTCCATTTGACCTGGCTATTCCCCTGCTTGGTATCTTCCCTAAAGAATTAAAAACATCCTACCACAGTGATATATGCACATCCATCTTTATAGCAGCACAGTATGTAATAGTTAAATCTTGGAAACAGCCCAAATGCCCATCGATGGATAAATGAATGAAGATGTAGTTTTTTATACAATGAAGTAGTGCTCTGCCATAAAGAAGGATAAACTTGTGTCATTTCTACGTAAATGGATGCCAACCTTTACACACACACACACACAAGCGCGCACGCGCACACACACCAGGGATCGAACTCAGGACCTTGTCCTTGCAAGGCAGGCAGTGGAACCACTGAGCCAAATCCCTGGCCCTCGATGCCTACTCTTAAGTAAAATAAATCCATACTCTAAGTGAACTGGATCAGACACACATATAAATATTGCCGTTTCTCTGGTATGAGAAATTGAAAATGTAAATAAGGAGTAAAATGGATAATATTGTGAAATGGGAAGAAAATGTTCAAATGTGAAGGAGAACGAGTGGCGAGGAAGGAAGCGAAAAGGGAAAAATGGAAAAAGACGGATAAAATGGAAACAAAGCTTTGGTAAATTAGGAGGGGAAGAGAGGTTGAAAGGAAAGGGGAATCGAAAAAAAGCAGAATCAAGTTGTATCACTTACAGCTCCCGACTCCCTATGATGAATGTGATCATCATGTATATCTAAAATGTGGATAAACGATTAATTAAAAAGAAAAAATTAAAGAACGAGACAGCAGCAGAGGCTAGCAGCGCCCATGGGCACGGAGCTCCCTGCCCTCACTCAGAGCCTCTCCCCCAGCTTCTTGCTGCCGGAGCTCCGCCTCCTTCCAGTCATCGCAGCAGCGCCAACCCTGGTGAATTAGTCCCCAAGGAACGGCAGGAATGGCTCCCTATCAACACCCCCATCTGAGGAAAGACTGTGTTCCGGGAGAATGGTCCCTGGTGCCAAAAAGTTTGGAGGCTGCTGGTATTTAAAAAAACACATAAAACATATATCCAGATAATCAAAGGTTCAGGGGCAAATCAAACTGAAATTAGATTGTTTTTCAAGTTAAAGAAAATGAAAACGCTACTTTTGTAGTATAAATAATACTAAGGTGAGAAAGATAATTAACCTTAATACTCATATAGAAAAGATGAAAGACTAGGGCCGGGGATTTGGCTCAATGGTTCTGCCGCCTGCCTCTTAAGCGCAAGGGCCTGAGTTGTATTCCGGGTACCAAAAAAAAAAAAAAAAAAAAAAAAAAAAAAAAAAAAAAAAAAAAAAAAAAACAACAACAACAAAAAACTAGAAGTAAAAGTGTAATTATTCATTTCAACAAATAAGAAATTAGAGCCGGGTGTGGTGGCACATGACTATAATCCCAGCACTCAGGAGGCTGAGGCAGGAGGATCATTGTGAGTTTGAGACCACCCTGGGCCACGTAGTGAGTTCCAGGTCAATCTCAAATACATAGTGAGACCCTGTCTCAAAAAGCAAAAAAAAAAAAAAGAAAAGAAAAGAAATTAATAAAAAATCACATCTAAATAAAGTGAACACAGATAAATACTAGAAAAATGAAATAAAGAGGTTCAGCTGAACTAGATTACTATGCATATAATTTTATGTATTTTAATAATAGAATAAAGGAGAGCTCATTATTTTGATATCCTGAATGCTCTCCTTATACTCAAAAAATGAATACAATACAGTGACATGGGACAGAATGGCAGATATATGTCAGTTAGGTCAAGACTGCCGGTAGTTTATTTACATTATCTATATTCTTAGATTTTCTACCCCCTTTTCTGTCAATTACTGAAAGAGGAATGTTATGTTTGGTTATTTCTTTTGATTCATTTATTTTGAAGTCATGTTATTAGGGATATACCAGTAAAGATTTTCTGTGTTCTTGATACATAATTGTCATTATCATTGTAAAATATTGGTCTTTATCCCTGGGAATTTAAAAATTGATTATGAGGTTATTTTCTGATGTTGATATAAACTCTGCAGCTTTATTACTGGTATTGTTTTATGGCTCAGCCTTTTACATTCTTTACCCTTACTTGTTTCATGTTTCAAGTGAATTTCTAGTAAAACTTTTATAGGCAGATTTTTCATGTATTCAGTTTCACAACGTCTGTCTTTTAGATAAGATGCTTGAGTCATTTGCATTTAATATAATCAGATACTGCATTTCAATCTATCATCTTGTCTTTTCTCCTGATTTATTCTGTTTTTCCTTATTTATTTTTCTACTTTCTTTTGCATGAATTGAATGTTTTAAAATATCTCTTCATTTGTCTGGCAAAGTCCACATTTGATCATTGTCTTTGACAGATTTTTCTTTGTATTTAGAATTCTAGGTCCAAAGTTTTTTTCTATGGCTTTTTAAGTATCGTATTCTATTCCATTATATGTTGAATGATTTCTGCTAAAAACTGTTGCAATCTGTACCCATGTTCCACTATTTGTAATCTATTGGCCAGCCTGCTTTAAATATTTTTTCCATTTTTGGAGTGTTTTGATTGTGATAATCCTTGGTGTAATTGTTTTGCTTTTATTCTGATTGAAGTTCATTAAATTGGAGGATCTATTTATTTAATGTTTTGATTAAAGCTGGAATTTTTTAGTCATTATTTACTCAAATAGTTACTCTGCCCTGACTTTCCTGTGAGTCATTTCCCTAACCCTAATCTTCTTGAGAGTCACAATACACATGTATTAGACAGCTTGCTATATCTCACAGATCTTTAAATCTTTGTACTTTTTTCAGCTTATTTTCTCTTGATAATTTTTAAAAAGTTTTTCCTGCTATACTTTCAGTTCACTTGTCATTATTGCTGCAATGTGGATCCTAATCTTAATAGTATCTGGCAAATTTCTCATTTAAAATAAAATTTTCATCCCTACAATGTTCATTTTTTTCTGTTTTATATTTTACATCTTTCTCATCATCATTTCTATATTAGTATTAAGAGTTGGCATATTGATTACTTTTTTCTTTTTTCTTTTTTAATTTTTATAAATACATACTTGAAATAAGTAGTCCTCGCATTGAATGTTGGGAATTTGTACATGTACACAACAATAATAACATAATAATTCCATTATTTCCCCTTTTTTTTCTAGAATCACTTTCATTTATTTATAGGACCTTATGCAGTTAATTACCATACATACAGATTAACAGCCAGACTGACAAATCAAAACACATATAAAACACATAAGACATTTGTACTAAATCAAGGTACACTTTTAGATACATTGTCCATGCTGGATTACACTAACTTTATCTCTGTCTTTTTTTCCTATTGTCTCCCTTTTATTTTGCACTTTATTCATACATTGTGTTTCTCACACAAGAAAAACTATGTAATATTTAAGCTTATCTGCCTGATTTACCTAATTTAACATATGGTTTCAAGGTGCATCAATTTTCCTACAAATGACTCAAGTGCATCCTGGCAGAGAAGTGTGAAAAAATACCACGCTCTGTTGATCCGTTCCTTGTTTTCGACTGCGAGCCTGCTTGCAGAACAAGGTTCAGGGGCCCAGACTGGGAGGGCAAGGCAGGGAATCACCATGCAGAGGTGGGGAGGTTTCTGGAACGCTTCCACTTTACTCAGGAAATGCACAGGCTTATATAGGGTAAGGCAGATTTAAAGCCAGGGTGATGCTATTGGACAGGGTAAGGCAGGGGTGGAACCAGGGTGGAGTCGGGATATTTGGCACATCGTTATTGGCCACATGTTAGGTTTTGGATTGTATATTTTAGGGGCTGAGACAATGGAGTCAGGACTTTAGAGGTTTTACAGAGGAACAGTTTATCTAAGGTCAGATCTCTACAAACCTGAGGGGGAGGATTATTCCAGCCCTAAAAGGCCTTGGAGTTTTCTCAGGAGAGATGGGTGTGGCGCTCCTGACTCAGCCAGACGTTAATCTGATCCTCAATTCATCTGTTGATAGACATATAAGCTACTTCCAAGATTTAGCTGTTATGAATTGTGATTTTGACAAACATGGGTATTCATATATCATCATGACGATAACCAGAGGCAGAACAGCTGGATCAAAAGCAGTTTTCAGTTTTAATTTTTTAAGGAACTTCCATACTGAGTTCCATAGTAGTTTTGAGTAGTTTGCACTCTTACCAACAATGAAGAAGCATTTCTTATTCCCCACAGCCTCTGAAGCATTCGTTATTGGTTTATTTCATGATGGAACCATTTTTTCTGGGTGGAATGAAATCTTGGTGTTGTTTTAATTTGAACTTCTTGAATGATCCACAATGTTGAGTATTTTAATGTATTTATTGGTCATTTGTACTTCTTCAGAGAAGTGTCTATTCATTTCAGTTGCTCATGTTTTGATGGAGTTCTTCAAATTTGGGACCTCTTATTTTTTGAGTTTTTCAGATACTAGTCCTTTGAGAGTAGCTAGCATAGTTATTTTTTTTTCCATCCTATAGGCTGTCTTTTCACCCTATTGATAATTTCCTTTGCTGTACAGAAGCTTTATAATTTGATGTAATCCCATTTCTTGATTCTTGGCACTATTTCTTATGCAACCAGATTTCTATTCAGAAAAATCCTTGCCTGCACTGTGTCTTCAAAAATGTTAATGATTTTGGCTTCCAGCAGATAGTTTCTGCTTTATATTTAGATTTTTAATTCATTTTAATTTTAGTTTAGTGCATGGTGAGACATGTGGGTCTAGGGTCATCTTTATCTTGTCGATAATTTGTTAAAGAAATCATCTTTCCCCCAGGGAAAGTATTTGGCCCCTTTTGCAAAATTGAGGTAACCAAGTGTGCCTGGAGTTGTTTCTGCATCCTCTGCTCTGTTCCGTTGATCCACAAATCTGTTTTTTTGGCCAATACCATGCTGTTTTTTGTTTGTTTGTTTATCAGTGTAGATTTGCAGTATAACTTGAAATTCAGGATTGTTATGCTACCTGCCTTGCCTTTGTTGCCCAGATTGCTGAGTCTCTTCTGGTTCCATATGAATTTTAGAATTGGTTTCTATAGTCTTATGAGAAATGCTATTGGTATTTTAATTGGGATTATGTTAAATATGTATAAAAGTTTTGGAAATACAGATGGCCATTTTGAGTATATTGGTTCTGCCTACCCAGGAACATGGAATATCTTTTTCAGAGTACTACAGTTTTCATTGTAGAGGTTTTTCACTTTCTTTCTTGGTTCCTTAATTCTTAAATATTTCATTTTTTTTCTTGGTGCTACTGTAAAAGGTCACTAATTTCTCTCTTGGTGAGCTTCTTATTTGTGCACAGGAATACTATTGGTTTTTGAGTTGTTATCTTTGTATTATTCTAAACTACGATTAGAGGATCATGTCATCTGCAAATAATAATAATTTAACTTCTTGCTTTGCTATCTGTATCCCTTTTATTTCATTTTCTTGTCTAGCTGCTGTTGCTAATGTTTCAAGAATCATATTGAACAGGGGTGGTAATAGTGAAGATTCTAGTATTGTTTTTGAATTTAGAGGGAAATTTTTCAGCTTCTCTCCATTTAGTATGATGTTTGCCATTGATTTATGATAGTTGTTATCAGATTGGTTAAGAACCTTCTATACATATTTTATTAAGAATTTTTGTTATGATTTGACGTTGGATTTTGTCAAATACTTTTTCTGTATCTATTAAGATAGTCAGGCAATTTTTGTCCTTTCTTCTTTTTATTTGATACATTACGTTTATTGATTTGCATATGTTAAACCACCGTTGTATTCCTGTAATCAATTCTACTGGGTCATAATGTATGATCAGTTTTGATGATTTGCTGTCTTGTGCTTACCATTATCTTAGTGAAGATTTTTGTATCTATCTTCATTAAAGATATTGGTCTGTAGTTTTCTTTTTTAGTCTAAGTGCTTTCTAGTTTTGAAATCAGAGCAATTCTCTTTTCCCAGAATGATCTTGGGAATATTAGTTCCCTTTAGATTTTATTAAAGATTTTTGAGGGGTATTGGTATTAGATCTTCTGTAAAGATCTTGTAGAATTTGACAGTCAATCCATCAGGATCTGGGCATTTTTAATTGGTATTTTTATTATTTCTCCAATTTCACTGTTTACCATCGGATTATTCAGGAATTGTATGTCTTGTTAGTTTAGTCTCCATAGTTCTTATGTATCTAGGAATTTATCCATTTCCTCTGAATTTTCCATTTCATTGGAGTACAGATTCTCAAAATAGTTGTAATAATCTTGATTTTGGAGGAATCTGTTGTGATTTCACCTTTTTCATTTCTAATTGCATTGATAAGTCTTTTCTTCCCTTATTTTGGTAATAACAAAAGATGCATGGTAAGGGTTTATCTATTTTGTTTAATACATTCCCCCTGGCTTTAAACACAAGTGGCACATTCATGACTGATCCATTGGGCAGCCTGTATCACAAGTGGTACAAATAGAATTAATCTCTTTTATCATCAATTTTGCTAATTAAATTAGTAAAAAAATCTACAATGGGCTGAATGTAGTTGTTTGCTTGAATATGAATAATTACTGCCAAAATATTAATGCTATTCATACCAACTAAAATTATTTCAACAATCAACAAATTTATTTCATTAAAGTAAAATAAATTTATTTGTATCCTTGAATAGTTTGTCATTACTTAATTCTTTAAATTTTAACATGGAAATCTTACAAGTACCCTATTGCTGGTGTGTATAACATGCATTTATAGCTGCACTATCACAAATCATCTGTAGAACAATTTTATATAGCATTTTAACATTTTCCCTAAGAAATTATAATATGATGATATCTGGTCTGCTAAATCAACACCTTCTTTTTATTATTGTAATCAAAGTCCCCTAAGAAGAGATACAAGCTGCCTGATGGGATAGTCATACGTGCACCACTTGGAGTTCAAGCCGGTGGGAACAATCAAATACAAATCAGAGCTGCCTGGAAAGTGAGACATAGGAAATATAGCCTCATCATGAATGTGTTAATCTTTCAAAGACCCAACTCTTTGGTTCATTGATTATTTGTATTGTTTTTTTAGTCTCAGTTTCATTAATTTCTGTTGTGATCTTTATAATTTCCTTCTTCTACTAGCTTTGGGTTTGGATGGTTGGTGTTTTTCTGAGAACTTGAGGTACCTAGTTAGGTTATTTGTGTTTTCTCTGTTTATCTGATGCGAGACTTCACTGCTATAAACTTTTCTCTTAAGACTGCTTTCATTGTGTTCTGTGGGTTCTGGTATATCATATAGGCATTATTGTTTGATGGTAGGAACTGTCTAATTTTTTTAATTTCATGTGTGAGCCATTGATTATCAAGAGTATTATTTAATTTCTATGTGTTTGTATATTTTCTTTGATATCTTTTACAATTTGTAGTTTTATTGCACTATGATCTGATAATATGCATGAGATAATTTCAATTATTTTTCATTTACTTAAGCATGCTTTATGGGGTAGTATAGGAGGTTTATTTTGGAGAAAGTCCTGTGTGCTGTAGAGAATAATATGTATTCTATTGTTTTGGGGTAGAACATTCTTCCTATATACATGATGTCCATTCATCTGAAGGTTTGGTTCAACTCTGGTATTTCTTGGTTGATTTTTGGTCTAAATTATCTGTCCACGTGTGACAAGGTTTTCCATTTCATTTGTATTGGTGTTTTTCTGATTTTTCATGTCCATTAGTGTTTTTTTAATGAAGCTGGGAGCGCCAGTATTTGATACATATGTCTCTAATTGTTATCTCTTCCTGTTGAGTTGTTCCCTTAACAAATACACACTGATGCTTTTTGTCTCTTCTGATCAGTGTTGACCTGAAATCCACTTTGAAACTAGGATAACTATTCTTGCTTTTTCCTGGTATCCCTTGCATAGAATATTATTTTCTATCCTTTCATTATTTTTTTCATTAAATTTATTGGTACATTTTAGGTATACAATATGATGGCATTTGTCATTGGGAATTTGTAACTTTACATGTTATAGCTTGGTTCTTATTTCTTCTATCCTTTGATTTTTAGTCTGTGAGTTTTCTTTTGAATTAAATGCACTGCTCTTATACTTGTATATATTCATGTAGACTGTTTTTGCTTCTTAATACATTCTGCCAATCCATGTCTTTCACTGGTGAATTGAGACCATCCACATTGAGAGCTATGGCTGAGTTATTGACTTATTCCTGTCATTGCATTATTTCCTGTTGTTAATTTTATTAGTTTTTTCCTTTTGCTTAGTTGCTCATCCTGCCAGGTGCATTCATTCTTTCTGACTTACTGGCATTGATGGCTTTATTGTCTCTTTCCAGAATGTCCTTCAGAATGTGTTCTAATGCTGATTTTGTAGTCATGAATTTCCTGAGGTACGCTTTGCCATAGGAAATACCTTATCTGTACATCAAATATGAAGGAAAATTTTGCAGGATATAGAAGTCAAGACTGCCAGTTATTGTCTTTTAGGGCTTGAAGCACTTCCTTCAAGCCCTCTTGGCCTTTAAGCTTTGTGTAGAGAAGTTGGTTCTAATCCTAGTGGGTTTATGTTTATATGCAATTCATTGCCTTTCTCTAACAGCTTTTAAGATTTTGTCTCTGTGGTGGACTTTAGGTACTTTGAATATAATATGGCACAGAGAGGTTCTTTTATGCCTTACTTATCGGTGTGTTTATGTCTTCCTCTGTATTTGGGAAGTATTCTGTCATTATTTCTCTGAACAGATTTTTGTATTGCCATTTGCACTGCCTTCTGGTTTTTATTTATTCTAATTATTCTTAGATTTGTTTTCTTTGAGTAATCTAGCAGCTATTGGATCCATTTTTCACTTTCTCTTGTGGTTTTTAAGATGTTTAAGTAGTTGGTTTTGAAGGCATTATTGTCTTCTAGTTATGATATTTTATCCTCACATTGGTTGCTTCTTCTGGGCAGGCTTTCAACATGATTTTGAATCTGGATTTCTGACTGAATCCTTTTCATGAAACCCAATTCTTTGGTAAACTGGTCATTCATATTCTGTTTAGCTGATCTAGCTTTTTATTAGTGTCTTCGGAAAGCTCCTATGTCTTTTGCTTATTTCTTCTATTATTTGTTTAATTATGTCTTGCCTGATCCCACTTTGATCTGTTTTCTAACCTCTTCTGTTATCCTTTCAGGAGTGTGGCTCATTGCTTCTCTTGGTGTCCCCTGGATTGGATTCTGGGGAGTTGAGAGTTTTGGGTGATATTTTATTGTCTTATCTTCTCCTATTTCTTTTAGTTTTATTTGATTGTTTTGTTTTGTGCTGAGATTTGTGGATACCTATAGTCTAAAAACTACATTGCTCGTACAGAGATCTCTTTAGTTTGTTTTCAGTATTGTACATTGAGCATAGCCAAGTATAATCCTTTGACACAACCCAAAGATCTGACCACCTTGCTTAATTTGGGAAGGGAGAATTCAGTGTAGAGAGCCCAACAATGAAGTTCTCTGAGAATGTACTGTAGTATAGTTGATGTCACAAAGGTAATGTATATGATGCTTTACAGAGAAATAGCAACTATTATGAGATCCTGTTAATAGCAAGTGAAACAATTATAATATTATTCTCCAAGACAAATTAGATATCATAAGAACCAATTATATGCCACTCTTAACTCTAGAGAAGAGATCTGCAGTTTTACTGTACACGTTAAGGCAACCCAGGTATTGACTCACAGCTTATATAGATCAAATACAACAGGTATGTCTATGATAATGGCAGAAAATAATTCAACAGTAATTTTGCAGAGTTAATTATTTACCAAAAGATTAACAAAACCTGATAGATATACCGTTAAATATATAGGGCTTGGGAATAGGGGAATGTAAGAGGGTAAATTTTGAAACCTTAGCACGTTCACAATGGAACTCTAATTCATATTACCTTGCTTCCGGGTGGCTCTGATTTGAACTCCATTATCTGATGTTAAATAGCTAAACACTGGTGGTTCAAGCCACCAGATGGGACAGTCATGAATGAACTAATAGTGGGTCAAGCCAAGGGAATATGTGAAACTCCATGATATGAGAAAGAGAAGAAAGAAGTAGTTTCAAGGATGCAAGGGTGTAGAAGGATGTTTATGGAATTAAAGTTAAGTGAACCGTCAAGAAAAAGAAGCTAAAAAGAGGGAGAAAAAAGAAATTACTTAAAGAATAAAAATTAAAAGAGGAGGAGAAAAAAATGAGAAGTAAGGCAGGACAGAGGGAAATTCCCCAAGCACCAGTAAACTGGTGGAGATGAAAGGAGGAAAGGAAAGAAGGGAAAAAGAAAAAATAAAAGCAAGCAAAAAATTGAAAACAGTACACCTACCTACCCCCAAATTGTTTCAAAATAACAAAGAGCAAACCAACAACAGCTAGAAAGGAAGGAAGGAAGGAAGGAAGGAAGGAAGGAAGGAAGGAAGGAAGGAAGGAAGGAAAAGGACAAAGAAAATTTTCTGTGATTTCAAATATGTGGTTATTTTTTGAGATCTACTCTTTGGGGGCAGTGCCCAAGTCAAAATGCTGCTCACACTGGTAGATAAAGAAAGCAGTTAGGCCCCGAATCTCTTCTGGATGCAGTCAGTAGCAAGCAATAGGATTAGGGTGAAAGTATCAGTTCGGCTACTTTCAAATTCAGGCTGAGTCTGGGCACTGGATGTAGGGGTGGGCTTTTTATCCCTTAGTTTAAACCCCTGAGGAGTCTCTTGCCAGGTTGATCAGTGTGGTTTGCTGCAGTTGACCCTCACCTAGTCCCTGTATCACTGGGAGTGCTGAATTGAAGCTACCTCTTGGCTGCTCTGAGTTCTGGGTTCAGACAGTCACCCCCTCCCGGGAATGGAATCCATGGGAACACTCTCACTAGGAGGTATAGTGGGGACTTGGTCTGAGGATTTACTAGCTATTGCAACTCACAGCATCCACTGGTCTGTCCGACCAATGCCAGTCTAGCTGAAGTCCTCTAGAGTTCCCCACTTTCACTTTGTCTCTATAGATGTGGTCTTCCTTTCTCCAGAGCCATAAGCTGGGAGTGGGAGAGAAAGTTGCAGATTGTCCGTTCCCTTTCTGAAGTGTATTTTGTTTGTTTTTTCCATTTCTCTGTAGATTTTTTTTTTCTGTCAGATTTTTCAGGTTTCCAGTGATCTATTTCCTTCTTCTTTTTTTTCTGTTGTTTTCTAATGTTTGGATTCTCAATCGCAGAGAGGCTGAGTTGTTTGTTGCTTACCACTCCACCATGTTTTTGCAAATCCTAGGTATGTTTCACAAATTTTGTCTTGGTTTCTTATAAACCTATCATATCAATCATTTTGGGGTCTGTTTGTAGTGATTTATTTTACTCTTTATCTGAGGAATATTTTCCTTCATTTGCAGGTAATTTTAAAATAAATTCTATTTATTTTCTATTTTATAGTGAATGATGATGGATTTCACTTTATTTTTTCTAAGAATAAGGTCTTTGTACTGAGTAATATTAGTATGCTTGCAGATTAACCTAATTCATTCCAAGATTATTCTTTTTACCCTATTGCTATCTTGTTCTTTTGATTGTTTCTTTGTTTGTTTTGTGTTTTTGGTACCAGGGATCAAACTTGGGACCTTGCATTTGTGAGGCAGGTGATGGAGATATCTTGTATTAAAAACAAAACAAAACAAAAAAAACTTACTGTTAACCCTTTTATGAGGAAAAAAGCTATGGGAAAAGTATAAAAATTTTGTCCAATGTGACATTGATAGTGCTTTTCTTGTGGTTCACTGGTTTGTTACCGATATCAGTATATATCATGCAACAGGCCAGGCTGGAATCCATGCACCCAGCTGAAAAATCTCCAGCTAAGGAAGCTGGATAGATTGGGAGAAACAAAAAGAGAATATTTTTTCTTATCTAATGTACACTTTTCAGATGAATGCACCCTTTTCTCATGCCTTCCAAACTGTTGAAGTTTCCTAAAGAAGCATTTAAGCTTCATTATACAGAAGAGCAGCAAGGATGTTCTTGAGACTGCTGAACATAAGACTTTTGCACATAGCTTAGGTTCTTCTTGCATCTCTGTTTAGCTACCTATCATTTCTCTTTGGTTCACTGCATCTCCAATAGGTCTATTGTATGATCTCTAGGAATTATTTGCCTTCCAGCTCCCGAGTGGTCGCTCTTTCCTCACATTTTATACTTTTTATGACCTTGACAAATTCCACTCAATTAATGTGCAGGTCAGATTTAGACAAAGAGCAAAGGAACCCAGTTTCAGACTCATGGGACTCTTTCTCTGCAACCTCTGTCTGCCATGGTACTCTGTTCCATGCCACTGTTAGTGCTGCCTAAGGCTTCCTGAAAACCAGCCCGTCTTCAAAACTCAGAGGGAGAAATGGAGTTTGACTGATTTTCCTTCCCTTACTGTGGGCTTTGAAATCCGTACCTAGGGAGAAAGACAGGATAATCATAGAGCTCATCTTATTTAAATCCTTTTCTAGGAATCTGCAACCTCCAACATTTACTTGACATCTGATATGGTTGCGCCAAATATTTTTACAGTGGCTGAGTTAGTGAAATAGTTTTATTATCAGATGATACCAGAATTCTGTTACTTTCACAGGACTGGCTGGAAGAAGAAACCCAGAAGCCTAATTTCAAAATTCTATTTATGCATGATCAAAATTATTTGCAAAAGAATCAGACCAATTTATTTGATCCTTAGAATATTTACTAGAAAAATTTCACTCCTCCCTGAATTTTTATTAATAGACTTATACTTTAATAGTACCCTTTTTTACAAGAGAGTATGTACATGTATGTTGTATGTATGTATTCCTTGTTAATTGTGCTCATGATAAGTGCTGAGCATATGCTACAAGAAATCAGCATCCGAGTTCATGTGGCTGCATCTGTACAACTTTTAAGTTTCGATTTCGGATCTCTGGCACCAATGGCAGAATCACACATTTAGCTCTGGAATCTTGAAGTGTTTTACTGAGGTGAATCAATGCAAAATGAAGCAAGCATTACAGATTAACAAATTGTGATAATATATTACACAGTTTGGGTGGAAATACATGGTGTATTTTGTTTTCTAATATTTTCAGATTCATAAAATATATTGTTATCTTTCCAACTTATGATAAGCTTATTCAGAAGTAAAATTTAAATTTTAAAAACAAATCAGAAGTTAATAAAATCTGGAAAGGAAAACAAAACAAGACAAAGTTATTATCTTTAAAACTGCAATTCTAAAATTTTTAAGTTATACTAATTATAAGTACTGTCAAAATTTAGAATATTGTCTAACACATATTTCTTATAAAATTCAATCTTTATGAATAATTTCACTGAAATTGTATATTTTAAATTTTTACAATGGACTTTCAGTATCACTTTATTTTTCTATAAATGGACTTTTGTTGGATCATTAACCATTTGTTCTATTTTCAAACAATTTCAAATATAAGTGACTTTACTATTATTTTTATTATCTTTGTGAATAAAAGCTATATTATTCATGATTTCAAAGATTTTCTACAGGGAAGTATAGAGGGCTTAGAGAGTATAAGCTTTTAAAACACATTCAATATACAATGTCAAATTTCTCAAGGTGATAAAAATATATATTCTCACAAATAATGCATGAGATGTATTGGTACTATGTACACAAATTAGCTTGAAATGTTACTGTGTTTTGAAAATCCAAGTTCAAATTGCATTCATCACTTAAATATGGCAAATTTTAATTCTAGTCTTGGCCATATATTTTTTGAATCCCTGGAAAATAGAGATAATTCAGCGCCAGGACCAACAAGCCTGAAATGTCTGGTGTCTTTGTATATCTAGTTAGATTGATGCAGGTCATTTTGAGACTGCTTTGTTCAAAGGGCTCTGAGAGTCTAAACTGACTTAAACCTCTGATAGAAGAAAGGTGCTTTCATACTCTGTTACTCGGAGTCAGACCTCTGTGCTTCTGGATCTAGAGTTGTTTCAATTAGACACGCCAGTGCCTCTTAGGGAGCTGACTATCCATCTCAGTCTGAGGAGCTCAGTGATCAATTAGCCAGCACCAAGGATTCTTGTAGTTCATACAAGGCTAATTAAAATGCTGGCTGTATTTTTTGTTATGGAGTCACATAGAACATGAGTGAAGAACTTTTCTCTGACCCAAGATTACCTACTTACTCAAAAGAGTAAGTGAACAATACAGGGCGATACCTCATAGCTGAAATAATTCAACTTGTTTTGATTTCTATTGAAGAGAAATATTAGAAGATTTCTAATTTTATAGAAATATGTACTGTGATGCAAAATAATCCCAGCATTGTGTTTACAGAGCTAACCATGTTCCAACAAAATAGGTATAGTGGATCCTCGTCATATAACTCAGTTCTAAATTATTTGCCTAGAATACTTGAGACTCTGGGTTCAATTCTCAGCACCACCAAAAAATAAAAGGAGATAACTATTTAGACCAATTTCTTTCCATTCTTACTCTGAGACTGATTTGGAAGGGAAGGAGTCATATTTTCTGGGAGAGGAGTGTTTTGTGTTTTGTTTCTCTTAGCTCGTGAAGTGAAAAGGTATTCAGCTTCGAAATGTGACAGTAGAGATGCTTGTGTGTTGGGGTGGGCCTCTGCAAAGGTGACAAAGGCAACTTCTGACTTGGTGTGGGAAGCCAGGGTCTGAAAAATGACAGTGACCATAATGACATCATATGCAAAACAGCAGTGCCGAGTGGGCATAGAAAAGTCCACATGGATAGATGACGAACAACACCTAATGATTTCCAGTGTTTTACACAGAAACAAAAAATTGTCAACATAGGTCTTTTCTCTAAAATGTTAAGTCAGTGTTTGTCCCTCTTGAGATCATGGCATAGATAACATCCTTCTCTTCAAATTCAACATCAACAAAAAAATTACAGGTATGTCTTTGTGTTATCAGAGCTGACCGAGTGATGGTGAATGTACTTAGCATTGGCACCTGTTTCTTTCATTCAATATGGATGTATTGTGATGGCTATAGATTAATAGAGCACCCTTCAAATCATACTAGTTGTAAAACTGCATTTGTGCTGGCCTATAAATCATCCTGCAACTCAATTGGCATGCCAGTATGGGAGTGCCATCCAACTGTTCTGAGCCAAATCTTTTCTCAAGTTTACCCTTCCTACTCATGAAATGGTAAAATGGTAAAAATGAAGCCACTTGCCATTTCACCAGTCAAATAAAATAAATCCTTAACGAAACAGTGATAAAATAAGTCAATCTGACTTCCAATGATGATGCCCTTCCTGCTTGCTTCTTCATGTTTTGCTTTTCAAAGTACCTACTATATCATATATAATGGTTCAGTCTCTGAAGATGGGTTGAATGAGTCCCTGCTAGTTAATACTGTCATACAAGAAAATTATCAAGATGCAATATGTGTACGCACCAGTTTCCCATGACAAATATATTTTTGGATCACAAATGAATGTTAATAAAAAGGAAAAAGAACATCATTCTAAAAATGGCAATTTTGAGGTGCACTATGGAGACCAGTTTCTTTCACCATCTTTTTTCACAAATGATCAAACTGAAGAAAAAGGAGGCTGAAAGATAGACCCAGCATAATTTGTTCTAAGTGGTCATAATTTTTAAAATGTGTTTATCTTTGGAATTAAGATACCAGCTTTGAAGTAACTGAAATAGCTTCATAATTTCATTTTCCTAATCCTCATGTTATTCTTGTATAAAGTGGAAATAATCTGTCTGTTATCTTCTATATAAGAATTTTATGAGAATAAATATTTCAAATGCATACAAATAATATGTCAGAATAAAATTAGAGGTTTTATGATTGATGAGAGTCATTAATTGAGGTTCTATCACCCAGAAGATGGCTGAATACAGCATTAGATAAAGCTAAAGCAGACTAGTGTTAACTAATAAGAGACATAGGAAAGAGGAATTTGTAAATTTGTAAGATCACAATAGAACCCTCAGGCTATAATTTGAATGACAGCAGTGGGGTTTTGTGTGTGACTTAGCACCTTAAATTTAGTTGGCACCTGAATTTGGATAGGAGGTTGAATAGAGAAAGTAAGAAATTTTAAATACTTTCTCCACGATGCTTATCTATCCGCTGCTTTACATTGGATTTTGCATAATCAAGTCTACAAACTTCCTGAATCTATCATATCAGAAAAATATTAACTTTCCCAACAAATTATTTCTTCTAACAGTTGTTACTAGACATTAGATTTTTTAATGATAATGGCATACTTACTTTTGTCCAAAGGTGAATCATTTGAACACAACTGCAGAATGGATTTTGTCCTACAGTTATGGATTATGATTGGAGATGGATTATGATGGATTATGATTATGGTTTTGGAAGCTGTACATTCTAAAGAACAGACATATGTAAATTAAAAAGCTTACCTAAAATTCCTGTTAATATTGTAAACTTCTGAATTTAAGCAAAAACAAGAACACTACTTTTTCTTCCCAACAAAGACTTTTATAAAAGCAGAAGGTAATGGCATGAAGTGATCTTCTCATGCTGTAATCACACCCCAGGGGAATGAAGGTTCGTCACTGTACCTTTTGCTTTGTAGTGACCTGGGGGTGTGATTATCTTATGATAACCACATTCCCTGTCATGCCTTATTGCTTATATGTTCCTCTTGTCGTAATGAATCCTGAAGCACTTTCTAAGTCACATAGCAAAGGCAATGACTTTGAAGTATAGCAAGTTGCTACATTTTCTAGGTACACACAGATTAATATTGTATACAGTAGGGAGAATTATGAATTACTACTTTTAAGTTCCAACCAAGACACAGATATGGAAGGACTCTGTCTTTGTGTCTTAAAAAATCTTTCTTAGGCTACCTTTTAAAAATGTTTTTATCCACCCATTCTAGTTTTGATGACCTGAGCATTAAATCATTGGTTCTAGAAGATACACTACCTTCCAAAACATTTGGGAAATAACATCTGTAACATAATAATTTTGTACCTATTTGGCATGATGTTTTGCTGTGAAATATGGGGAATGGCGAACTCACCAGCACAAAAAAATAGTGTAAGTTCCCATTATTCAAGAATAACTGTGATTTCTACATCTCCAGGTGTAATATTTGAAAGAGAGATAGTGATGAAACATTCAAATTTATTTAGCATGAGTAAGGGTCTTTATTTTTCCAGAGTTATTATGTTATCTGTAGTTTTAGTGTGGGCTTGATGCTATTTGGAGGTAACAATTTATATTTGAAATGCTTCAGTTTGGTCTTTAACATGTTAAAATGAGTAGGGTTAAATAGTAGACCCATAGGAAAGGAGAGAGATCTACAGTAGGAGATTTCTTAATCTAGGATGAGGGTTTAATACAATAAGACAACATAGGATAAATAAAGCAATTATTTCTGATGTGCCTTACATAACGATCCTATGAAAGAGTGAATCTGCACTTCAGGGAGAAGTTTCTAAATAGTTTTACAACCTTCAAAATATAAACAGCAGTTAATATTTAAGTCCTAATGTCGGTTGCAGGGGAAATCTGAACACTCTGTTTATCCTGTCATTGTAAGCTACGTGATAAGTGTGGTAGCCTTTCATTGTGACCGTTGACGAGTTGATTCAATGTCTGTGTCAGCTTCAGGATCAATCATGTTAACTTTAGGTTACTTCATGGAAAACTGTGTGTTGAAAGTGATGATTATTTAGCTGCCTACTGCATAAGCAGAGTTTCTTCCGATTACCATAAAGGTCAAATATGCACATTTTGACTGGTGGTAATGAATAGTTTTAAAGATGTTTTAGCCTTTTCTTAATCTTACAGTGTCACTAAGGCTTCTATTGTTATGCACCAAGGAATGTGCCTCTAATTGTACCATTTGCCCTGTTGTAGCTTGTACATAAAGTCAGTAGTGGGATGTTACTTTTGATAACCGCCTACCACATGTCCTCATAATTATTAGCTTTCAATAAATTGTATAATAAGTTAACTCTAGTCTAGAAAAATCAAACGTTCTTAAAAGTTGAAATCGATATTTAAAAGACTAATGTATCCTATTTATTTCATGTGAGAGTATAGCCTAATGTACAATAAACGTAGTGGGGAAAAAAAAGACTAATGTATGAAGTTCTACTATTTTATTGGCCAAAAGAATATGTTATAAAAATACTTTCAGGTGCAAAAACTTGAAAGAATTAGGAAGTATCTTAAAAGGCTACAAATATCAGAAATGTGTTTGCATATATGTATGGGATTATATGTACATACATATATATATATATACACATATATATATATACTCACATACATGTGTTTTATAAACATGTATTTACATACATTTATATTTTATATTACTTGAAAGAATCTCAAAAAGAGACTTTCAGCAATAGATTCGCTCAAAAATAGTATTTGTAGGAAATTTTCTTAAGAAGGATCAGATCTACTGAAGCTGCATATAGTAATTAATTTTCAACAGGAGACCTGATAGCAGCATTTAACATTCATAAGACATGCAGCAGAATTCCACATTTAGCATTTCTAAGCAATTCATTCTTTGGACTTTTTCAAAGAAACTAGGTTTAAAATTAACAAATTAAAATAATTAAAAATACTATTACACACACAATGGAATAGATATGTATTATACTTTGAATATAAATCCCAAACAAAATTCGATGGATCTTGATAAATTGAACATGAACAAAAATTCCAAATTGTTCTTTGTATTTCAATGACTGCTTAGATTTGAATAAAGGCACTAACTAACCTTCTTGATATTCTCCTTTTTAAATAGCTATCACACGTTTCAAAATCCACAATAGTTAAATAAATGCCACAGAAAAACCAAGAGTATTTGGCAAAACAAAAATTGAAATATTTGATAAATTAGATTGATAACAGAAAAACTATATTAACAGTTCAAGTTTTAACCTTTTAGATACATTATAAATTGTAAAGGTAATGAAAATCTGTGAATATAAGAATGTAAGAAAAGTAGATTTCATCACTTCCTTAAAATCCATGAGCTACCAAGCCATAACACATGAGTTTGGGGGACGTCTCAAATCCTGTTCATAGCACTCAGTTAACAACTGTAATCATAAACACAATCATTTTGGGGAAAAAGCATTTCATGCAAATCAACAGGTTAAATTGAATTTACAGAAAATGAGCATGATCTATTTTATTATTATTATTAATTATATTCTATAATCCTTTTATCAGTAAAATGCATAGTAAAATCATGCACTTCATTTATGTACACTTTTATTCCCTTGCGACACTGTGAAACAGACAGGCAGAGAAATAACTCAGCAACAATCTATTTTTAAGGATGTCCAAGTAGAAGTCATCCAATTATTAGAAAGTCCTAATATATTAAGAACATTAACATGTGTTTCTCATATGTTAAGAAAATTCTGCCTGATTAAATTGCTACCCATTGATCTTTGGGGACGGTCCTATGTAAATCAGGTTAAACTGTAGCACTTCAAATCTTTTCCCTTCAGTTCATAAACTGTGAGAGAAATAACTGTAAATCCTCTGCAATATACCTCATTCTGCTTCATCTAAGAAAAAATTCCTGATTCATCTATTATCTGTTCATTAGTTAACTTCTAACATTTTTCAATCTAAAGAAATCCATATTACAAGTTTTTCCATTTGCCAACAATATGCTTATGTTTAATGTAAAAATGTATAAGATTTTGAGAAGTATACCTTGATTTTTCTCCTGTGCATCATATCTGCAGTCCATCCAGTATTTTGTTGACTGAGTTGGCAAGAATATAACCCAGTTACATTTTTTTCAACCGAAACTTCGAGGCTTTTGCATATACAGACTGTGTCAAATAAAACAGCATCAATCTTGATTTTAACATTTTAATGTCTTATCATGGTATTTTGAAATTAATGTTTTAAACTTGGTAACAGAATTTCCATTTATCTTCTCACTTCCAATAGATCTTTTCACACTTGGAAAGTATTTTGAGTTTGACAGGTGGAGAACCAGAGCAGTCGAAGTTTGCCTTTTCAAACATTTATGCCTCTTCACAGAGTTCCTGAGGAAACTATCCTCAATAGAAAAATGGAAATGATCGTTATGTTTCACTAATATGCAGTAATATGCAGTGGAGGATATTAGCTTGAGTAAACCCAACTGTCCTTCACACTTCTGCAAATTTTCCTAAGGATCACACTCCCATTTTGCCTACCTAGACTGAGAAGAGAGAATAGTGATTGTGTCAGAGTGTGGAGTCTGGTCTGCCTTGCCAATGTAGTTGATCATTTGAGGAGGCAAGAAAGGAGCATGGTTTTGTCCACCTCACAGAGGCTGGCCCTGGATGGGTTAAATTAAAGCAAAAAGGAAGAAAGAGTTCTAGCCAGAGTGCTGATCTTTGCAGCATAATAGTCCCTGTAATCTCATGCTTGATTACTATCTTGGAAACCTTTTGATACAATTTTCAAATTTCTTACCCTTAGATTTCAATAGGAATTAAATAAGAGGAGAGACATCTATCTGTAGGGAGTGAATTGAAGAACACCTTCCCCCTATTTCAAGGGGGTAGAGCTGTGCAGCTCTGTTGTGCTATGTAGGGAAGGAGTCCAAAAGCTTCTCGAGGAAGTCTTATAGGCTTGCTGTAACTTTCAAAAGGCTACCCAGCCTCCCACTATGCTTACGCTATTATTGGAGACAGGAAATTTATCCTTTTGCCAATGGAATTAGTATCTCTACTAGAAATGGTTACTCAGTGAGTTCCAATGATGCAATAAAGAATGAATCGTGTTTGAGTAATGTAAGCCTGTTCCGAGCTTTAGTATACATGATCCATATTTTATGTTGTAAAAAATAAATATTCAGAAAAATTACAAATCATTTCATAATATTGATGAAAACAGAGGTAAAATCCTACTATAATCAGTGCACCATTAATGTGTTGATGATGATATTTCTCAAGTGTTTCATTCATGTGTACACCATCGTTAACATTTCGTAAAAATGAAGATACACTATGAATCTCTTTTTTTAGATAAACACTTTTTATTCTTTTTAGCTTATCCCTTTTCTCAATTTCTTCATTCCCCTATCTTCCCTTCCAGCCCCATGCACACTTCATCTCTTGTCTTTGCTAGATAACTGCATATGAATATTTGTGTATGACCCACCTATCTCTGATGGCAGTTTAACAATGTATCTTTTTACTGCCTGGGTTATGTATAAATTGAGAAATAAAATGAAAGAAGTAGCAAAAGGAAGCCCGCAGTATAATTTTCTTCAAGGCTCTGGAGGATGGAAAAGCCACATGATCTGACTGAGTTTCAGAAGTGAGCTAATCTACCTCTTCAGTAGTAAGCATTGCTCGGCTGGGGGAGGTTTGTCACCTTGTGTGGAGGCAAAGCCCTCTTGTGCAGGACTGTGTTCACAGCCTAATGATCCACGGAGGCACAGTCACCCCAAGAGAAAACTGATTCAGTGGGTGAGCACATCCTCTGGGGTTACAGCTGTCCCTGAGGTGGCAGTGCATAAAAACTTTTCCCTAAACATCTTAAAATCCCCAATCACCTAAGCAGTGGGTGTGTCCAATATGTCCAGTTTATTCTTTCCAAGATGCCACTCGATCTTCTTGAAAACTTTATTTTGTGACATCTTAACATCAGAAAAAGCATTAAGGATAGCAGACAAAGTTTCTTTCAAAGCATGTTTGTGGGTTTCGTTTTTGAATCATTTAAGCAGAATAATATTTTTATATACCTCTTTGATTATTACACTTCTTATTCACAAATATGTTAAAAGAAATCTCTTGATATAAGCAGCTATAGACCTAGTTTAATCTCATGATTGGTACAGATTATTCTAAACGTATATAGATAAAGCACAATTTATTGTTCACGTTTTTCTTTATCGCCACGTGCTTAAATTTTTATGTAGTTAACATCTTTTTTTATATATTTGGAGCAATCCATTTTAATATAAAAGGTGCATTGAAATGCCTAGGCATATTTTTCCAGGATATCTTATTTTTACATTTAAGGATTTTCTTTAAGGTGTGAACTACAAACAATAAACTTGATTACTCCCATAAGCAATTTTTACTAAACACCTTTACATACAGATTTTTCATGTGTGACTCTTGTCGTCTGTAGGATAAATTTCCTGTAGTAAGACTACTGAGTTTAAAGCACATGTGCAATTTTGAGAGATATTGCTAGGTTTTCACATGAGCTGAAACAGTTTATGTTTTCAACAGCAGTGTATGAACAAAATATAGAATTTACTTAAATACCACAAACACTAAATGTTCCCTCTTACCTTTTTGTATTTGCTGATCTAATGCATGCAGTGTGATAGCATTCAGTTATGTGCTGGCTTACTGTATTACTTCACTGAGGGTTTGGACAAGAATTCACTCCACTAGACCTGACTTTCTGGGTTACTTATCTGTCATAGCCAACCCCCACCCCCTGGCATCATTACCCCACAGTCTCTCCACATTTTAAAAAGTTTCTACCATTTATCTTCAGGTTACCCAATTTTATTTACATATCATCTTTTCTATCTTGAACTAAAATGTCTACGATAGTATTGACTACACGTTTGCTTTTAAATTCACAGCACCTAAAATTCAATAAATAATTCATTTGCATTTTCCTATGTATATGAGAATTTTTCATTGTCCATTGGTCATTTGTATTTGCTTTCTTCTGAATTGCTTATTAATATCATGGAACTGTATTTTCAGTCATTGCGCAAATTTTGAAGTCTCTTGATGTATTACAGATATTATCTTACTCAGATATTGCACATATTTTCCTTAACTTTTGTGATCATATTATCTTTTACAATCTTCATTTTTATATAGCATGTGTTTCATATCTTCTTTACCTTCTATCTTAATAAAATAATCATTCCAATATATGTTTTTGAAGTTCTTTTTTATTTTTATCTTTAAGATTTTACTTTCTCGGGAGTGAAGACCAAGTTTATTTTTCTCATTGAATTCTACCATAACAGCAATATTTTCTACTTTAATTTCATATGTGTAATTACAAATTTATTAAGTCAGTCAATGATGCTCCAACTACAGTAGTAAGGAACTATTTACAACTTAAATTTGGTTTACTTTTTAAAAATATTTTAACTGGCACATAAATACACGAAAGTCATACGTAATAATGGAGAACCATGGGATGTTGCATAAATGTACACAATTTGCAATGCTGACATCAGATTAAATGTATGAAACTCCTCAGCATTTGTCTTTTCTAGAGGCACACAAAATCTGTTTTTCTAGCTTTTTGTAGTGTATAATACATTATCTGTGATTATCATACTCTACCAGCAGTATTTTTAAGTCAATTATCATTCCCTACTCAATACAATTACCACCTGTGTCATATATTAAATTATTCCATACATGGCTTTCTATATACTTCAATTAATCTATTTTTCTATTTACATTGTTATCACAATACATTTACAGGTAATTATAACTGAAAACTATTTCTAATTTAATTTTATTTTAAATATATTTGATTATCTTCATGAAATGTGTGTGTCATAGGATATTTAATGTGCCTTTTCATCATAGGATAAAAGAGAATGTAACATTGTTGGGTGCTGAAATTTCCCTCAAGTGATCTATTTGAGGGATAGTGTATATTTGGCATAATAATAAGGTTTTCAATGTAATAACTAACATATTAGTTAACTTTTGCTGCATAACAAATCATTTTGAAGTCGAATGGCTTAAAATAACAATGATTACTGTTATTTCTAGATTTCCGCCATTTCAAGAATTTGTATGTGACAAATCTGGACGTTTCTGCATTGTTGGACTGTCACAAAGTTGCATTTAGATGGCGCCAAGAACATTTCAAGGCTTCTTCACTCACTTGTCTGAAGCCTGGGCTGGGGAAGAGGACCAGTGTCACTTCATGAAATGAGACTGATTATCACAGCCATCACTGAAAATGAGGTACACAATATGGTGTATTTTTCATTTATTCCATCCTTGTTTTTTTTATATTAGCATGATTTTATAGTTTCATTCATATAGATTCTGCCCATATCCTGTTAAATTTATTCAATATTTTATAATTGTTGTTTGGCTTGCATTTGTATTATTTTCCTTTTTAGTTCTTTCTTATTTTTGCAACTATGAAAGACAGCTACTGGTATTTGCAAATTTTCCTTCATCCAGACACTTAATGACATTCTTACATAAATTTAAGTAGTTTTCAATAAACTCTTTTGGATTTTCTTAGATATTCAGTAATGCTAGCAAAAATAGGTGATTTTCCAAAAGAAACTAATTAAAATTTCACTTTTATTCTAGACAATCTCTGAAGAAATGTTGAATAATAGAAGATAGCAAGTGTTCTATTTATTTTAAAATAAATTCTGTTCTTTATTTTAACATAAGTGCTTTTGTATTATTACATAGATTGATGCTTGCTATTACTTCCATGCAATCATTTTTACCAAGTTTAATTAAATTTTTTCTATTTCTGTTGCACTTAAAATGTCTCCAAACTTTGGCAAGTCAGTATTCTTCAAGCAGGTAAAACAACTGGTCTTCGTGTGTTTTAAAATAATGTTTTTAAAAAACCATTGTTTCAATTTAATCTGTAACATTTCTAATTTTCTCCTTTTGCCTCTGCTTTTACTCTCTGTACTTTGCAAAGGGATACTCAATTTCCTCCATATTTTCCACTTTATATACGGAATTTTACTTCTCATTTGTTTATCCACTCAGGTGGTCATTAATTTCCCTGGATTTCAGTTTCAGGGGTCTATGTAAATCATACTTCTTTTCCAATCCATTTCTTTCATTTTTTTTCACTTGTGACTCCACTCTCTCTCTCCTCTCTCTCTCTCTCTCTCTTTCTCTCTCTCTCTCTCTCTCTCTCTCTCTCTCTCTCTCTCTCTCTCTCTCTCTCACACACACACACACACACACACACACACACACACACACAAACACATATC
>NW_022900916.1:50679435-50701918 GCF_012274545.1 Fukomys damarensis | reverse complement strand
CTCTCTCTCTCTCTCTCTCTCTCTCTCTCTCTCTCTCTCTCCCTCTCTCTGTCTCATTGGCAATGGCTTGAGTCAGTCATTTTAGATGTTCCTGTAGAAGATTCTCTCAATCTTTACCTTCTCGGTTTGTATTAACATTAAAGTCAGATAATATCACTTCTGGACTCAAAGCCAATCAATAGATCTCTGCAAACTATCTGATCATCCTCCTAGTTTTCCTTTCTCTTTCTGTGCTCCCAAAACATCAGACCTGTTGTGGTTCCTCTACTATGCCATGCTATTCCCTCCTCATCTGGAAAACTTTTACCCAGGTAACTTGATGATTTGCCACTGATCTCTGAGTCTTGGCTAAAATCTATTTTCTTAGAGAAGCTTTCCCTAAGCACCCTATTTAAAACTGTAGTTGCTCTCAAGTACCCTCCTTGGTTTCTTCTACAGCACTTGCTACTGTCCAACATATTAGATACTATTCTTCTCTTAATTGTTTTTCTTGCTTATTCAAAATTGGGCAGAGATTTCTAACATCTTTATCATACTGTTTACTCAGAGTATTAAGGAAGATATACCCAGATATTTGTTAAATGAATACATGACTCACTACAATCATTGGTAGCCTCGCCACCTTGGTCTCTCCAATGTTGGCTTTGGGGTAGACAGACTTTTTACAAGGCCATTTAGATGTCCAAAGCTATGCACAAGAATGAAAAGAGCAGGAGAAGCAAGAGGAGGAGGAAGGGGAAGAGGAGGGAGAGGAGGGGAGAGAGAAAAAGAGAGATGCTGTGCTAATTTTTTTGTGACTTCAGATGTCAGTCACCACCACCATTTTCTGTGAATTAAAGAAGATACAAAGGTTCATGGAGGTTAAAAGAAATAAACAACTGTGTCAGAAAATGATCCATTCCTGTATTCGATATTCTAATCCTTCAAAAAATAGCTTTTGAAAAACTTGTCCTTTCTACTACTTCTATCATTTTTGAAATTTCCTGTTTATTAATTTAAGTATATTGCATTTAGTTAACGTTTATATAATTTCTTAAGATGAAGTATAATTCCATTTATCATTCATCTTTCTTTTGTCACAATTAAATATCTAAAAATCATTTTTGGTCAGGATAGCCTTAGCAATGTACCAACTTTGATAGGAAGTGTTATGTTTTTCATTTTTTCTAAATTTGAAGTAATTTTTCCAATCCTCTTTAGACTATGTATTTTTCTAAAAACTCAAAATATACTAGTAACTTTATAATCCTTGTTTTATTATAACTGATTTTGATTAAATAAAATGTTATAAATTTCATTGATTTTGATCAGAGAATATAATTTTCTACATTGTAGGATTTTGCTTTTGAACAATACATTTGACAAACTATTTCAGACATTCATAAGTGTCTTACTATGTTTTATAGAGAAATATTATATTGAATTATTTAATTCCTCTTGGCTTTCAGTATTTTTGAAAACCACATTCTCCGTGAATTTCTAGCAACACTTTACATATTTATATTTATTTGCCTCCTTCTTTGATTTAGGTGCTTTTTTACTTAATTCTCTTCATTTTCCTATTATCTTTTAATGTTAAATTCTTCTAGTAATGTAACTACACATTTTTATTTCTCTTTTCCAATATTTCATAGCTAGTCTCTTTCTAAAGTTCCATGATAAAACATGAACCCCTTTTAATTCAATCTCTGATATCTGATTGTCAAAAGAGATAATTTACCTTACTTGCATTTGTTGTAAGATTTACCTGATACTATCTTAATATTAACTGATGTTCATTTTTTAAAACCTTTTCTGAGTTCTACTGTAGTTTCTTGTTTTTGTCATTTGTTTACTTTATTGTTCTTACTTTTTTTTAAACAAACTATTTCCTCCTATTACATTTTCTGTTCCCCAACCATTGAAAAGCCAAGAGCCAATGTTATTCTTTCTATTTATGTTTCCCTACTCATTTTCAACTAGAGAGAAAAAATAAAACAGGACTAGATATTGTTTCCTCATCCCATTAAATTCCAGATAATCCAATCTAAAAGCTTTCTTATGACCCCCAAATCCAGGGATTCAGTAAGGCACTTTAGATTATTATAATACCATTTCATGTTCACAAAATTTACAGCTGAATGTTCTGATGTAGTTATTTTTTTCCACAAGGGATTATAGAAAGAGAAGAAAAGAGAGAAAAAATAATATCTAGGTTTCACATGCCAAGAATTCCTGGCAGCCGATGCCACTTGCACAAATACCGTGAGTACAATTTTAGTCCAATGAGTAGAAACCTCTTCTGGAGGGGTGAATGCACTTTGCTAAGGGTTTCCATAATTGATATTTTCCCATGAGCTCTTCCTGTGCCTGAGTCTTCAGATTTCCCAAAGCAAAGAGGGCTTCACTCAGGTGCTTCTCCCCAGTATCTTGTGATATTGTGAAATCACTCAGTGATTTCTCCAATTTCCTCTCTCCACTAATTTAAACCTGTATGCCCACACCAGAATGATCAGGTTGTCCTGGAGAGAGGGTGAGAGGGCAAACAAGCATGCACCAGTACAAGAGTGTTCATTGGCTGGTGAGAACCCTGACTCTCCAGGACGTCTGTAGACCCATCAAATTAGCAGATCTCTTCTTTCCTAAAGAAAACAAGCAGCTAGGGGAAAGTATGTAGAAAGAAGCCCTTTTTTCATAAAAAGCATTATGAGTTTTTATAATTCATTACAATAATTTTTATAGATCCTAAGTTTCTAACAATTATAAATATTTTTAGGATAAAATACATGGTTAATTCTTTCTTGAAACCATAATTACTATTCTTCACCATTTTAATATGGCATCTTACTGTGTGAATTCTTCACAAAATAATGCAATTTAATAGTTACTATAGTTTTTCAATATTGTGAATTATTCTTTAATTTTTCTCACATTACCTGAGAGCCAAATATTTAATGAAATGTAAAATGTTTGTAGTGTGTTATTTTATGGGTGGTGTGTAGTATGGGCTAAACACTAGGTATCATTACTAGCAATAGGTTTTCTGTGCTTAAACGGAAATTATAAGTTATAAGATAAGCTATAGTATAACACTGGTAAATTTTCCCTGAATGTACAAGATAATTAATTAGTATTTTTGATATAATATTTTAAAAACGGAATTTAACTGCATGTGCAAACATATGTTCTGCCTTTTGAAAATAGCAATATATTATGAGACATAATATTAGACAGAAATCAAAACATACTGTCCATTTCATTCCCTGATTTATTTTTAAATTAGGTTAAAAACATTTATTTTATAATATATACTAGAGTTTTCTGGAGAATTGAAGACATGGTCACTAGTTTAGGTAATGTATGTAATTTTAAAAAGCAACTCCATATGTAATTATTAGAAGCTAATTTTTCCTTCTACATCTTATCCTCCATTAAATCTAATCCTCAGGACTAGAGTCAGAAAGGAAGAAAATATTACTAAGTGGAAACCCTCACTAAAGATAACGGGAAGACAATCCTGTTCTCCGGATGTGGTAGCACATGTGTAATCCCAGCACTCTGAGAGAGGCTGAGATAGGATGGCTTCTAAAGTCCAGCCCATCACGGGCAATTTAATGATTTAGAAAGAGTCTCAAAATAAAATACAAATTTAAGAGGGTGGTTTTTAGCTTATTGCAAAAGTTCTGCTTCAATCCTAGTACTAAAAATGAAGAAAAAGAGTGAGGGGTGGGGGAAGAAGACAGAGGGGAGGGAATGGGGGATAGAGAGAGAGAAGGTAGAGGAGCTTCTTTAAGAAGAGGTGAGGGATGAGTATACTTGAAGAGGGAGAAAAGGAGAAAAAGGAAGCGAGTAGTGACGCCTGTGTTCTGACTTCTCTTTCCAGAGTGGAATCCTCAAGTGACCTGAAAAAGTTGAGGGTACAAAGAAAAGGATCTTTCTCTATGCTTCCTTTTGGAAGATAGCAAGGATCCACTCTCTAGGTAGAGGCGTCAACTAGGAAGAGGTAACAACAGTGGGCAGGCCAGTATTATGGTCTGGAGGAGTATGTTGCTATATTACTGGAGAAGTCTATGTGACAAAAGCTGCAGGCTGAGCCTTTCTCGTGATAGATGGGAGCTGATGGAATTTAGTACGTCCTCTTTTAAAATAGCAGCCTATGCCTCACAAGCTCAAGGTCCTGAGTTCGATCCCTGGTACCAAATAAATAAAATAAATAAATAATCAAACAGTAGCCTAACGATTATTTTGTAGTAGCCTTGCTGAAAAAAATCTCATTTCAAATGTTGAAAGTGAAAAATTAAATATTTTATACAAATTCTAATATCCCTAGAGAAATGTGTGTTTTAGACCAAAAGGGTTCTTCTAAGGAGAAAGGATTCTGATTAACACGTTGCAGAATAGCAACCCTATATATTTACAGGCTATCACTTAAATGTTGTATATATACCTAGTATATATTGCATATAAAAACAACGATGATTAGAGATAAAGAGATCTCACAAATTATCTAATCCAACCTCAGAGATGAGGCCTCTGGGGTACAAAACAGTTTGGGCAACTTTCCCTTGGTCACGTATCCAGATCAAAACAAAGCCAGGGAAGAACACTATCTTGACTTGCTTTCTATGTCTTCTCTTCTACTCATCACCTCCACTAATTCAATGACTCCCTCACCCTTGGAAATTTATCCATTCATCTATAAGTATTGCAAGACACAATGCTTCGTTGATTCCTACTTTTGCAGATTCAATTTTCTGCTTAAATCCTGGCTCTAAAAAGAGCTCACTCTAAGAATGACTGCTGGGAAAATTATACGATGATCTTAGTAATTTAGTATCATCATGCCAATATTAGACTTCTTAATTCTATTTTTTTTCAAATTGCAGATATCTAGAGAATTCCCCATTCTGGTCAAGAAAAATTTTATAGTAATGGTTTTGATTTTTAAAGAGACTCAAATCTTTCTTTTAAAAGGAAGACCTAGAAAATTCTTCCAGTATTATTAATTCTTAGAAATAATTTAATTGAAACTAACTGAAGCTAATTAAAAGGGTAATTTCTCATTTTGCTTTGTAGTCCCATGGACTTAATTCAGCCAAATATATATACATATATATTTTTTTTCTTTTCCTTTTTGCTCTTTTTTTGGAGATAACTTTGCTCAGAGTCTGCATCCAGGGAACAAGAAGAGAAATAACTTCCTATTTCTATTGTGTCACAAGACAAAAACATCTCATACCACTTTTCACTTGCTGAAAATTTTTACATTTGCTCATGTATACTTTATATTTTTAATGCTATAAAATATGTTCCTCATACACACTTTAGAACAAATCTTGGTTTGTGTAAATAACAATCCAATGTAATTTTTTTCTCTCTCATTGAGTTTATTGGTACATTTTAGGTATACAGTACAGGTACGCTCATTATTGGGATCTTGTACCTTTACATGACAGGTCTTGGTTCTCATTTTTTTCCCTTGTCCATGCCCTACCTTCACCCCTCCTCTCCTCCCCATTTACAAACACTTTATTTCCATTTTTTCATTTTCTCATTTTTTTTTCTTTTCCCTATTACCTTTCCCCTACCCTTCCCACTTTCCCTACACCTTTAGCCCCTTTCTTCCTACATCACATGGTCAATTATCTCATTTGGATCTTATGTACTATTATAGTTTATTTAATGAGCATTAATTTATGTTGAGCCAACACTTTACTGGCCTTACTACATGGCAGGCATTACTCTAAATGCTTACTAAAGATCAATGCAATGTGTACCATGGAATACTTCTTAATCAGCTTCATAGGTCAAAACACGTTTTTAGTTCAACCTAGAGTGCTGCTAGGGATTCCAACATGAGTAAAAATCTGTGCTGGGAAGAGGATTGCCCTATGACAACAGGTAAAGAAAGAGATAAAATCAGGAATGTTTACTATTGTGGATATATATGTGTATGAAAATGTGTATGAAATTACGTGGAAATGAAATAAAGGGTTTCAGGTGAAGTATCATTGAACTTGTACTCTAGGACTGAGGAGAGTTTTCACTAAGTAGAATGTTATTTAAGCAGAGATAGTGGAAGAGCTTTCAAAAGAGCAAATATCAACTGGTGGAATAGTGTAAGATGTATTCCTGGAAACAGATTCATGAGTGTGGTTGGGTTTAGAAAGTAGTAATTGAAAAACATGCTCATGAAGCATGAAGTAGTGCTACATTAAAAATGACATTCAAGAAAGAGTCAAAGTTCTAAAATTATGCTGGCTGTGGGGTGACTATCTAGGAGAACTTTGCAATTACTCTTGAGGGTTAGGAAGGTGAATCCATCAGTAATGTGGAGATTGGATGGGAGTGTGGAGAGTGACAGTAGAGCTACTGCAAAAGTCCACGTATGTGAAAATTAAGGTCTAAACAAAGGTAATGCCAATGAGACTAAGATGAAGAAAATTATAAGAAGTATAGGAAGATTAACAGGCTGCAGAAAAAAATGAGTTCATTTTTGGAAATGGGGAACTTGAAAATGCCCAACTATGGCTGAAAACATTAGTGAATAAGAGATTAGAGTTTGTGATGTAAATTGGGATATCATCAAGATTTATAGCCAAAAGAGCTGTAAGAGTAGAAGAGCAGGGATCAGGAATGCATATCCAGTCAACAAGTCAGTTGAAAGAGAATAAAATTAGCAGAAGGAGATGTCATAAAGAGACCAAGGGAAAAAGGAATCCAAAAATCCAAGAGGAAGAACATTTTAAAGAAGGCACAAATGTTTAGCCATCTTCAATGAAAAACAATGTTATTAGAATGAGGACTGTGAAACTGGGTAGTTAGTGGGCATTTAGACTAAACTTCGTTTGTGGCTTTAATCTTGTAGAATAAATGTGGCTTGCTGAATATTGGCCCTTAAGGTCATCCATTTCTTAACTCCCAGATCCTGGAATGTTCCCTTCATGGCAAAAGGCATTTTTTAGATGTGGTCAAGTTGAAGGTCTTGGGATGTGAGAGTTCTGGATTATCTAAAAATACTCAACTGTGTAATCACAAGCATCCTTCTAATAGGGAGGTGGGGAGAGAGAAGGGCTGCAGAAGGAAAAGGTAGTATTGGGACTGAGGCAAAGCACTGAGCTCCTCACTTTGAAAAGAGAAAGAGACCATGAGCCACGAAGTTGAAAGAACACAGCACTAAAAGCTGGAAATAGAGGGGAAATGGCTTCTTCTTACAAGGGAGAGCTGATCTCTGCCTACAATATGTGCTTTTCCTTCCACTGAAGCCTAAAGCTAACAAAAGTTGATATAATACCAGACTGTCCTGCACTTTTTAGAATGCAGGATATGAAGCTATTTGTTAACATCCAAGAGTGTCCTGGTTTTTCATAAAGTGAATGAGATGGTGAGCAGTGAAGGAAAACAAGGGAAATGTGGAAACTTCTGAATTCAGCCCATTCCGTGCAGGATCTGTACTACAGAGGGTGAAGTTCTGGCTCTTCAAGAGTGGTTAACCTTCAAGTTGGAAATCTAAGGAAAAGACAAAAAGAGGGAGACAGGCAAAGATGATTAAACAAATGAGAATAAAAATTTATAAGATGAACAGTTTAACAGAATGTCATTTCAAGAATGTTGATAAGTAAATACCATTTTTAACAACAATGAACTATGATATGAATATTAAGAAAATGCAAAAATGAGGCCCTATACAGCAAGACACACAAACTAAAGTGTCTATTAGAGGCTAAAGAGGAAAAACTTAATAAAATTAATGGTAGATTGGAGAATTTGTAGCTTCTAAAGGGAGTAGCTACAACCCATTGCTGTGAGAAGAAACGAGATATGCAACCTTGGTCCAACTTTCCAGTTTTTAAGGAGAGCAAAATTAGACAAATAAATAAGTCTGACCTTCTACATGAGATCTTCTAGTTATTAATTGTAGGAAATTATATTAGCTTCCTATTGGTGCTGTATCAAATTATCAGAAAGTTAGTGACTTAAATAAGCCAGGTTTATTCTGGGGGTAAGGAGTCTAAAGTTGGGAAGCAAGATCACACTCCTTCTGGATGCACCAGGCACCGTTTGCTTACCCTTTCTAGATTCCAAAGGCACTTCAATCTTTTGGGCCATGGCCATCAGCTTGTATCATCAAAGTGAGCAGGACACCACCTTCAAATCTCTCTATGTCTCTTTGCTTCTGATATCGCATCTCCTGTCTGTTTCATACACCTCCAATGTTTTTCTTACAACAACCTTTCAATTGTCTCAGGTCCACCGAGAACCCAGGATGATCTATCTCCCCATCTCGTTATCCTTAAGTTAATCACATGATCAGAATGCTTCCTGCTGTATCGGGCAAGATGCGCATGCACTAAAAACTAGGGAATGGGTATATTTTGGTGGACATTCTTTATTCCATCACAGCAAGCAATACTAGAATTGCAGTGTATTCATCACATTAAAAGGTTAAGTAAACATATCAGTGGGACAGACTCAGTTTGCAAGCTGTCTGTTTCATTTTTGGAACTTTCTTTTGACTCTACATTTATTCCCCTCCCTTCTTGTGATATGTCTTAAATACTAAAGGGTCTGACATTTGGGAAAAGAATATGTGATATAGTGAAAAATGTAACTAGTAGAGTTTGCTTGAATATAACTATGAAGAAAAGATTGTGTAGATAATCTTTAGAAAGTTTCACTTGTGCTTTTTGGTTAAAGACTTTTAAGCCACATTTTAATTAACTATTTTGAACTGCTCGAATATGATTTTATAAGGCATTGGCTGCAATATGATTTGTGGTTTAGCTTAACATAGCTGTCAGTCAAAGTACACATAGTGGTTTTCATTTGTAGGAATATTGTGATTTAACAAAGGTTAACATATTGACAAATTTAAAATATTTATTAAAACTACCTAACAACATGTGAGCACATTTTATCTCAATTGTCCTTTTGATGTTTTGTCAGGTCTTTTTTGGTATTACACAAAATGATCTAAGATTTCTGACAAAATCACCATCCAGGACAAGGCAGATGGCTCTAAAAATAATGCATGTGTGTCTTGTGTCTTAGAAGCAAGTTTTGTCTAAAACAGAAGAAAAAGCTTTTGTTCTCTAGTTAATTACCTCATTATGTTGTACGTACATAATTCTTCCAGAAGAAACTAACCCATTTGAAGGGAAATCACAACATATTATGGATTGCATATTCCAACCATGCAAAAATAGTAAAGATGTTGACTACATAATAAAGGAACTATGTTAATATGAGAGAATTTAAGCTTAGGAAACCAGTGCTTCAGTAATGTTTTAATTTCTGCCCACATAAACATCTTTTGTTTGTAAATAAAAAGGGAAAATGTTTCATTGTGACATGTCCATCTGTTACCTGAGCAATCTATGAGGTCCTGCAGTTAATCACAGCATTTCCTAATTGGATGTAAACTTAGAGCTGCCCTCAGCTTTTTTATTAGCAGATATAAAACATTTGTGCACCAAAACAAACTCATTCTCTTAGCTTTGTGTTTCATTTGTTGTAAGGACTAGCTCAGTACCCATAAATGCAGATTTTCTGCAAAATTATATTTCCAGAAAGGCCTATTTTCCATACTGTATACAACTTCACATGATGAAAATTCAGGACGAAAGAAAACATTTAAACCAAAATTTTAAAAGTTGCAAAATATTCACATGATGTTTTATCCCACTCATTTAATTTGAATGCACTATTTTCTATAAATATTAGGAGGGGAAAATCCTTTAAAAGTACCACAGGTTATTTCAGCTTTTCTTGTCTTTGTAAGGCCTATGGTTTTGTTTTTTTTTGTTTTGTTTTTTTTTGTTTTGTTTTGTTTTCTTGGTACCAGGGATTGAACTTTGGTCCTTGTGCTTGCGAGGCAGAACCACCGAGCTAAATCCCTGGCCCTATGTGGTTTTGTCTTTTGAGAAGTATGATTCAAAGCCATTCTGAGAACCTTGTATTTCTCCAGGTCAAGACCAGGTACTTCCAAGCTGAGTCACTTGGTGAAAGAGGATTTAAAAGAATACTAGAGTCCTTTTGAGATGACAAGTTTGGAAACTGCTCCTTTGTAGCATGGAAATGTAAGGCTACCCACTCGGAAGTTAACTAGTCTTCGAGAACTGGCCATTTTAATCTGTATATGATGTTGTCTTTTCCATCTTCTCGTAGAGTGCCCCATGGTGTTGGGAATGCTAAAAATCTGTGGCTTTGTTTGTAGAATTCTTCAGAAAAGCCTTTCTGGTTTTGAAACAAAGAACTAATTATATTTGTAGTTGTCAGCAATATTTTCTTCCCAGAGTGAAAGATACACAATACACAGTTCCACAAATAGCTTTACTAGGAAACTTGCAGGAAGAGGCCTTAATGTCTAGTCAAGAAGGAAAACAAGATAGCAAGCATGTACAGTTGTTTTTTAATTTTTGGTTAAAACATGTGATGCTTAATTAAAGATAATTAACTTTGAACGTGTTCAAAATTTATAAAATTGTCAGGGAGTGTGACTTGATCAATATGAAACGATTTTAACATTTTCTGATATTATTCTAATCCAATCCTAAGAAACAAAAAGGAGGCATTCTCTACTGGATTATGTAAGGGAACTGTGTCCCAAAAGTGAAGAAAGGCCAGAGATCATCTTTCTATCCAGAGATAGGATTTATCAGTTACCAATGACCTGGGTCTAAGACAAAATTTTCTTTTTTTTGTACCAGTGATTGAACTCGGGTCCTTGAGGCAGGCAGTGGAAACATTGAGCCAAATCCCCAGCCCACAGACAAGTTTTGGAGGCTAAAAATACAGCATTTTTTTTCTGTATTTTTAGCTAGAGCATTTACTCTTGGTGAATAGGTTATAAATTAAAGTAAAAAGATTTTAGGAGGATCATCTTTGGTGAGTTTTCTAGAGAACATATGAAATAAACATTCTAACATATATTGAAGTGATCAAATTACTCAAATTCAAATTATATTGAGTGTTTAAAAATTTCTAAAGTTTCTAGTTAATCTTGCAAATTCTTCTACCTCTGGTGATTAGATGCCAGCTTTTTTCCTATTATAAAACTACAAAAGTATTAAGTGACTGCTCTAAAGAATAATATTAGAAAATGATACTCATTCACTCAGCAAACAATTACTAAAGAATATTATTTCAATATTTTTATGGTATCAATTATTAAGGTTTCCTACCTGGTAGTTTTCCAGCTTACTATTTGTTATTTAGAATTTACTATTGATACATAGCATGTAACACTTGACTTGTTTGTTGAATAATTAACTCAAAGATACAAGAGTGTAAATACACATCTCTAAAATATATATTCAAGTTAATTTTTGGAGTGGAGCAGAGGCTTTTCTATGATTTTGCAGGTTCAAATTTAGGCAGAATTAGCTGATATCTGCTCTAATTAGATTACTGTCTGCATGCATTCACACAGAATCCATTTGCTATTGCTTATTGTTAGTTTACTGAAAGTTTTGATGCTAGACTATTGTGAGATTTTTACCAACACTAGAGTGATCAGAATTTTTGAACATTATTCTCTATTTTGATGTCTCTTACAGAAATTTGGTCAATGCTTCTCTAATAAATTTGTAAAATATTAGTATATAGTAATACACCTTTACAATATGGACTATGAACCCCAATCAATTCAAGAAAAAGGGCACAATAATATGTCACTTTGCCAAGGCCAGGCTGATACACAGTGGAGAGCAATATAAAGTGAAAATGCGTGTCTCCGTTGTGTCTCTGGAATTCTATGGTAAAAAATTAAAAGATATTTGAAACCAAGCACTATGCTGTACATTTTATATCCTCCCACTGTAAGCCAAGGAACTTCAATAGAGGGAAAACAGAATAAACAATCATTGGAATTAATGTATTGAACCTAAAATTAATTTACCTTTATGAGATTTAGGCTATTTTTCCTTCGCCCCTCCCCTCCCCTTTCTTTCTCTCCCTCTTTTCCTTCTTCCTCTGTTTCTCTCTCCCTCCCTCCCTCTCTCGTCTCACTCTCATTTTTACACTTCTGTTATTGTTCAACAAGACTTACATGTCTTTCCTTAAGCACCATCAACTAACACAGTGCTACACACAAAAGACATGATCAATAACAATATGATAATGAAACAATGAGATCTACTAGAATGAGAAATCATTCCATTTTTGTAATTAGAGAAAAATAAATCTGGCTGTCAAAGAACAGTATAAGCTAGCAAGAAGGTGAAATTAACACGTACACAGATTATCCTTAAACAGTAGTCTGCTCATGTCCCACTCCAAATTAAAACTGTAATAGTTCTTCGCTGTTTCCAGGTTAAAGTCATACCTGTGTGGCTTCCAGGTGCTCATGACAGTAGTGGGCTGGATAATAGAATTAGGACATGTTTGCAGACCTATGGGCTGGAATTCTACCACTGGTTCTTGTCATCCCTATTTTTCCTCTGAGATTTACTTCCTTCATATAGAGAAGTAGATACTATCTATTGTTTGAGATCATTATGAGGATCCAGAATAATGTTCATGGAGTACTTCTAGATTAGAAAACTTAAGAAGCTCTCAATTAATATTAAACTATTGTTATTATTGCATATCTAGAATTATTCTTTCAATTGGTGGTTACTCTAAGCTCTCCCATCCTATTTAACAGCTCTAATACAATAAGCATATTCTCTTCTTTCTCTGCATATCGTATCACTCTTCATGAATCTGTAAATTCCTAGTTTTTCTTCAGTAGTTTATTAATGAATACACCATATAAATATCTTGGCTCTTTCCAGCAGAGTTACTACTTCCTTGGTGAAAATATTCTTCATGATTTCATTGTGGTTTTTGCCATGTAGCATTGCAATCATTTTAACTAATCCCTACTATGCAAATAATGTTGCATTGAATAAATGAATAAATGAAATAGAACTTTGGCCATTCCGTAATCAGTACATCTTATTTCACACCATGTATTATCAATACTTAGGACAATAACGAATACCGAAAATGTAAGAAAAGATATTGATGAGAAACCAAAAACAGAAGAAGGAAAGGGAGGAGAACAAGGGCAAGGGGAAGAAGAAAAATGAATTAGGAATTCGTAGGCATAGAGTATATAATAAATTCCCCAGTTCTGAATAAACTAATAAATAGTAACAACTACATGCAAGAGCTGCAATATGAAGAAAGGGCTGCATTAACAAGGTATCGCTGAGGTGGAACTGCGAAGACACATTCTCTTTTAGATGGGAGCCGGTGCGAGGATGACAGTATGAATTCTAAGCTTGCTAAATGGAAAACTGAAAACATGGGAAATTTTCTGTACAGAAAACATTAATAATAAAAGCTAACAAAGCCTTCTTTATTTTTGTTTCTCATTGAGTTTATTGGTACATTTTAGGTATAAAGTACACTTACATTCATCATTGGGATCCTGTACCTTTACATGACCGGTCTTGGTTCTCATTTTTTCCCTTATCCCCTCCCTCCCTTCACCCCCTCCTCCCTTCCCTATTTACAAACACTTTATTTCCATTTTTTCATTTTCTCATTTTTTTCTTTTCCCTTATCACCTTTCCCCCTACCCCTCCCACTTCCACTACACCTTTAGCCCTTTTCTTCCTATTTCACATTGTCAATAATATCATTAGGATCTTATTTACCATTATAGTTTTTCACACCAGAGAAACTATTCAGTATTTATACATGAGTGACTTATTTATTTCACTTAGGAGTATATCCTCAGTATGTATCCATTTTCCTATGGATGAATCTAATCATTCTTTATGGCTAAGTAGTATTCCATTTTATAGAAAAAACCACGTCTTTTTTATTCCATCTCTAGCTGATGGGCAAATGGGCTGTTTCCAAGTTTTAGCTCTTACAAACTGTGCCGCTATAAACATGGGTGCACATATATCACTGTGATAAGATTCTTTTAATTCTTTTGGAAAGATACACAGCAGAGGGATGGCTGGGGCAAATGGAACCTCTAGTCCCAGCTTTTTTTTTAAAGGCAGGCCACCGAACCACTGAGCTAAATCCCCGGCCCTGATAATCCCAGCTCTTTGAGGTATCTCCATATTGATTTCCACAGTGGTTGCACCAGTCTGCACTCCCACCATCAATGGAGAAGGGTTCCTTTTTCCCCACAACTCCGCCAACATTTGTTTTTGGTTGATTTCTTGATAGCAGCCATTCTTTGTGGGGTGAGGTGGAATCTCAGTGTTGTTTTCATCTGCATCTCTCAAATGACCAGTGATGTGGAACTTTTTTTCATATATTTACTTTTTGCTTTTACTTCTTTGTGTGAGAAATGTCTGTTCATTTCAGATGCCCATTTTTGAATTGGGTCTTTATATTTGGAGGGGGCTAATTGTTTAGAGTTCTTTAAATAGTCTAGATAATAGTCCTTTGTCTGAGGAGCAGCTGGTAAAATTTTTTATCCACATTGTAGGTTGTCTTTTAGTTCTGTTGATAGCTTCTTTTGCAGTGCAAAAGCTTTTTAATAAGATGAGATCCTAGGTGTTAATTCTTTCTGCTAGTTCCTGTGCTACTGAGAATTTTTTCATAAAGTCTTTTCCTATGCCAGTGTCCTCAAGAGTTCTGCCTAACTTATCTTCCAGCAAGTTTAGTGTTTCTTTTTTAATATTTAGATCTTTAATCTACTTGAATTTTGGTTTAGCACATGGTGAAGATAAGGGTCTAGTTTTAATCTTTGGCAGGTTGAGATTCAGTTTTTCTAACACCATTTATTAAAGAGGCTGTCTTTCCTCCAGTGGGGATGGTCAGCTCCTTTGTCAAAGATGAGGTGGCTGAGTACATCTGGAGTTGTTTTTGCGTCTTCCAATCTATTCCACTGATCCTCAGGTGTGTTTCGTTGCCAGTACCATGCTGTTTTTAATCACTGTGGCTAACGCCTTCTTCAAACAGCCTACAAAAACAGAATCCTATAATCTTTACAATAGCTCTGTGAGGAGAATCCTAAGATCCCAATTTTCCATTTGCAAAAAATGAATGTCCCAGAAAGTCATGGGATGTGTTCCCAGTGACACCCAACTAGTAGTGAGTGACAGATTTAGAAATGAAGCCGCAGCAGTAAGCCTCCAAAGGCAAGTCACTCACCACTGAACTGCCCTGTTTTTTGCCTAAGTGTATCCCGAGTCTGAAAGGTATTGTGTGGGACAGGGTGACAGCAGTAAGAATGATTCACCATGTAAGCTGTGCAGTGTGTTCCTTTATGCATCTGTCCTTCTGTGGTTGACATTTGTGCTTCATTTAGGCAAGTTGTGGAAGACAAGGGATCACAGGCTGGCACTAAAAAAAAAGATGTGATTATCTTCTCTACCATTAAAAAAAAAACCAAAACGAAACAAAACAAAACAGGGCCTCTCTTTGCACTTTAGACAAGTTATGTGGCTTTCAGCTTAGGATGCATTGAATAGAGTTTCTCTCTCAAGGTTACTTCTCATGTTCATTACTAAGCTGACAGCTTTATACAAATGGAAAGCAGGGCATCAATACGTTGATTTGCAGAGCACTGCCAGACCTGGGCCTTGAATCATCCTGACCTTACTGTGAGCCTTGAACTCTACTGTTTTGAGATACAACAGTGATATTCAAAGACTATGTTGTTTGTTTGTTTTCTTAAGAAATAAATGAGGGTTGCAGATAGATTAAATTAGTTTGTTTCGCTGAATGTTTAGACATAATATGTAATGATTTGCTAATCAGTAGAGATCCTGTGTAACTGAGCTGTCAAAGCCTGACACGACCTTATATAGGCATGGAGAAGAATTTTCAGAAATTAGAAATTATTTGGCCTTTGAAATTAAGAACTTGGTGTAATATAGCACAACTGACACAAAGGGAGTAACCAAGCATATTAGTCACTTTTCTTGTTACTGGGACACATATTTGAAATTCACAACTTAAGGAAGGAGAGATAAAATTTAGCTCCCAGTTTCAGAGAATTCAGTACTTCCTCAGCAGGCTTCGTGGGCAGGCATGTAATGGGCATGGTGGAGCAAAGCTGCTTAAATCCCATAGGAGGGAATCAGAGCAGGAGCGACGCGGTAGAGAGGAAGCGTCAAAGGACCAGATACAGGCTGCAAAGCCATTCCTCCATAACCCACCTGGACTCACCCAGGAGCATGTTTTACTGGACATTCACTAGACATTTCTTAATTCAATAAAGTGAACATATCACAATCCACTTCTCATCGATTTTGTACCCAAACACATTTCCTTTTCTTTTTCTTTTGGTACTGAGGATGGAACTAAGACTTTGTTCCTACAAGGGAGGCACGGCACCACTGAGCTATATCCTCAGCCCCCAAATACATTTTCTTAAATCAAATTTAATTACCAAATAAAGAGACGATCAAGCTCATAATTCCACTTAACATAATTTCAACGGTCCTGCATGCAACCCAAACACAATAATCCTTTCTCTCAAAGTCTCAAAGGTTCCAGTATTTTTTAAAAGTCCAAGTCTCCTCTGAGACTCAAGACAAACTCTTAGTTGTGAACCATAAGTATCACAAGATACATGATCCTAAAGTACAATAGTACAGGGTAAACATTACCATTTCAAAGTGGAATAAAGGGGGAAAGAGAAGAATTGGGCCAAAGGAAGACCAGAACCCAGTAGAGCAAACCTTAAGTCATGTAGCTCTACATCTGACATCCAGGGAGCATGATGGTAATATGTGACTTCCAGAGGAGTTGGTGATGCCAACCCTGGGGCCTTGCTGAATGCAGCCCACATGGCCTCTCCCTTAGGCTGGGTCCACTCAGGGGCAAAAGCTTTCCTCGACAGATGTTCTATGTTCCTAGCATCTCTGACTTCCTGGGCATCCACTGTACCTTTGACTTCATTCCCACAGAGTCTTACACTGACCTCTCAGGAGTTCACTGCCTGGCCTCCAAAGCTTTCCTTTGAAGTCTGGATAGAAACCTCCTTAACCCCACAACTTCTTCATTCTGTATGCAGGTAAAATCAGCATCATGTGGACCACAACACCACCAAATTCTGTTGTTAATGGAAGCAGTAGTCCCTGACTGTTGCCACTTCTGAGTGTGTGATTGAGCAGAGTGAAATGATTCCCAAGAAGCCAGTTACCTAGAAGGTCCTTCTCAAGCTTAGGGTAAAAGGCTCTCTTCTCAAATGAAAATTGACACGGTTTCAATCTTTATCCTGCATTTGGTAGGATTTTGATGATTCCTGAGATTCCCTCAAGACCTCCTTTTTTCCATGTACAAAGAAAAGACCTTGGTTTCCTTCTAATAGCATCAATCTCTTCAACAGTGATACCACTTTGGAGCACAGATTTACATATGGTCTCCTCTGGGCTGAAATTTAAATGTTTCAAATTTTTCTGCTCTGCCATTTACTCTGAATTTTCACTATAAACCTAGCTAAAAGAAGCCAGCAGTGTCCATACCACAGCCTGAATGTAAGGATGTCTTTCCCTTTTCTCTAGCAGATCAGTTGGTCCACTGCCTTTAATCTCAGTCTCTGGTAAGGTCTCAGGCTGTGAGCAAAATGTAGGCAAGTTTTGTTTATTTTTATTTTTTTATCTAAGTGTAACTCACATGGCCTCTATTCCCATTAATAATGAAATCCATATTCCCAAATAAAAAGACCCAGTCTTTACAGTGTGCCTTCCTATTAGCATTCTGGTCTTCAGAAGTCTGAACAGAATCATTCATCAGGGTTTATTTACATTTTTTAGACTTCTCCAGCCAGCATTATCAAACCTTTCTAAACTCCTAAACTTCAGTTCTAAAGACCTCTAAACCACATTGTCAGGTAAAGTCACAGTAGTAACCCCAGTTTTCTGGTACCAATTTTCTGTATTAACCAACTTCTCTGTTACTGGAGTACAATAGCTGACATCCACAAGTTAAAGGAAGAAAAGTCTAATTTAGCTCACAGTTTCAAATAATTTATTTTGTGCTCAGTTAGTTCCAAGGTTGAAAAATGACGGCAGAATGCATGGTACAGCGAATCTGCTTAGTTTATGGTGGTATGGAAGCAGAACCAGGGGCCAGCACCAGAGAAGATCTAACATAGACCCCGAAGCCACAGACGTGCCAGGAAGTGTGCTTCACCAATCCCCTGGGCAGATCCCAAAACCAATCAAGTTAGCATAATGAAGTTTCACCTGACATTAAGAAAGTCGCGCTTCTGGAGAGTAGCCTAGTAATTAACTAGGTAACTTTTACAAGTAACTAGCCAAGAACTGCAATATTATACCTTGGATTTGCATGTGATTTCATCCTTTTCACATTTCTCATTCAACTGATCCAGAAACTGAGGCCCAGAAAGGTAAAATACATTGACAAAGAGGTTACATTTTTGGAGCATGAAGTTCTCAGTCAATTTTTTGAATAAATGAGTAATAAATAAATAATCTGCAAGAGTCTTATAGTTTCAAGTCTGTGATCCTCTGAGGCTTTATGTTTGAAAAAAGAAAATTTTCCCATCTATATAAGAAGTATAAAAATGTAGATTTTTATGAAAACCCACATTTTGCTATGTCTGTGTAGATGTACTTAATAATTTCTAAAAATTGACAGTCTGCCTTAAGTGATTAAGCAGATAGTCTCTAATTCATCTTGCCTAGGGTAATTCCCACTGACTTCAAGCCTTAAATGAGGTATGGAGGAAAATGAGAAATGAGCCCATAGAGTTATAATATTAAAGAATCACAGAAATTGTAACCATAGAGGATTTTGACTAACTCACATTAATTATCCAATTTGTGAAAGAAATAAAAGAATTATGGAGAACTAAATTTCTGAAAAATGAATACTTCTAGTCCTTTTTAATGAACTCATATCTTTCTATTTACAACACTTCCTTAAAAAGAGCATAATTTCTCATGGTCTTTTATTATTGCTGCTGCCACTGCTCCTGCTGTTATACTTGTTTTGGGATTGGTGATATGTTTTTTTGCCATTAGTTTTCTTATAAAGATCACCTACCTATTCCTTTAAGGAGAGTTTTTTTTTTTTTTTGGTCCCCATTGGGAACTATCTTAAGACAAATGTTGGATTTCCAAGGCAAACTAAACAAAACTAAAGCAAGAAACTAAAAGAAGACTGTCCACATAATGGGATATTAAGAAACGCCCACTCCCCCAATATACAAATGTGCAGGAGTATAAATGCACACACACTTGCACGTGCACACACACACACACACAGACAATGCAGGTAATATAAAGGATAAATGAGAAAGGGGAATAAGGTTTACTGTTTGCCTAATGTGTCCTCAGCACTGTGAAAAACACTTTACAATCTTAGTGCTCTAGGTTTTAATGAATTTGGATAATAATCAAATCTATACCATAAAAGGACTGCTCTAAAGGATTCCTCTCTGCCCAGCTTATATTTACCATTGTAGTGGTTCTTTCTAAAAGTGAGTTAGAAATTCAGTTTGACTAAGGTAACTATCTCAAAGATTTCAAATATTTTAAGTTTATTTCAGCTAAATGATGTTGAGCATTCCTCACACTCAGTCTTTCTAATTTATAATACCGAATAGTTTCTTTGGTGTGAAAAACTAAAAGTACAAATAAGATCCAAATGGTATAATTGACAGTGTGAAATAGGAAGAAAAGAGCTAAAGGTATAAAGGAAGTGGGAAGGGTAGGGGAAAGGAAATAAGGGAAAAGAAAAAATATGAGAAAAAAAATGGAAACAAAGTTTTGTAAATAGGAAAGGGTGGAGGGGGTGAAGGGAGGGCAGTGGTATGGGGAAAAAATGAGAACCAAGACCTGTTGTGTAAAGGTACAAGATGACAATGATGAATGTAACTGTACTGTGTATCTAAAAAGTACCAATAAACTCAACAAGAAAAAAAAAGCATTATTACTTAGTGCAACCATTTTTATTGTTTTCCTTGTATTCTGAAGTTTTTCTTTCTGAAGAAATGCTTCTACTTTTCCAAGCCAAAGTTTATAATTCCTGCAGTATTAGAATATTAATTGATCCTAAGAGTAACAAATCATTGTATAACTATTATGAAATTAATTAGCTAAATCAAAACAAAAATTGAGAAGTTTGGGCCTAAGATCTAGCTCAGTGGCACCACGCCTCACAAGCACAAGGTCCTGAGTTTGATCCCCAGTACAAAAAAAAAATCAGGAAGTTTGTTTAGAATATTGATTTTAATTCATGCATTTGTTCTCATAGTTATGGTCAGCCGACTCATAAGAGGTCTCTTCAGCAGATTAAAGCCTCTGAAAATTATTGTGTATAAGTTTATAAAAATTGAAAAATAAATATTTATAATGATCAAAACATATCAGAATTTTTAAATAAATGGATATTTATGTTTTGTCTTATATCACCAAGATAAACTATATTCTAAGATAAAGGGAAAACAAGAGAGGAAGGAAATAGAGAGTGTATCCTTGTGTGTGAGCATCCAGACTGGATAATTTGTTGATGTCAATTCATATCATAGGAATTGGTGAAACCATTTTTTGCCCTTCCAGGGTCACAAGGTCAGGAATCGGGCGAGCACATATAACATGAACTGATTTCAGTATTTGGTACATCTCTGATATGGTACATCAATTTAGTTTATTTATAAAAATAATTCCAAAGGTTGTCAATTTTTAATTTTTAGGTGAGATTGTGGACGTGAATCATAGGTGATCATAGGAGATCTAATAAGAAGGAGTAGATCCAGGCAAGCATAGGAGCTATCTCGTACCCAGGGAGAGAGACAAGAGCAAGGAATGCTGGGATGACTGAATTATTAGGAAAATCGTCACGTTAGGGGACCTGAGCAGTTTTACAATTTTTTTAAAATAAGAGCTGAGGATTAGGTAAGAAAATAGAACACTATTTTCAAAGCCTTCTGTAAAACAGTTTCCTGAAGTCAATGAGATATGACCAAACCTCTTAAGGTTTGAGTGATGTGCAGTGTAAACAGCAATGGGCAAACTTCCTTCCTTATGTCAGCATCAAATTGAGGTAGGACAGTTATAGACAGGACAGAGCATGACACTGACAACCCAGTTCTCCATGGAGAAATACTGATGTTACATAGATAAGTAAATAACTTAGCTGTTGTTTCTTGGGTGTCCTAGATTTGATCTGTCCTCAGTCCATCTGAGCCAGCACTTGAGCCTTAGAAAGGAGGTCCAATAAATATATGGTAGAACACTAAGCCAGTTGCCCTACACCTGGAAAGAAATATAGAATTAGTTTTTCTAAACTGTTTTTAATATAACTCTATTTTGACCTATATGAACTGGAGAACTTTTAAGTGAAAGTGGCAGGCTCAAATCTTGGCTTGAAAATAAGCCTTTAGTACTTCGATACATTTTAATTATAACTGTAGATAGCAAAATATAATTGAGAAAATGGGACTCCCTAGTCAGAAAGACCTGATCTTAAATTCATTTTTACCAATTTCTTGCTCTGTAGTCTTCAGTCCCTCAAAAATGAAATGAAGATAATTATAATCACCTTGCTAGGCTGTTGTAAAAATAAATACAAATGTGATTCAAGTGTCTGGTCCACGGTGGGTATTCAACAATGATAGCTATTCACATCCTGTTTCTATAAGACAGTATCTGGTTTAATATTACACTTTTATTTGGGCAAAAATTATAATTATTAACTTCAACACTGACTAGTAGTTATGTCTACGTTTTTCCCCTAAAGAAGGAGAATCTGTGATTCTTAAAGTGTTATACATGAGGCCGGCTTCCTAGTTAGAGAAAACTACCATATACTTAGATATTTTGCACTTCTCTCTGCAATATGTTTTTTAATGTTCTTTGAAGACCAATTCAAGGATAGTTGGCCTTTTTCCTATAATCAGGAGAAATTTTGTAGTGCTTTTTCACCCTCTGTCTCTTAAGGTTTAAAGAGTGGCATATAAAATATTAAATTACTATTACTAGTACAATATGAGAGGTATAAAATGTCATGAAATGTGCTATATGTAATTACCATCCCTCCAAACCCACCTTAGCAGGTGACCAGATGATCTGTTCAGTTTTCAGCAAATTAGCTTCTGCATGGCTTCTTCCATAAGTCTTCTCAAAGGACCTAGAACAGGTGCGGTTTGTATATGGAAAATGCAGTATTTCCTTGAACACATGCCCAGAAAACCCACTATGAAAGCCAATGTACATGAGAGTAGCACAACAAAAAGTCTGTACTTATGTGCCAAAGGTCATTCATGCCCTTTTAGTTTGGTGTACACAGAGTTGATGGATGGAAATAAATTTGTTGCAGCTGAATGATGTGTTCTGCACAATGCAAGAGGAGACAGCAGCTATAGAGGGGTGGAAAGGAAGATTGCTAGGGGATTTCCAGGGCTGTTAAACTTCAGTGTCTCCTACGAAAGACACATTTTTTTTTTCAGCTTTAATTGAGTTTATTGGTACATTTTAGGGATGTAGTACAGTTACATTCATTGTTGGGATCTTGTACCTCTACATGACAAGTCTTGATTCTCATTTTTTCCCCTTACCTCTGCCCTCCCTTC
>NW_022900916.1:50658222-50678550 GCF_012274545.1 Fukomys damarensis | reverse complement strand
GAGAGATGCAGATGAAAACAACACTGAGATTCCACCTCACCCCACAAAGAATGGCTGCTATCAAGAAATAACACAATAACAAATGTTGGCGGGGTTGTGGGGAGAAAGGAACCCTTCTCCATTGTTGGTGGGAATGCAGACTGCTGCACCACTATGGAAATCAATATGGAGATACCTCAAAGAGCTTGGACTGGAGGTTCCATTTGACCCAGCCATCCCTCTGCTGGGTATCTTTCCAAGAGAACTAAAAGAATCATATCACAGAGAAGTATGTGCACCCATGTTTATAGCGGCACAATTTGTAATAGCTAAATCTTGGAAACAGCCTATTTGCCCATCTGTTGGAAACTGGATAAAGAAGTTGTGGTTTTTCTATAAAATGGAATATTACTCAGCCATAAAGAACGAGAAAATGGATTCATTCATAGGAAAATGGATACATATTGAAGATATACTCCTAAGTGAAATAAATAAGACACATAGTTTTAATAGTGCTGATTCTCAAATGCTATTTGTCTCAGTTCCCTGGGACAGATTTTTTATCATGTTTCTGGGAGAAGACAGAAATTCAAGGAGCTTGATTATCCTAGAAGAGAAAATTGAGAAGGATGTAACCACCATCCCTACCTCATGCGTGACACTCACTGGTGAGAAGCAGAAATTGCCATTAGAAACAAATGTTACAGCAGAAACCAGCAAAGATTCAAGGAATTTCTGGTGTTCACCTCTCCTATGAAGGGGTGGGGGCAGAGAGAGAGAGAGAGAGAGAGAGAGAGAGAGAGAGAGAGAGGATTGGGAGACTTAGAAATTTAAATGGATGCACACTTGTAGTTAAATATCCCTTAATATTGGTCCCCGGATCTTTGATCTTCTTCCCCCAAGATCAGTACAGTTTTTGCCCAATTTATTATTATATTTACTACTCAGGCAAAGACAGTTGACTCCTCCCCAAGCAAGATCTTAATACTCCCCTCATCTTATACTTTAAGTAACTTTTTGAGTGTGATGCCCTGATCATCCTACAGCATTTAAGTTAGAAAAACTGTGATAGAAAATATTTATGTCTGTCCTTTTGAGATTCAAATATTCTCCCAGACTCTTACCAGTTTTGCAACCAGGAAAGTCTTTCTCAAGGACCTGGGAGTCACCCTTTCAGAAGGTACTCTTCAGAACAGTTAGAGTCCCTGTGTCCTAGTCTCTAACTTCCCTAAGGGATAAGGGCCAATTAGCAAAGCACACAGCCCCATCACCAAGACAAACCTCTCCTCTCTGACTCCCAGTAGGTTGCTAGTTATCACTTCTGTGCTTAAAAACACTCCTAGTGTGGATTCAATAGGATGCTCACTCTTTCTCCCATGTTGACGCTGTTTTTATATTTATTGCAATAGCCTTGAATTAAGCCTTCCTTCTCTGTTTAATTTTATCTGGTGCAATTTTTCTTGGACCATTTCAAGAGGCATATTTTGCTATCATTAGAGCTTTGATTCTTATTATTTCCTTTCTTTACTACATGGCCTTTATCTTTTCAGGTTGACCAAATATGTAGAAACAAGCACGAAGGGCTTTATGGCAAGGGGTTCACATAGTCCAAAAACTTGGAACTGTGGCTTATCAGAATGGAAACTGAGAGATATATCTCAGCCATTGAAACAGTATTTCAACCCATTCTGCAGGTACAAAATATAGAATGCACAGTTACTTAAAATATGTTCTCTTAAATAAATCTCTAATAATAATTTATGATATTAAGGGGCTTATGGTGCATATTTCTATATTTCACATAGTTCAGAAAAGTGGTATTTGGTCTGGAATTATGGAATCTGAGCTCTAGGACATACTCTTGGTTTAAATTCAGCTGTCTCCCACATCTGCTAAAGAATAGAGCCATGTTTTAAGACATTATGAAATATTTATTGAGGAAAAAAAATAGTATATGTGCATATACTGCTTTTCCAAACAAAATAACTTGGTCATTTTATTTTTATCCCTGAAATGCCTAAAGGAACCAGTCAACATCATAGGATCATGGTTAAAAATGAAACCATCCTTAAGTCATCTGAGTCAAAACTAAAATAAAATAAGCAAAATAAATTTTTTGTGGGGTGAAATGCAATCATTTAAACATAGCCAAGAGGATTATTCTGAAAAATTCATTTTCAATAACTATTCTTGCTAGTCTATGTGCTAACTTTTGGATATCTCTGATTTTTTATATTAATGCATTCTGGAAGAGCAAAACAGGCTTTCTTTTTAAATACTAATATTGCTATAATATGATTTTATTTATATGCCATATGATTCTGATTTGGCCATTTATCCCAGGGAAGTAAATAAACACATGTTGTCAGCAAAGTACTTACCTAACACCTAAATTTGTTGGGGTGTTGCATTGAAAATACCATCCCTGCTTACCAATTGAATTTCTCAGTGTAAATTAGTCACTTTATAACATCCCTGATTTTCCAGCAGCCCATTTCTGTAGGTAACACTTGTACTGAATGTCATGATACATCTTGCAATAAAATAACCCATGCTTTTATTTTTACTGAAGAGGACAGTGCCAACATAACCCAAGTTCAGATGATACAGTGAAGAGAATTGAATAAGAAATAAGAATGGAGCACACATAGCACTTTCTCCCAGCATTTTATTATTAAAGCACCAAGGGAATCAGGTGAATATGTTCCTATATACACTCCTGAAGCATTATATAAGAACAACTGAACCTTTCACAAAAGTTTATAAAAGCAATTTTCACTGGATTCTTTCAGCACTTGAAGGGGGAGGTGTAATTTGAACATTCAAAAAAGCTACAAAGGCTGTGTTTAGGTTGAAGAAAAAAACTGAACATGCTCATGACAATCTTCTCCCACCATGTAATTGAGTCCATATTTCTTCCTATTAAAAGTTCCCACAAGGGTTCAGGAGTATTCACACCAAAGGGTCACTTAGCAGTTTAGCTTCTGCATGGGAATACACCAGGTGAGTGAAAATAGCCAGAGAAGTCAAAAGGAAGAACTTAGAAGTTACTGTCTCTGCAAACTGGAAGCCTACATCCTATTGGGACATAAAATTCAGCAACTCATTTGTGGAAGTATCAGTAAAGGCTTAGGTATAAAAGAGGAATGAGGCCTTGCAAAATTCCCTGACTGCCTGAGCTTTGTCGTGGAAATGAAGAAAAGTCAGTAAGAGTTGATGAGGTGTGTGTGCCTGTGGATGTGGACTGGAGGGGATGCAGAAGGGACAGGCTGGCAGACTGAATTTTTATATTTGAAATGTCACTTGGAAAGCACTTGTTTATGCCAAGTCCCAAATTCTTCTCCTGCTATTAAAAATGATGGGCAAACAGGTCCATCTGCTGTAAAAAACAAAAAAAAAATTGATCTGACAACACCAATTTTAAGTCTCTGATGGTTTGAAGTTGGCAGTTCCCTCTCCTTTGGTATGGTGTGACCAGGACAATGTTTATCTGTTATTTATATAATAGTCTGAAAGAAAATGAAACATGCACTTCCCTTTTCCTTACCTTCTGCATTAGCCTCATCCTGGGGTCATGTGAAATTTCTGTAGGTACTGAGTACTGCCCATTATCTGCACTGCTGCTTAACATGCCGTCATGCGCAAGTCCAAGTGGGCTCATGGCCCAAGTGGGCTTCATTCTTCCCAGGAACCTTTTATTTGGGGTGAGCTCTGAAAAGAATTGTTTAGATTTGTGACCTATGACAGTAAAGATTAAAAGTTCTGAAAAGAACAAAAGTCACCCACACAGCGATGCCTGGGCACCGTAAATCCAGGTATGAGCCAACAGTCAGGGCAGAGTAACACAGAAAGACAATTCTTTCAGGTGGTTTTCTAGCCCCCGTGTACCACCCCACCCCCACCCCTCACTGCACCCACTTCTCTTTCTGAACACTCACAACCTGCGTATGACTTTGGCAATCAAATACAAAAAGCAGGGTTAAAAGGAGAAAACGCAGGCAGTGCAAAGCATGTCTTTTTAAATGGGAAGGCCGAACTCACTATAAATTCAAAATAAACACGTTACCTGCTTTCTGGGGGAACCCTTGCTTCCTTTCTGCACCGAGGGCAGTCTCCGTTACTGGTTTCAGCTTAGCAAATGCTGTTCACAGGACCTCTGGCTGCTGAAGATGACCGCTGAGAGGTCATTGGAAAGTGTGCTTAGGGTCTGAGCTGCTTTTTGGCCTCTTTCCATTCAGTTCTACTCAGAACTTTTGACCATAAGAGAATAGAAAGTTTAGAAACATGAGATATCGGCATTTAGTTTTGGGGTTTCTGCTATGGCAGTTATCATGAAGGCAGATGTTCACGCATGGTATATATGCATGCTGTGAAAAAAAAATACTCCTTTTCCACAAACAGGTGACTTTTAGAACTACAAATTAGTTATCACAACAGCATCTTTGTTAATCATTCAATATGATACGCATGGCAGACTCTACACATGGTTTTTTGAAAGCCCCATCTTGTATGAGTGTCAGATATAGGATGGTCTGTGAATTTTAATAAAAGTTACTTAAAAGTCTTGCTACATACTACTACTATCATAAGGAAGTGGTGGGGAAAGAATAATATTGGCTGTTTATATTTTTATTTTACCCAAGAAGAATATAAATGTTTATAAGTTATTTTTAAAGAATTTATCATGCCTAATGTATTTTAATAGTTGTTGCTAAATACTTCTGTTTTGAAAATGCTTGAGTTGTAAAAGAAAGTGAAATGAAGGGCTCATATGGGAAGAACTATGCAACATGCTGTAACTTGATTGTTCACACTTCAAAGCAATTCCAAGAAAAACTGTGCACAAGGACTAGCCATAAAACTATGAAGGCACCTAGGTGTACTCAGCCCAGTGCACAACAAAGTTTGTATTCTGGCAAAGAGCCAATCTCTATGGATAAATCTGGGAGAGTTCATGTATATGGAAGAACCGATATACTAGGAAACTGTGTGGGCACACTTACGTTATTACCACGTACAGAATTCATTTGACTTCCCTGAATGCAAAATAGGTCATGTCATCATTCTAGCATTACTGGAGTACATGTCTTAAAATCCAGAGTTTATAGGAAGAACACACCTTTTCCCAGAGATACTTCTTCCTCCCTCCGTTACTAAGTCCCTGCCTCCCTCCTCTCCTTTGTCATACTTATTTGGATTTATTAGAATCTCCAAAGCAGTTCTTAAATACTAATGAGATGAAGATACACACCAGGGAAGGTAACTGGGTGAGCTTACACTGAGTCATATAATAGCACAATGAAGGCTTTCCATGGGTCATCTGCCCAAGTTACCATAGTTATACACAACACAAAACTGCCTTTATTTTTGTGTACTAGGCACCTCCCACAATGTCTAGCAATACCAGTAGGAAGCTTCTTTGCCTTGCTCATATTAAAGTAGTCTCAGTTGTTTATGTCATACATTCTCCAGACTAAATTTATTTGAAACAGAAACTACTGCCATAAAGGTAGGCAACAGATAGATCACTTGTGTATATTGAAACAGGAAATGCATAGACATGGTGGAAAATTTTTTATGATAGCCTCGAAATAAAAATTGCAAATACAAAAAGCTTTCATCTTCAAAGGGATCTGAGAAAAGTAATTATTTAATGCAATAGCAAATGTTAGATTTATATTAAGTTAGCTCAATCTTCCAGTTTCCCCGTTTCTTCCCTCAGCAGAAATTTCCCTATTCCTGGCTTCACCAAAAAAGTAACAGCTTTAAATTTATCCCTAAGCTAAAATCCATCAAATGATTGACAAAATCTTAGCTAACTTGAAAAGTGACTTAAATAAAACCTCGTTTGCTATTTGGGAGCATATTCAGCTCTCAGTAAATGAATGTACCTTTTTCTCCATTGATCTGTGGCAAGAAGTGCATATTCTTAAAAGGTAACCCCTTCCTATGAAGTTAAATATCTTTTGTGCAACTATGAGTCATACCTGAGCATGTCTTTTATTCTTTTGTGATTTTGCCAAGGTTCAGATATTTTTAAAAGATCTCGCAATTTTCCAAATAAGCCTCCCAAAATATATCCTTTTTCCTTTGCAGTTTTAAACGAAGGTATTATGACTCTTCCAGAGCCTGACATAACATCTTCTTGTGTTTTAGATCTTATCAGTCAACTTCATAAGATAGCAATGACTTTGACATTGCAGATGAACATGTTCCAAAGTGCTTGAGGCCAAAAAATGATACAGATAGTAAAACTAAAAGACATTACTTGAGTATGGCTGGTGCTTCTGTTTGTTGCTAGTTCCTTATTAGTAGAATCTGTAGAGGTAAATTACTTTGGGGCACATATATCATAGGTGTGATACTCACCAATATGACCATACTTGTGTTAAAATCCTAAGAAACTTATGTACAAGTTTTAGGTGGCCACTGCTGCAGGCCCTTGCAAGTAACTATTTTCTCCTACCTCTCTGGTCCCATCCCAAGACCACTGTTTCTTCCTCCAATCTCTGTAATGCTTAATACCTGTGTACCAGCAGATTCTAGGGCTGTGTTCCTCAGCTATATGTATAGCATCTATTTTGGTTGTGTGTTGCCTGTGCTATATTTAAAATCACGCCCCTATTTATGTTAATGGGAAAGAGTAGGGTCAGATTGCTCAGGCTGAATTCCAAATTCCGCTGTTTTGTAATGTTTGAGTATTGTTCACTGTACTGTGTCCTGATTATCTCAACTGTAAAATGGGAATAACAATGAAACTTAGCTCATTAAAAAGTTAATGTATACTAAGTGAATAGAATAGTGCCTTTCAGTATATGTTCCAAATTGTTGTCATCTTTCTGCCTAACGTAGGTATAGAACTACAGATTCCTAATTGCAAGCTTGGCATTTTTCCACTAAATAATACTACCGTTGCTCAAAAAGTGCTGGTAATAAGATACAATGGTAGACCAAAGCAACCATTTGAGTGAAAAATGAAACTAATTTTCAATTTTCATTGGTTTAAAAACGTGATCCCACTTGCGAGCATTGCATGCTGATTATCATTATTTATAATGATGTTTTGCAAGTAGAAAACCTTGTATGGTATATTTTGCATACCGAATCAAATAGAATTTAAATTTGACTAAAGAGGAAAACCAGGAAGCAATGGACCGCTGTCTGACACGGACCTCTCAGAAAGACAGTTCTAGTAGTCTCATTCACAGTACCACCTCATCTGCTGGTTGAAGTAGGGCCCTTATTTAGTTGGAAGTGAGAGGAGGGTTGGTGAAGGGACCACATGACACTGAGCTCGTCAAAGGTATTGTTTGTCTTTTTTTTTTTTTTAATCTTATTGGTAGTTTTCACATCTGCTGCTATGGTCCTTCTTCCTTGAGAAATGAAGCATTTTATAACATGTTCCTCTTCAGGTAAATCAACTGGTTCATTTAAAGATTCGCTCCTGCAGTCAGCATAATTGCCAAATCCTGTTACTCTCTCTCCCTCCCTGTCTCTCCGTCTCCCTCCCTCCCTCTTTCCTTCCCTCCATGGTTGAGAAGCGGTATGAGAGGAAGAGGATGAAAGGGAGATGTCTGAGGATCCAATCGAATGGATTTTCTTCTTGTGGTGAATTAGGCATCACCTTCCTTTTGCCCCACTTTCTGTGGCAAGAGAATGGCAAGAAATTAGCCACCAGAGTAACTTACTATTCTGCTGACACCTACTATACCACAAGAGGTCACAAGCTGTGATGTTCATCACTAAACTGCATCTCTAAAACAACCGAGGTCGGTGGCAGAGGCATAAGCCAGATGAGCAAAGCTGGCTTAGTATTAGTCACAGATAGGTCCGATCTCACACGAGTGAAGTCAGCAGTCAAATTGCTCTTGTTCATATTCAAGATTAAATTTTTTTTCCCCTGGGGGTGGCCAGGTTTAATGTATTCCTAGGTAAGTCAGTTAATTAGCCCCAGGTTAGCATATTTATTTATTAATTTTCATACATGAGTTTGTTTTTCAAATGTAACTACAATGAAAGCTTAATTGCTTCAACAGATGCCATGCTTTGAGAGTGCCTCCTCCAAAATTCCAGTGCTGTCAGCGTGAGAGTATTAAGAAGTGGCTCCTTTAACAGGTAATTAGGCTATGAGGACTCTTCCTCTTTGATGGGATTATGGCTTTTATAAAAGAGACTCCCACTCTTCTGCCATGGGAAAGCACAATATTAGTCTCTCTTGTGTCTGACTTCTGCTGCTTGAAAATACAGCAAGAAACCACTGCTACATCCCAATGCTTTGGACTTCTCAGCCTCCTGAACTGTGAGAACAATTTTACTTTGTAAATTACCCAGTCTCCGGTATTTTGTTACAGCAGAAAAAAATGGACTTAGACAATAGATAAAAGGGGAACCCAGTACTGCCATACCAAAACTGCCGATCCAGTAAAAGTGAGTTTTTAATTAAAGAGGAAAGGAAAAAGGGAATTATTTGTAGACATTCCATGGTTAGAATTCACAGCGAATACTTTTCTTTCCTATAATTCATAATTCCTATAACACACAGGCACAACCATGCATATTTTGTGCTTTAAATGAGAAAATGTGTAGTGAATTATATTTCTGTTTTTTAGAGGATACATAATGTCTTCGTAACCAATGCTGAAGCAAAAATGTTCAGAGCCTGTCGTGGTTTATATCTAGATGTCCTAAAGTTTCGTGTGTTCGTATCCAGGGCTTTTGGAAAGTGATTGGATTGTGGGACTGATAGCTGACTATAAATGTTTCTCCATTAGATGGGTCAGGGTTCTCATTTGTGAAATATGAAATAATTTTAAGAGTTTAACTGCCTCTGGACCAACGGAAACCCTTCATTTCTGATTCACAGCACTCACGAAGGAGCTTCGTTCAGAAGTGGTCATTCCTAGCTTCTTTTTGTGCTTTGTTGCATCTTCTCGGACACCGTCCACTACACAGCAGCCAGAGAGGTATCTATTCACCACTCTCTTTTTCAAATACTAAATAGCTCCCCATGTTCATCATGATCATGATGATTGCAGCAACACTTATGGGATGGGAGTGACTTGTCAATTTCTTTGTTTGTTTGTTTTTGTGATACCAGGGATTGAACTCAGGTCCTTGTGCTTGCGAGGCAGGCCACCGTACCGCTGAGCTAAATCCCCAGCTCCTGTCAATTTCTATTCTAAATGCTTTACCTACATTTCTTAACTTAATCCACAGAATATTTTTGTAATGGAAGTACTCTTATTAACCTAATTCATAGATGTAAAAGATTTCAATAGCACTGACACCTTATTTCACTTGAGATGGCAATGAGTTCCTGTCCTATAGAGGTTCTATGTTTTCTCCCAGTTAGTGAACAAGGGGGCCATGGTGTAAGGAGACCAAGCACACTATCTATGATTGTAGAGAATTTGCAGATCTCAAAGTTTTGAATTTCAAAATGTCTCTCTCTTCTTTTTCTTAGTTGCCCTAATTAAATTTAGGCCACAATAACATGCAAATACTTTTATTTAAGTATACATTGGGGAAAGGTACAGAAACTTATTTAATAGAGTCCCTCTATTCATTTGTTTTAACATGATTTATATTAGTTCATTATACTTATTACTTCATTATCTTTTAGTACATATTAGTTTTCCACTATATTCCCATAGAAAACTAACTCTTAGAGGACAGAAATTTCATCCAGTTCCTACAAGATAGTAATTTAATTATTGATAAAGTTATATATTTTTAAATTTTTCTGTATAAAATTTTAATAAGCAGTTTTACTTTATAAGTTATGCAATATAGCTGACCATCCTCAGTGGAGGAAAGACAGCCTCTTCAATAAATGGTGTTGGAAAAACTGGATCTCAACCTGCCACAGATTAAAACTGGACCCTTATCTTTCACCATGCACTAAATTAAAATCCAAGTAGATGAAAGATCTAAATATTAAAACAGAAACACTAAACTTGCTGGAAGATAAGTTAGGCAGAACTCTTGAAGATATTAGCATAGGAAAAGACTTTATGAATAAATCCTCAGTAGCACGGGAACTAGCAGATAGAATCAACAACTGGGATCTCATCTTATTAAAAAGTTTCTTCACTGCAAAAGAAACCATCAACAGAGCTAAGAGACAACCTACAATGTGGGAAAAATTTTACCAGCTGCTCCTCAGACAAAGGACTATCCTCTAGAATATATAAAGAACTCAAAACAATCAGCCCCCTCCCAAGACACAATTCAAAAATGGGCATCTGAAATGAACAGACATTTCACAGACAAAGAAGTAAAAGCAACAACTAAATATATGAAAAAATGTTCCACAACACTGGTCATTTGAGAGATGCAGATGAAAACAACACTAAGATTCCACCTCACCCCACAAAGAATGGCTGCTATCAAGAAATCACACAATAATAAATGTTGGCGGGGTTGTGGGAAGAAAGGAACTCTTCTCCATCGTTGGTGGGAGTGCAGACTGGTGCAACCACTATGGAAATCAATATGGAGACGCCTCAAAGATCTGGGACTAGAGATTCCATTTGACCCAGCCATACCTCTGCTGGGTATCTTTTGAAAAGAACTAACAGAATCATATCACAGTGATGTATGCGCACCCATGTTTATAGCAGCACAGTTTGTAATAGCTAAAACTTGGAAACAGCCCATTTGCCTATCAGTTGGAAACTGGATAATGAAGATGTGGTTTTTCTATAAAATGGAATATTAGTCAGCCATAAAGAATGAGAAATTAGATTCATTCATAGAAAAATGGATACATATTGAGGATATACTCCTAAGTGAAATAAGTCACACATGTGTAAATACCGAATAGTTTCTCTGATGTGAATAAACTATAATAGTACATAAGATCCTAATGAGATAACTGACATTGTGAAATGGGAAGCAAAGGGCTAAAGGTGTAAGGAAGGTGGGAGGGGTAGGGGGAAAGGTAATAAGGGAAAAGAAAAAATGTGAGAAAATAAAAAGATGGAAATAAAGTGGTTGTAGATGGGGAGGGGTGGAGGGGGTGAAGGGAGGGCAGGGACAAGGGGAAAAAATGAGAACCAAGACCTGTCATGTAAAGGTACAAGATCCCAACAATGAATGTAACTGTACTATATCCCTAAAATGTACCAATAAACTCAATTTAAAAAGTTATGCAATACTATAAAATTCTTATTACAATACTTTAGAATTCCCATATTTCACAGTTTCCTCTTTCATATCTTTCATTTTTGTAATCTTTTTATAATTATCATTGTTCTTGTTTCCACAGTATCACCTCACATTTCATCATCATTTGTCCTTAGGTTCCTGTTTGTTGTGACTACTTCTCAGAATTTCCTTGTTTTTGATGGTATTGACACTCTTGAAAACTGTCAAGTGTTTCCTATTCCTCAACTGAAGTTTTCTAATATTTTTATCATGACTAAAGTTATGGGTTTTTAGAAAAGATCACCATCACAGCTGCTGAAGATTTTTACTTTACTTTGGTTGTGTGTGGGGAAAGGAAATGTGTAGGGGATTGAACTAAACTGGCATTCAAATCACATCATATCAAGGGTGTGTACTGTCAGTATGAGTTAACATTCTGAAAAGATGACGTTGCCCCTGAACACGTGGCTGAAGGAATGTTTGTCTTGTTTTCTGTTACACTCTTTCTCTTCTCTTGGCAAGAAAGTCATTATGTGCACTCACACCCAAGAATTGAGAAGCTATACTACATTACTTAATGCGCAGTTTATCTACATAGCTAGTTTGAAATTCAACACATATGGGTCTGTTTTCTCTTATTATTTATTTTTATTTATTTTATTAATGTATTGGTAACTTTTAGGTATACAATATAATGACTGACATTCATTACTGGAAATTTGTACGTTTGTGTAATCTATCTTGGCTCTTTTCTTTTCTCTATTCCCCTGCCCTCCCTTCAAACCCTCCACCCCTGCCTATTTACAAACACTTCGTTTTCATTTTCTCATACTAATTCCATTCCCTTCTTTCCTTTCTCTTACCCCTCCCACTTCCCCTTCCCCTTTGCACCTTTTCTTCCTATTTCACATTATCTATTATACTTTTTAAACCTTATTTACACTTTCAGTTTCTTACACCAGAGAAACTACTTGGTGTTAACACATGTGTGTCCTGATAATTTCATGTAAGATTATTGCCTCAATGTGCATCTATTTAGCTATTAACGTCTCTAATTTCTCCTTTATGGCTAAATGATACTCCATTAAAAACACATTTTCCTTATCCAGTCTCCAGTTGATGGGCAACTGGGCTGTTTACAAGTTTTTGGTATGACAAACTGTGATGCTATGAACACATTTATCCCTGCAGTATGATTCTTTTAATTCTTTAATTCTTTTCTGGGAAGATACCCAGCAGGGGAATAGCTGGATCAAATAGGACTTCCAATCCTAGTTCTTTGAGGTATCTCCATACTGAATTCCACAGTGGTTGCACCAGTTTGCACTCCCACCAGCAGTGAAGAGGGGTTCCTTTTTGGCCACAATCTAGTCAGCATTTACTATTGGTTGATTTCATGACAGCAGCCATTCTTTCTGGGATGAGGTGAAATCTCAGTGTTGTTTTCATTTGCATCGCTTGAATGACCAGTGATATTGAACATTTTTATATGTTTATTTTCTATTTCTACATCTTTGTCTGAGAAATATCTGTTCATTTCAGATGCCCATTATTGGATGGGGTCTTTAAATTTAGTAGGTCTGATTTTTTTTAAGTTCTTTATATATTCTAGATAATAGACCTTTGTCTGAGGAACAGCTGGTGAAAAATTTTTCCCACATTGTTAGTTGTCTCTTCACACTGTTAGTGGGTTCTCTTGCTGTGCAGAAGCTTTTTAATAAGAGATCCCTCTTGTTGATTGTTTGTGCTACTTCACCTGTGACTGAGGTTTTATTCATGAAATTTTTTCCTATACCAATATCTTCAAAAATTCTGTCTAACCTCTCTTCCAGCTGGTTTAGTGTTTCTGCTTTAATATTTAGATCTTTAATCAGATTTGATTTTAGTTTAGTGCACGGTGAGAGATATAGGTCTAATTTCAATCTTTGGCAAGTTGAACCCCAGTTTTTGCAGTACCATTTTTTGTGGTATAGTCTCAAATTGGGGATTGTCATATCCCTACCTTGTGTTTATTGCCTACAATTACTTTTGCTATTCTAAATCTATTCTTGTTCCAAATGAATTTTGTGGATTGTTTTCTCAAGGTCTGTGAAGTATGCTGCTGGGATTTCAATTGGGATTGAATTGAATCTATATAGAAGTTTTCGAAGTATGGCCATTTTCATTGTGTTGGTTCTTCCTACCCAGGAGCAAGGGATGTCTTTCCATTTTCTGATATCCTCTTCAATCTCTTTTTTCATAGTACTGTAGTTTTCAGAGTAGAGGTCTTTGATTTCCTTTGTTAGGTTGATTCCTAAGTGTTTTGATTTTTTGGATGCTATTGTGAAAGGAACTGTTTGCATCATTTCTCTCTCAGTGGGTCTGTTCTTATACAGGAAAGATGTTGATTTTTTTGTGTGTTGACCTTGTATCTGGCTACTTTACTGAATTTGGTTATTAAGTTTAGGAGACTTTTGGTGGAGTTCTTTGGTTCTTTTATATAGAGTATCATGTCATCTGCAAATAATGACAATATAACTTCTTCATTTTCTAACTTTATTCTTTTTACTTCTTTCTCTTGTCTAATTACTGTGCTACTGTTTCCAAAACTATATGGAACAGGAGTACTGATAGTGGACATCCTTGTCTTGTTCCTTATTTTAGCGTGAAACACTTCAGTTTTTGACCATTTAGTATGATATTGGCTGTTGGTTTTTCATAGATGTCTTTTATCAGATTGAGGTAGAGATCGTCTATTCCAATTTTTTGAGGGTTTTTATCATAAATGTGTGTTGGATTTTGTTGAATGATTTTTCTACATTTATTGAGATGATCATATGATTTTTGTCCTTGGCTCTAATAATATAGTGTATTGCATTTATTGATTTGCATATGTTGAATTATCTCTGGATCCCTGGGATGAATCCCACTTGGTTGTGGTGTGTGATCTTCTGCATTCTATTTGTCAGTTATCTTACTGAGGGTTTTTGCATCTATGTTCATTAGTGAGATTGGCCTATAGTTCTATTTTTTGGTTAGGTCTTTATCTGGTTTTTGGATCAAGGTGATGCTTGCTTTCAGGAATAAATTTGGGGGTATTGCTTCCCTTTCAATTTCATTGTAAATTTTAAATAGTAATGCAATCATTCCTCTGTAAATGTCTTGTAGAATTCAGCAGTGAGGCAATCAGGGCCTGAGCTTGTTAGTTTTTAATTACATTTTCAATTTTGTCGATTGATATTGGGTTGCTTAGAATTTTAGATCTTCATCCAACTTTGGTAATTCATACATATCTAGGAATCTGTCCATTTCTTCTCTGATTTGCATCTTATTGGCGTGCAGGGCCAATAAGTAGGTATTGATGATTCCCTGGATTTCTGCTGGGTCTGTTGCAATTTCACCTTTTTCATTCCTAATTGCATGGATTTGTGCCTTTTCTTTCCTTTTTTTGATAATTTTGGCTAAGAGTTTGTCAATTTTGTGTATTCTTTCAAAGAATGAATTCTTTGCTTCATTGATTTTTTTATATCACTCTTAGTCTCCATTGCACTGATTTCAGCTTTGAACTTTATAATTTCCTATCTTATATGAACTTTGGGTTTGGCTTGCTCCTTTTTTTCTAGAAGCTTGAGTTTCAGCATCAAATTGTTTAATTGAGCTCTCTGTTTTCCTAATGTGAATATTCACTTTTACGAATTTCCCTCGTAAGACCACTTTCATTGTGTCCCATAGATTCCAATATGTTGTATTGACATTGTCATTTAATCATAAAAACTGTCTGATTTCTTCTTTAATTTCCTCTGTGGCACATTAGTTATTCACAAGTATGTTGTTCAACTTCCATATGTTCCTAAAATTCTTGCAGTTTCTTTTGCTATTGATCTCTGATTTCATCACACTATGTTCTGATAATATACAGGGGATAACTTCAATTTCTTTGTATTTAAACATGTTCTGTGAAGGAATATGTGGTCTGTTTTAGATAACGACACGTGTATAGCTGAAGAGAATGTGTATTCTGATTTTATGGGTGGAACACTCTATAAACATCTGTTATGTTTATTTGTTCAACAGTTTGATTGAGTTCTAGTATTTCACTGTTTTTTTTCCTAGTGACATTGGGGTATTGAGGTCCCCAAGTACTATTGTATTAGTGCTTATTTGATTTTTCAGGTCCATTACTATGTTTTATATAATTGGGTGCACTAGTGTTTGGTGCATATATATTTATGATTGTCATCTCTTCCTCTTAGATTGTTCCCTTTACAAAGATTTAGTGTCCTTCTTTGTTACCTCTTAATCAGTGTTGGTTTGAAATCCATTTTATTTGCAAAGAAAATACCTACTCCTGCTTTTTTTTTTGAGTTTCTGTCACATTGAGTATTATTTTCCATCCTTTAACTTGTCTATGAGTTTCTTTTTTAGTTAAATGTGTTTCTTTTTTTATTTTATTGAGTTTATTGGTACATTTTAGATATACAGTACAGTTACATTCATCATTGGGATCTGCTACCTTTACATGACAGGTCTTGGTTCTCATTTTTTTCCCCTTGTCCCTGCCCTCCCTTCACCCCCTCCTCCCCCTCCCTATTTACAAACATGTTACTTCCATTTTTTCATTTTCTCATATTTTTTCTTTTCCCTTATTACCTTTCCCCTACCCTTCCCATTTTCCCTACACTTTTAGACCTTTTCTTCCTACTTCACATTGTCAATTATCTCATTAGGATCTTATGTACTATTACAGTTTTTCATACAAGAGAAACTATTCGGTATTTACACATGTGTGACTTATTCATTTCACTTAGGAGTCAATACGGAGATACCTCAAGGAGCTGGGACTCGAGGTTCCATTTGACCCAGCCATCCCTCTTCTGGGTATCTTTCCAAAAGAATTAAAGGAATCATACCACAGTGATATATGCGCACCCATGTTTATAGTGGCACAGTTTGTAATAGCTAAATCTTGGAAACAGCCCATTTGCCCATCAGTTGGAAATTGGATAAAGAACATGTGGTTTTTCTATAAAATGGAATACTACTCAGCCATAAAGAATGAGAAATTAGATTCATTTATAGGAAAATGGATACATATAGAGAACATACTCTTAAATGTGTTTCTTGTGTGCAGCATATTATTGGATCTTGCTTCTTGACCCATTCTGCTAATCTATTTCTTTTGATTGGTGAATAGATACCATTAACATTGGTGGTTATAACTGATATGCATTGACTTATCCTTGTCATGATTTTTTCTTTTTGTTAGATTCTCTGCTTTTGCATTTAATTTGTTGTCATTTCTGATGGATTCATTCTGCTGGGCTTTCTGGGGTTGTGATGCTCATTGTCTTTTCCTAGGATATTGTTTAAAAATTTTTTGAGTGCTGGTTTGGTATTCATAAAGTTCCTCAGGTGCTCTTTGTCCTGAAAGTATCTTATTTCTCCATCAATTTTGAAAGATAGTTGTGCAGGGTACATCAGTCTGGGTTGGAGGTTGTTTTCCTTTAGGGCTTGAAATGTGTCACTTGAGGCTCTTCTCAACTTGAGGGTTTGTGTTGAGAAGTCTGCTGTAATTCTGATGGGCTTTATTTTACAAGTGATTTTTTTCTCTAACTGCATGTAGAATTTTGTTCTTCTGTTGGGTTTCTTGAATCTTAACTATTATATGACTAGGTGTAGATTTTTTTGATCATGGTCTTGTATGACTAACATATCTGTATGTCAAATTCTTTTCCCCTACTTGGGAATATTTCTGCCATTACTTCTGTGAATATTTTTTTTTCTGTTGTGTGCACTCTCTCCTGTTTCTTCATTGACTCTGATCAGTCTTATGTTATTCTTCTTTGCATTATCTAGCAGCTTCTGGATTGATTTCTCATGGTCTCTTACTATCTTTTAAGAAATGTTTGTTTTCCTAGTCGTTAATTTCAATCCTATCTTCTGTATCTGACATTCTGTCCTCACTTTGGCTCACTCCGCTGCATAACTTTCCGTGGCGTTTTTAATCTCCTGGAAATCTGTTTGCATCTGTTTTATGGATTCCATTTGTTTTCCATGTTGCAATTCCATCACATTCCTCAGATCCTCTATTTTTTATCTGTGTCTGCTCTAGGTTTATTAATCATGTCTTGCACTATGGGCACAATCTCTGTTGTTATCTGAGAAATTATTTCTGATTTCGTTTTTTCCAGATCCTCTTTCATTACCAATTCAGGGAGTCCACATGGTTGAATATCAGACTGTTCCATCTCATTGCCCTTTGAAGTTGCCTTAGGTGATCCGGAAGTCTGATTTTGAGACTTGTTTACGTGTCTTCTCATTTCAGTAGATGCAGCCTGCTGAGCCTTTGTTAAGGCTGCTTTTTGCTCACCCAGTGGTCTTCAATTCTCAGCAAGCCAATGAGCATCCTTTTCACTGCTGCTCCCCAGTGCACCAATTCCTGGCTTTGGAATGGTTGCCTTCTGGATCCCTGAGCTGGCCTGTTGTCTAGATAGGCTTTCAGCTGGGGTCTGTGCACACTTGAGATGGTATCTAGGTGTGCCTCTGGCTAGGGCCTGACCCCTATGTAGCTGTTGTCTGGAAGGACCTTTGGCTGAGGGCAGTACACCCCAGTCCATGGTTTCTGAGCAGGCACTTCTGACTAGGGTCTCTGGGTACTCACTGATGGTATTGGGGGTGAGCCACTGGCCCCTACTTGTGCTCCTGTGCAGCTCTCTTCCAGGCGGGCCCCCCTTGGCTTGGCCTGTGTTCCCAAGCAGCAGGGGTCAGGGCAGGGCCCTGGTTGGACCTGCCTAAAGCCATACAACTTTGGTCCACACTGTTGCTGACTAGGATCTGTGCACACTTACCTATGTTATCGGGGTGGGCCTCTGGCTGATGCTTGTGCACCTGTGCAGCTCTTTTCCAGACTGCCCTTTGGCTTGGGCCTCTTTGGCCAAGTTGCTGGGGTCAAGGCAGGGCTCTGGCTGAATCTGCCTGCAGCCATGCCACCCTGGTCCACACTGCTGCTTGCTAGGATCTGCACACACTTACCCAATTATTATTTATTTATTTGCTGTATCATTTACTGATATTAGCATGAACTCAAGAATATTTATTTTATACTTTTCATGAGAAAACAAAACTACTTTATTTTTTTCATATTATTTCAGCTTTGGTTAAGAGCTCCTTTAATTGACTCCTATCTTGGTTTGCTACATCCCCATCGTTGTGGTTTTCTTTCTTCCTTGTTTGTTTGTTTGTTTGATTCCTTCCTTCCATTTTTTTCCTTTCTTCTTTTCTTTCTTTATCTTCCTTTTTTCCTTTTATTTGAAGTGCTTCTTACTTTTTGGTACAAAGTGCTCCAGTCTCAACTTCTCTATTTTTTGTCCCAGTCCTAGTATGAAACAGTTCTCCAATAACTATAGGTTCCTTTTATCAGGGAATATTAAAAACTGAGATCTACCATTAGGTATGCTAGTTGCTACTCGACTGTTATTGCTTCTTGGCCCACTCAGCTGGCAGGGCAAAGAGATATATTTGTATATAATAATTCAGGGGTATTTATATATGAACGGATGCTTTTTTATGTAACTATCTGTGTATATGTAAAATGAGTCATGCTGATGTTTGCAATGTTAATCCATCATAATATAGATCAGTCTAGCTTTTTCCTTACGCTTCTCTGTAAACTCCCACTCCAACAAACAGAAGCATGGCTTCTATAATCCAACAATAATTCTTTCATTGTTTAATTCAAGTATACATATGTAGTGATTTCAGAGTTGAAACTCTACCATCTAGGCCAGTTATTTTTGCCTTTAGTTCCTTTTTCTTTTAGTCTTTTCAAATTCTACTCATTCCCGATGTTATTTAGACCAGCACCAAATTCTCTCCTCTCTTTTTCAGGGAACGTGTTTTAAACAATTGCAATATATGTGGACTCTTTAGCACATTCTACTGTCCAGTCTGAGATCCTTGTAACCTCTTATATGATTTTGAAAGTCTTACATACACTAAGGTTTATTCTTTGCACTGTAAATTACCATGATCTTGACAAACGTTTACTTCTTGTGTTCACCATATCTTGTAGAGCAGTTTAACCATTATAAAAAAGAAAATTTCCTGTGCTTCACCTTTCAACACTTCCTCCTTTACCCCCAAAGCTGGCATCTGCTCATCTATTTACTGTCTCTTTAGTTTTAACATTTCTAGATGTCATGTAATTAAAGTATTGCAGTATGTGTAATTTTGTGGGCTGGCTTCTTTCATATAGTAATGTGCCTTTAAGATTCATCCATACCTTGTCATGCATTGACAGCTCCTTTGTTTCTATCACAGAATCATTTTCAATTGAAAAGTAATATCACCGTTTATTTACCTGTATAATACAGAGGTGCATCAATTCATGCACACTTTTGTTTGCAAACAATTTGGTTCACAAACAGAAGCATTTGGAACAATTTTGCTTTTGTTTGCAAACTCTGAACTGAGTGACCAATGTGATCAGGGTCCATCTATCCCACACAAACACAAATGTGGCCACATTTTTCAAAATCTTAAAACAAATTAAGTTTCTGCCTTTGTGATACCACTGTATGTTATTTGCTTCTGGTTTTGGTCAATTATAAATATAGCTGGTGCAAACATTTGCAAGTAGACCTACAAATTAGCTTTGTAAATAAACTGCTAAATTGTCTCCAATTGTACTATTGTATTGTTCTGAGTTCCCATCAGCAATAAATGAGAGTTCTTAATGTTCCATATATTCACCAGCAGTTGTTTTTTTCAGGTTTGGGGATTTAGTTAGACAGTAGCACATTGGCTCATGAGCTTAATTCTTTTCATGATTCTGATAACAAATTGAGTTGGATGAGAACCAAATCAAATTCAATGGTTAGGGTCAATGTCGGTCTTATGGGGAAATTTGACTTGGTTCTCATGCAATATGATTTGTGACCAGAATCATGGAAAGAATTAAGTTTGTGAATTTAGGTACTAGTGCTAATCGATCTATGTAGAAGAAATAATTGTTGTTTTAATTTTCAATTATCTAATGAAATATAATACTGAGAATTTCACTCCTAGGTTTCTTTGGAATCTATAAATTTTCTTTGGTGAGGTATATATTCAGAACTTTGATACATTTTTTAAATTGAGTTGTTCATTTTCTTGTTGTTTTGTATATTTTGATTGTAAATCCTTCACTAAATATGTATATATGTATGCATGGGTGTATATATA
>NW_022900916.1:50653381-50658207 GCF_012274545.1 Fukomys damarensis | reverse complement strand
TTTTTTTTTTTTTTTTTTTGTACTGGGGATTGAACTCAGCACCTTGCACTTACAGAGAAGGTAGAACAACCACTGAGCTAAATCCCTGGCCAGATAAAGTTTAATATAGAAAGAATGGCCAGGCTGAATGCAGACAATTCTCTGTGGATAGTTTTTAAAAAATAACTTTTCACATTAAATTCTAATCACTGATAATAATCTCAAGGGCATATGTTTCATTATAAAAATACATATTTGAAGTATATAGTCCTAAGTAAGTAGTTGAATTAACTGGTCTTTGATTTCATCATTCAATATTCAACACATTCATAATTATCTACTATATGCTAAGTCCATTCTTGGTATTGGGAACAGAGTTATTAAATAGAGATGCAAGCTTCCTGGCAAGTTCAGAACACTCATATTCCAGAACAAGGAATGAATAAACATATTAGAGATAACTGCAATTAAAAATATATGTAAGAGGGCTTACACACACACGCATGCACACATATTTGTATATATATGTATATGTGTGTGTATGTATTAACAGTTTTTTACAGCTTATGGCTCAAGTTGTTATATTCTTAATAGTGTCTTTCACAGAGCAGAAATTTTTACTTTGTATAAATTGCAAGTTACCATTTTTGTCTCATAAATTGTGGTGTTGGGGTTATATTTAAAACTTGTGAACAAAAATGTATATTTTCTTAAACATTTTCTATATTATGGATTTGGATTTTTACATTCAGGTTTATGATGCATTTTGAGTTAATTTTTTGTGAAAGAACTCCAGTCTCTATCAATGTTTCTATTTTTGTATTCAGACATGCAATTATTCCAGCACCACTGTTGAAAAGACTATCCTTTCTCCACTGAATTGCTCTTGCTTCTTTGTCAAAGATCAGTTGACTGTATATGAGTGGGTCTATTTTTGGGCTCTCTATTCAGTTCAGAGGAATTTGGTGTCTATTCTTTTGTCAATGCTCTATTGCCTTGATTACTATTGCTTAATAGTTAAGTTTTCTAATCAGTGAATATTTTTCTTCCATCCAGCTTTTCTTTTATAATTTTGTGTTAGCCACTTGAGGCCTTTTGTCTTTCCATATAAAATATCAAAATCAGTTTGTCAATATTCACAAGATAGCTTGCTGAGATTTTGATTGGGATTACATTGAATCTATCAAATTTGAAGAAAAAAAGATACCTAAACACTTTTGAGTGCTTTATTTTATTTTTTCATTAAGTTTATTAGTACATTTTAGGTATACAGTATGATGACATTCATTATTGGAAATTTGTACCTTTATATGGTATATCTTGATTCTTATTTTTTCCCTATTCTCCTGCCCTTCCTTCAACCCCTCCACCCCTCCCTATCTACAAAGACTTTGTGTTTCCATTTTTTCATTTTCTCATATTTATTCCTTTCCCTTCTTTCCTTAACCCTATCCCTCCGAGTTCCTTTTCCCTTTTAGATCTTTTCTTCCTATTTCAAAGTATCTATTATACATTTTGATCCTTATTTACACCTGCAGTTTCTCACATCAGACATGGGTGTCCTGTTTATTTCACTTATCTTCCCAAAAGAATTAAAAGAAGCATACCACAGTAGTATATGTGCACCATGTTTATAGCAGCAGTTTGTAATAGCTAAAACTTGGAAATAGCCCAATTGCCCACCAACTGGAAACTGGATAAAGATGTTATTTTGTTTAATAAAATGGATACTACTTAGCCACAAAGAGTGAGAAAGTAGAGACATTTATATCTTAATGAATGCTCATTGAGGGACAGTCCATAAACACTGACTCTTTTTCCATATATTGAGTTGTTCTTTGATTTCTTTCCACCATTATGTGCATTTTTCTGCATATGCACATTCATTGTTAGATTTATACCTGAGTATTACATTTTCAGGGTTCTGTTATAAGTGGCATTTAAAAAATGTTCAAATACCAATTGTTCTTTGATGAATGTAACTGTAGTGTATACTTAAAAAGTACCAATAAATTCAATTAAAATACCAATTGTTCATTTGCTATTTATTTTTTGTGGTTGCATAATTATTTTAATTGTTCTAACTTTTTTAAATTTTTAAAATCTTTTTGGTGTTGGGGATTGAGCTAGGACTTCACATATGCTAAGAATATATTCTATTGCTGAACTACACCATATTATTTTTATGTATCAACTTTGTATTATAAGACCAAGTTTTCCCAGTTACTACTTCTAGGAAGTTTTTTTTTTTTAACTTATTTTGAGGGGTTTTCCATAGTTAATCCTACCATTTTTGAGTAGTTATAGCCCTACCTCTTGTTTTCCAGTCTATAAATTTTGTTTCCTTTTCTTGTCTTATCGAACTAACTAGAATGTCTACTGCAATGTTAGGAAAGTGAGCAAGGTCATTCTTGTCTGATCTTGATTTTAGAGAGACTACATATAGCTTCTCACCATTAAAGTTCATGTTTGTTGTTACTAAGAGGGAGTTGGTATTAAATGAGGAAGTTTCCTTCAATTCTCTTTTATTGTATGGCTTTTATTCTAAATGCTGTATTTGTCAAATGCTTTTTTCTGTTTCCATTTATGTAATCATTTGAATTTCCACTTTAACTTGTAGATATAATGAATAACATGATTGATTTTCTAATTTTAAGTCAGTCTCCCATATTTGAAATAAATTAAACTTGATTATGGTGTGTAATTATTTTGATTGTATTTTGTTTTTGAAGCATCTTTCTTGAATTAATTCAAAGGGGCTATAAATTAAACGTTGGATATAAGAGGGAGGCCTATGTCAGAGAATCTCTGCTGACTGGGAAAGAGGATATTTTTGAAGCTTTGATGTCTGCTATAGCTGATGTGATTCATTAAAATCACAAGTGATCTCTGCTGCTTTCTTTGGCAACTTGAACCTGAGATGATTTTCAAATTATACAACATGGGTTTTTCAGATAAATTTATTTAACTTTTAATTCTTAGTTGTATATGGTGATACATTTTCTAATTATTTTCAGGGGAAATGGAGAAAATATACAAGAAAAATTTCTCCCAAATCTAGGGAATCTTATCTGCAAGGACAGAGTTAAACCTAGAAAGGAGACACCAACTATCGCAGAGATAAAACAAAGTCTAGTGACAGTTATTGCTGAGGAAATCTGGTACTTACCTATATTTTGTATGTAGAAGAAATATCTAATGGATAAAGTATGATGCATTGCCTCCTTGAGTCCAGTAGCGGCCTTACTTTGGCTGGGCATATATAGACATCCCCTCTCATACTTATTCTCTCTATGGCCAGATGTGCATTCTAGTCACAGGAGAATTTGAATTGATACTCACCAGCCTGCTTATGCACACTTGTCTGTAGATTCACTAGCCAATCTCCCTGACAGGGAAATTTTACCCCTAGGCTATAAAATGCTTAGAATTTGTAAAGCTGCACCAGTTATTCTTATGATTTTTATATATCTATATCTAGATAGAATATAGCTGTGGATAAATTCAACCAACCATTACAGAGTCACATTGTGTCAATAAACACAGCACCTACACTATACCTGTGTATGTGAAGAGAGAGCACATCTATAGAAACAGAACTTTTGCTGCTTGTTGATGGGTAATATCTAAAACCTTGTCTTAGTGGTGAGTCATCTAGTAGAAATGCTGAATATAGAAAACAGAAGTGACACATTCAATGGTAAAGCTTTCAATAAAATCTTATCAAGCCTGCACAGAGTAAAATGTAAAATTTCACATAAAATATGTCAATAATAATGTTCATATTAGCTCTCTCTATTTTGATATTATGCACTCAGCCTTATGCATCTTGTCAGAGTCTCGATAACTTTATTTCTTGGTCATTATTTTATAGTTAACAATATCAGAACCAAAGTACTACTTAAAATATAACGACCATCTTATAACCATTAATTATTTTACACACAAAGCCAGATGCAAATTGAGATAGTGTTCACAGTGAAACCCATCATCCTGAAAATAATATGCCCTAATTAAAATGAGTTTAAAAACTCCAAATTCACAATTATTGATTAATTTGGTTATTGCTATAAAATAATATTCATCATCTGTAAGTTCTCATGTAATGCAATTTTAAAATCTTCTTCGGTTTTATATGTGTCATCAGTAATTATAGCATCTATGTTGAATTATATAAGAAATATGCTTGTGGTGACCACCATTTAAACATCTAAATTTTAGTTCATTTAGTACAGTATAAGAAATATACTTGTAAGTTTGTGAAGGGAGAATCATTTAAAATATTCTCTTTTTACTTTACACACAAGTTTTGTACATGAACAAGTTCCCTGACATTTTTCTTCTTTAATGAGACCCAGTAGTAAGGTTGAAGTGTTATTAGAGATTCCTCTGAACTGATGAGATTCCATACTAAAAAATAAAAGGAAAGCATTCTTCCTTATAACACCTTCTTTGTAATACTTCCTTATGATACTATTAGCAAATTAAAAGCCAATGCATTTCAAATGTTTTTTTAAAATAATGAACTTTAGAGGAATTATTTGTGTCTTATGAATACTGTCCAGATCAAAATATAAGAAATGACACAAATAATGTAATATTATTGTAGTTACAAAAAGAGATGAATTCTTTTTTCTGGTTTCAATCCAAACTTTGTTTCTTTATATTAATGAAATGTAATTGTTCTTATTTCTGATCCCATGTTCAAAAGAGCAGTTTGAAATATACTTTTAAAACTAAGGTGATAGAGACAGGGATTTAGCTCAGTGGTACCGACTGCCTCACAAGTGCAAGAATCTGAGTTCAATCTCTGGTACAAAAAAAAAAAAAAAAAAAAAAAAAAAAAA
>NW_022900916.1:50628777-50653071 GCF_012274545.1 Fukomys damarensis | reverse complement strand
AAAAAAAAAAAAAAAAAAAAAAAAGCTAAGCTAACAGAGAGGAGTACATTTAGAACACAGTTTTGATCAGTAGGATTAATCAACATGCAGCCCATTTCAGTATGCTTAGAGATTATGTTTTTCAAATTTGAATCTTTTATTTAGGTTAGATATTTATTTGATAGTTTATATTAGATTTGATTTTTTAAAAAAATATTGCATTAGAGTATGATTTATCTTGGTCATGAGTTTTTAGAACACTGTGCACTTCTATGCCTAAGGAAAATTTCACGTTTGCTTTACTTCGCCATGGCCCTAATCCAAGCAGTTCTTAAACACAGACTCTGCCAGGCAGTTCGTCAGCTCTTTACAGATCAAAACTGTCCCCGACTGTATAGTCATATGATGTAGGAAGGGAAACTTGTTTACAAAATGTTTTGTATGTAGGTGTATTTAAATATTTTAAAAGTGAATTTGAAGTGACTTAGCACACATATTGGAGTCATGAAAATCTTTTAAGTTAGTAAAGGCAAGTGGAGCAACATAGTTTGCAGATGCTAATGGTGTTTATATTATATACACATTGGAAACAGTAAACCACATAGCTTTGAAAGTAGCTTTTGTTATGGTTACTGAAAAATCGGGGAAAACTGAAAATTCAACCACACTTATGTATCACATATCTCAACTACAATAATCAAGCCCAAGAACCTATTTTGTTTTTCAATAAAAGTTTCTGCATCCATACAAGAGTTTGTTAATTAAATAATTACATTCTTATTCAGTAACGATTAGTGTTGGTGACTGAAAAATGAGAAAATAATCTTTCTTTCACCTCCAGGATACCTAGTGAGTCACCCAATGGAAAGCCTATAGCATTCTTAATTTAAGCAGCTAGAACTCAAGTCATTTTTACTACCTTACTTTTAGATTTTTTTTTGTCTGTCCTTGCAGGTAATATTATTCCATGCTGGAAGAAATCATCCAACATTAAATTCTTAGCCACATAAATGCATTTTAGTAATTACAAATTGTTGATATGTTAATAAATCAAATATATAATGAAGTAGAGGGAACACTTTAATGACCTCATTAAGGATTTAATTATTTTTTCATCCCATATTTCCAGAGATAGACAGGACTTTTGGGTTGTCTAGTCCAGCTTCTGGATTCAATAGGAAAGAAGTTAGGAGAAGTGAGTGACTTATCCAGGGACACAAAGCTAATTAATTTTGGAACCTGCATTGAAACTTAGGTTTTCCGGACACAAGTCAATACAATCTAGGGTCTAGGGTGAATGAGAGGCAGTGTTAATAATAGTTCCAATCTGAAAGACATGGTTTGTATGGAATAAATCAGACACTATTTGACAAATGTACAAGTTTGGATTCAGAGAAGTTCCAGCTCCAAAAACAGATCCCTTGGGATCCTTTGAAGTCAATTCTTGCCTTCCAGTCTTGAAGGCAAGTAATTGCTGATCATTTCTTTCGTCATTATAGATTAGACCTAGACATTATGCACTTTCACATAAATCAGTTTCTATAACATAGTTCCTCTGTCTGAATTCATTAGAGCAGCGTTAATATTTTTATGTTCATTCAGTATTTTTTAGTGGAGTAGGATTACATTGTGGTAAATAGGAGTATGTCACCATGTTTATTAACTCACCTCTTGAAAGTTCACATCCTTCTATCTTTTGGTTATTATAAATAAAGGTGCTATAAAACTGAGTTTGTAAGTGTTAGTTTGAAAATACAGTTTCATTTCTCTGGTATACATAAATTGGAGTGGAATTTTTGAGTTATATGATGAATTAATGTTTATGAGAAAATATTAAACAATTCTCTTAAGTACCACCATTCTTATCAATGATGCAGAAGTCACATTATTCTGTGGTTTTTAACTGATTAATTACTCTTTAATTTATTAAAATTGCCAGACAATAAGTATACATTCTTATTATCTTTTTCAAAGTTGTTTTAGAATTTCTAGATATTTTGTATTTCTGTATGACTTTGAATTGGATTGTCCTTGTGTACAAAAAGTCTCCTGACATTTTTACAGTGAGGGAGTAAAATTTATAGATGATTTTGAAGAAAACTTCCCTGAATAATTTTTTACATTAATCACACTTCAGTTTTTATGCTTTTAATTTAGCTTCTAAAATATACCTTGTTCTATAGGTAAGTTTTAGGATTGCAGCAAAATGGAGTATTTTGCATATATTTTCCTAACCCAACTTATGCATAGCCTCCCTGATTATCAACATCCCCTATCAGAGTGGAACATTTGTTACAACTGATGAAACTACATCCTGGATACTCAATGCCTCCATTATACACACAGCTTCATTCTTGGAGTTGTGCTTTCTATTGATTTGGACACGTGTATAAGCACACATATGCACTGTAACAGTATCACAAAAATAATTTCACTGTTTTACTTGTGATTCTGAAAGACGAGCTATTGGAAATCCTCATTGTTTTGTTTGTTCTTTACAGTTAGTGGATATAATTGAACCAGTCATCAAGCAGTTTCAAATACATGTAGTCAATGGGTTTGTTTCCAGTTTTCACTGTAAATAATTTTGTCTGTTTCAGCAGGTTCTAAAAAATGTAATTATAGTGCATACTCTGTAGATAAATCAAGGGGGTCCTACTAGAAGTTAAAAAAATGGAAATACATTCAATTGGATGTATTACTCTAGGAGTTGTTGATGAATCTACATTCATTTTTTTCTATAAAATTCAGAAATCAATCACGGTAAAGCCCCTTGTACTTGGTCTGTTCATCCTTCCCTCCATGTTAATCCCTGGTGGCCACTGGTTTTTTATTGTCTCCATATTTTTACCTTTCCAAATTGTCTTATAATTAGAATTATGCACAGAAGACTGCTATTATTTTAATTTTACTTTCTAGTACTTCGTAGCTAGTACATAGAAATTCAACTAATTTTACATATTGCGAACTTTGATCTGTTTATTGCGTACATGTGATCATACCAAGCTCCCTTAATAGTTCTAGAAGTTTTTGTGTAAATTTTTACATACTTTGACCATTTTTTCTGTAAATAAATAATGTTTAATTTTATCTTTCCACACTACAGTTTTTTAAATTATTATTTTTTTCTACATTTCACTGATTGACCTGCAGGCCATTACCGAACAGTGCCCGCAGCAGGCATCTCAACTTTGTTCAAGGAAGTATGTAGCTCCTCACAATTCTGATGTCACCAATAGTTCTTTGTTTTGTTTTGTTTTTTTTGTTTTGTTTGTTTGTTTTTTGAGACAGGGCCTCACTATGTAGTTGAGACTGACCTGGAACTCACTATGTAGCTCAAGCTGGTCTCCAACTCACAGCGATCCTCCTGCCTCAGCCTCCCGAGTGCAGGGATTACAGGTGTGTGCCACCACACCCGGCTACCAATAGTCTTTTTAAAATGCCTTTTAAAATCTGAGAATTTTTATTTTATTCCTAGTTTGCATGCAGTTTTTATTGTAACTAGATTTTCCATTTTTTTTCATTTTTGTCCAATCTTACAAGGCATGATGGAAACATAGTTAATTTTTTAAAAATTTATTACGCTAAAGGTCACATTGCAGTTAATCCTCAAAATACTCTGTTTCTTCAAACACATTTATGTCATTTTTCTTGCCACTTTCTGAAGTAGTTATATAAGACCTGTTTTGTGATTGTCTTCTAACCCTAACCCTAACCCTGATGTCTTTGAGACAATTCAAAACATTTACTTTGCGTGGTCACTTTGACTTTGAGAGTCAGAAGTTGAATGATGCCAGATGCCCTGTATGAAATGGATGAGGACACACCTCAGTGTTTTTTCTAGCCTACATTTGTATTCACTGGGCTTTGGCAAGAGCACTCACTGTGTTTTGATCACTCATAAAAATACAAAAAAGGACTTCCAGAACCAGATCAGAAGTCAAAAGAAAAATGGAATAAGTGTGCTGGGAGAAAGGGGAGTCTTTGGAGGAGGATTAATGGTAATGTGTATTTTACTTTAATAAAATTTTTAAATTTAAACATTCACCTTATATTTTGATTATGCTTATATGGTTAAAATAAAATTATTCTATTTTTTAGTATGGAAAATGATAATGAATGATTTTCAAATGCTCAGGATATCTTAAATACCTACAGCCTAATTTAGCCATTATACATTTCCATTATTAAATAGTGCAGATTTGATTTTTAAACATTTCTTCAAAAATTTATATGCACATGTCCATGATTGTCGTTGGAATGGAATTGTCTTTTTCTATAATTTCTTTGTATCATTTTGATATCAGAATATATTCGTTTCAAAACTGAATTGCGAAGTGTTTTCTCTATTTTCTTCAAGAGTTTCCATAAGATTATAATTAAATATTTTTAAAATTTTGCATGAATTTACCAATAAAGCCATAGAATTTCCTTTTAATTAATCTTGTGGCACAGTTTTGTTGGTGATACATTTTCTTTATATGAGCACATCTTTGTTTAATTTCTTGGGTGGGGGGACCAGGGATGAACTCAAGACTTTACACTTGCAAGGCAGGTGCATTGCCACTGAGCTAAATTCCCAGCTACATCTTTATTTAAATTTTTATGGAAGAGCCATCTAGAACTGCAGTGACTTTTTTTCTGTTTTAGCCACACTTAAAGTGATCATTACATTGTGGTTATTCTGGCATTGTTTCTGATCTTCTCCACTTTGCTCCTTTCAGTGTTCCTCTGTATATAATCTTTTTTTTGCCTTTGGCTGTTTTAAAGATTTTTGACTGTATCTTTTATTTTTAGAAACTTGGTTATTGTGTGGTTTTTATGTCTGTGTCTTTTCATCTTTGGAATCAGCAGGTTTTTTCAGTAGCTAGGTATTTAGTTTAAATAAATTTGGAAATTGTTCATCCATTATTTCTTCAAGTAACTATCTATTTTTTTCTTCTCATTTCTCTTCATTTTGGGGCAGCCAACATGCGAAACAACTTGAAGTAATCATGAAGTAGTTTCACTCATTTGAGTAGAGTGAGACAGAACACACATTCACATAACTTACATAGAGTGGAAGTCCTACTCACAGGTAGGCATCAAAAGGTGACCTCGCAAGCCAGGACCTTAAGTCCTCAGGAAGCTCCCAGAATTCAGTGAGTCTCTACTAGGTGAGTTCACCAGCCCTGTAGTTGAGGGAGCCCAGAAAGCAGCTCACACTGGGTTATAAAGCCCCAGGCAATGTGACTTGGTCAAAGAGTGTTGAAGGAGATGGTTTCTTGGGAAGGGCTGGAACAGAGTCCAGACCACGCTCAGGATGTTGCAACCCTAGTGCATTCCACAGTTATTCCTGAGAACTACAAATGGGGAAAAGGGAAGAACTAGATCAGTTCAAAGCCACCTGGAAGACTGTCGATTTGCCACAGATGGCTTCCTCCTTTCACGGTAATTGTTATGGCTTATATCTAGATGGCCACCTAAAGCCACATATGTCCATGGATGGGGCTGCAGAGACATGATTGGATTGCGGGAGGATGACTCACCAGTGGATAATTCCACTGATGAATTCGTAGCTAAATGTTGTACTCATCGGTAGGTTAGTTCACTGATGATTTTCGAGCTGCTGTGAAATTGAGAGGTGAAACCTAGTGGGAAAAGGTTGATCATTGTGGTGTAGCCTATGGTACGCATGTTACTCGTTTTTCTTTGAAGACAAAAAGATTAAAGTATGAGTTTTTATTTTCTTAACTAAAGCCTCAGTAATCAGATTTAATTGCATTGTTGGCGCTTTGCAATAAATGAGTGGGTTTTGAGCTGCAGTTTGGGCACTCATCTGCAAAAGATTTACCATCACAAGACTCTGTCTCCTTTCCCCTCCCTTCAGCCCTCTCTGCTTGCTGCCTGCCATGCCATGAGCTATTTATCCACTGCCATGTCCCTCTGCCATGATGCCCTGCCTTGGAACCAGTTCACTATGGGCTGAATCCTTACAAACCATGAGCCAAAATAAACCTCTCTTCCTTTAACTTATGGGTGTCAGGTATTTTGTTCTGGCAACAAGAAAGTAACTAAAACAATAATCAAGCTCTATTGAATTTTAGCAGTTTTTCCATTAATATTTTCTCTTCAAAGATCCAAGTTAGGATATAACATTACATTTGTATTGTTTTTATGACCTCAGTGTAGTCTGTCCTGGTCTGTGGCAATTTCTCAGGCTTTCCTTATTTTTTATGACCTTAACAGATTTAATTCGTATAGGAGTAGGTCAGATATTTTCTATAATGTCTCAGTTTGTATTTATATGTTATTTTCTTGCTCATAATTTTACTACGATTGAGGTTTTAGGAAAGAAAACTACAATAGTGAAGTACCTGTATATTGCATTCTGTCAGCTACAGCTGAGATTAACTTTGACCAATTTATTAAGATATTGTTTGTTGAATTCTTCTACAGAAAGTTATAATTTCTCTCTTTTTCTTGGCCAACTCATGTTCATTGGGATAGGACATCTATATACATTATTTAGAATAATAAGGGAGGATTCTTTGTATCTATATTTATTTATTTATTTATTGGCTTAAATTTGTTACTTTTATCATCAGTACAGTCTTATGAAAATACTTTCTTCTTTTGGACTATAAATAAAACACATTATTTCTTCTGTTTCCATTTTTTTCCCCAATTCTGGGGAAGGGGAATTTTTGGTGTTGATTTTCATGACCTTTTAATGTACCCCATCCTTCTATTTTTAAAGAATTTTCTTACTTTCTGCTACTTTAAAGTGTCCCAAGCTTATTTTGTGTTTTCCTTCTCCCTCCCCCTCAACCCTGGAAACAGATATTTTTCTAAGGAAATGTGCTTCCTCTAAACAAAGAATGTTGTTGTTATTTAGAAATCACAGCTTCTGCTCTAGAGTGTTCACTTTTATCAACATTGTCCCTATGATCCATTTTAAATAGTTTCTACTGTGACGTGATGTTTACAGTTTGACTAATATTTTTTCAGTGTTCATTATGAAAAACGTGAGTGAGATTTTCATTTCATAAGATTTTCACCACTAATAGATACTTCTTTTTCTCCTTAATATGTTTATATTGTCCTTTAAGTCCTTGGGCATTTTGTGGTAGTCATTTTCGTTGTCTTTTGTTTATTGTATTACACTTGTCATTTGAGGATCTGTTCCTGTCGACTTCTCTTGTGCCTCCGCATGAGTCCCCCTCCCACGCACTCATTAATAGTTTGAAGTTACATGCAGTTCATCGTGGAAGCTGTGCTATTAAGTCCCTGAACTTTCCTGAATTCCTCTGAAGAACTGTATATTGTTTTGCCAGGCAGTTGAGCTGATTACAGATGGATTGAGCATTTCATGGGTTTTAAGCTTTGTGAAGTAGGTTTAGAGTGATGTTTACTTTAGGATTTGTTTACTGCTTCGGCATTACTTTCTGGTAACTCTTTCAAAGCCATGGTGTTCAAGAACATCTTTACAGTCCTGGTTAGTACTTGAACAGCTTCCAGCCCTTGTGACCTTGAAATTGACAGCCTTAAGATTCACTGCTAACTGCTCCTTCTCCTGCTTGGCCTCACGTACTTTGTGTTCCTTTGAATATATTAGTATTCAGAGGAAGGCTTAAGGACTCTCCTACATGGGTTTTTAGGTTTTCTTCGCTGTATTGTCTTCCCTGCTAATTCTGCTCTACAAATTCTAAACAACTCAGACTCCAAATTCAAACCTCTGTCCCTCAGCTGACCAAGATTTCAGAGCTTTTTGGGTTTTCCTATTCTACATCATTATCTGAAAAATGCTGGCAGGTAGAAAGTTAGTATATTCTTAAGGTTACCTTATTTAGTTTCACTTTTTCATAAGTAATGGTTCTGAATAGCCTATTGCTCAGTTTCTGGTAATAGCTGTATATTTTTTGTTATTTATGGTAGAATACCTAGTACCAGATGTACCATCAAGGCTAGAAGTGAAAGCTAGTCTAAGAAAAAAATACTTTGCATTTTTATTTATTTATTTTTTTATAATGTTTTTAGATTTTTTTTTGCGGGGGGTACTGGGCATCCAATCTGGGTCCTTCCTTGCACTTTACTTTGCATTTTTATCTCAAAATTCCTATTTTGTTTTTAGGAATTTCTTATTCTCACAGGTGTCATTTATTTATATTTTGGCAAATAGATTAATATGAAAATAATTCTGCATTTAAAACTAGAAGGGTAAACACTAATATCCATATAATTCCCCTGGTTTTCCTTTTCAAATGAATGGTTTGAAAAGGATACATTTTATACACTTTCCTTTATTTGATAAGAAAAGTGGGCAATATTGAAAGTCTATAATGCGTATGAGTTTTCAAATTTCAAATAAGTAAATGGTTTAAAGTAGAATAATCAGTCTGCTTCTCACACACACACACACACACACACACACACACACACACACACACACACACACACACACACACACACACACACACAGACTTTGTTCTTAAACTGTCAGATTTTTTTCTTTTTCAAGAATCAGCAATTTGTTAGGTGAAACTGAATGCCAACACCTTTTAAAACATGATATTTTAAGCCAAAAAGTTAAGCTGTGGGAGTTAGGGAAAACTTGCTTTAGAAATATAATTGCTTTCAAAAACATTTTCTAGGATCTGAATGTCACCAAAGGAATAAAATATAAGGGGGGGTCGACTATAGTGAAAGCATTTAGGGAAGATTTGTTTTCTAACTTCATAATATTAAATGAATTCTTTCCTTGGCTTGGATGTTGACGTCATTTTCCCCTCTTCTGTTTGTGGACTACTATTAGCTAAGAATCAGAACTTTGATTATTGGTATTAAAAACAAAAGGAAAAATATCAAATCCTGTTTGGTGATGCTTTAATTGATTCTATGCCTGTCCTTTAGCCCACACTGGAATGGCAGGTAAGTCTGGCCTGTTAAATGCTGATGTGGTGTCAGGGGATTCTTGATCCAATTTTTCACTAGAATACAGAGTCTCATCTTAGTCTGACATTCTCTCCATTTACCACTGTCAATGTCGGAGAAGTGTCATTATTTGAACAATAGCATCTTCCGTGTTTACTTCTGAGAATGTCAGTCATTGCACATTTAGAAGCATTTTCTGGGATTAGCAGAAACATATTTTACTGGACTAAAAGCAAAACTCTTACTCAGTGCTGAGAATCGCAGACCTAAGACTGGAAAGGCCTGTAAAGAAGCTACTCAACCTCTAGCCTTCAAATGAAGGAGAAGAGATTTTTCTGTTGGATTTTTAAGATCTCTATGAAGTACATCCTGCCATGACTTTATTTCTTAAGGATATAATAATTTCAAATCTCTTTCTCATATTTCTGGTTTGACATTTTGCAATATGCATAACCTCAAAAGAGTATTTGTTGGCAAGCACAGTATGTATCCAGATTCTTTGATCTCAAATCAGTTAAACTTTACACTGATCGCATTGTGCTATAGTTGGTAGTGTTCTGCTACAAGAGTTGTCAAATATTTTCTGAAAAGGCCAGGCAGTTCTGTCGCTCTGATGACCACTACCAATATTACATGAAAGCAGTATAGATAATGTGGAAAACGGTCATGACTCCCTTCCAGTAGGTGTTTTCCTACCAGAGCCAGCTATGGGTTAGGGCCTGCGAGCAGTACTTTTCTGCCCTCTTTTCTGTTGTTCTGACAGACCTGACATGGGGAAAGGCAGTAGTAGGTCTGTAGGTACACAGATTATTTTTTCAGCATTGAGAATTAAACCCAGGGCCTTTGAACTGGGCTGCATTTTAGTACTTCATCGTTTTATATTATTTATTTTATTTTATTTCATTTCATATTTGCAGGCAGGATCTTGCTAGATTCCTAAATTGCCCAGGCCAGGGTTGAACTTGTAATCCTTCTGCCTCAGCCTCCCAGAATGTTGGCATTTTGGGCATGCACCACCATACCTGGCCATATACAGTCTTTTAACTGCTACACAGTTATCCAGGAATATGCCTTGGGCCTGGAACATTTCTTGACTTAAGAGACAAAGACAGACCTCTGTATGGACATATAGCTCTTTGTTTGGAAATTTCTTTCCCCATTCCAGAATTTTGTGGTACTCCTTTGTTCCACTTAAGCATTTGCATTATATCATACTTATCCAAGGCCACTGCTGTTTTTGATTTAGCCTGTGAAGAACTGAATCCTTGACCTCTAGAGAAAGAGAAGTGGATTCACCATCTTCCTACAGTGCCCTCCCAGTCAGACCCACTGGCCATGGTGAACCTGTGCTCAGCATTGAAGATGATCGTGTTCTTTCTCTTCACATGAGTAAAGAGTTTCTGTGCCCAGTGCCAGTGCAGGTCAGAAGTAATTTAGCTCTCACACACCTTTTACCCATATTCACACGTCTTAGACTCAGTCACCTCCGAAAAGGGCCCACGTACAAGCACATGGTGCTTTGGGCAGACATCTAGATACAAGCCACAACAATAACCCTGACATTTGACTACCACAGAGTGGGCAGACATGCAGACAGTTCTGCTCCCAGTGGCAGGCCGTGCTATATCACCTGCTTATCCTCTATGTGGCATGATTCCTTCCCTGGAGGTATGAACAGGTGCCCAGTGATCAACACGTGTATTTTATTATTTAATATTATTTGGAAGGTAGGTTATTTTATATGCATATGTAGGATGGAATTACATAATTTTTAAATGTCTGCTTTTCCATAGCTCTATTACCGTCCTACCATACCAAAAAGCTAAATGTTCTCTGTCTATTCTAGGCTAAATCAGAATGATATATTATTTATGTTTAAGAATCCTTGATTAGGGATGGAATTTAGCTCAGTGGTACCACCGCCTGCCTTGCAAGCACAAGGTCCTGAGTTTGATCCCTGGTACCCAAGACAAATAAACAAAACAAAATGAAACAACAACAAAGAATCCTTGGTTATTAGGTCAGAAAAAAATTACTGAATAAAATACACTAAAAAATAAATGTGTTATATGTTGGCCGTGAAATAATGCTGAATTACCATACTGTGTCCCAGTATAATACAATAATAAAACTTTATATTAAAATAAATATATGTAAAATTATATAAAGTATATATGCATAAAAATCTAAAATTATTAACAGGTTAAGTGCCATTTACAACTAATGATACTTACTGAAATATTTTTTAGAAACCAGATTTTTAAAAATTCTGCCTTGCTGAAATTTAAATTTTGTGTCCTTAACTTATGCTGTTTTGAGGGTATTTATGCAAAAAATACTTTATAAGAGAATATTTTTGAAAAGTTTTACTTATATATTAAGTGGTTTGGCAGAAAAATGTATACAATTGCATGAATTTAAATTTTTCTCACATTTGTTTTCTAGGAGTTACAAAATTAAATTTTGTTTTGTGAATTTTTAATTGATAAATACTTTCATTTATTTATGGGAAAAATGCAATGTTTTGATGTATGCTTACAATGCCAATGATTCAATTAGGATAATGAACAAAACTATCACCACACATACTTACCATTTTTTGGTGCTGGAAACATTTAAAATGTATTCTTAGTCATTTTGGAATATATAATGTTTATTATCTGCCATAGATCACTTATTTATCCTAACTGAAACTTTGCATCTTTTATTTAATACTTCTCTGTTCCTGATCTACCCACCTCTCCAAGCTGCTGATAACCATGGTTCCACACTCTTATTGTATGAGTTCAACATTTTTAAATTTCACCTATCAATAAGATCATACTGTTTTTGTCTTTCTGCATCTGTTTTATTTCACTTTGCAAATGGCCTTGAGAGCCATCCATGTTGTAGCAAATGACAGTATTTCCAGATATGTAAGGCTGAAGACAATTCCATTGTAGGTACCACACTTTGTCAATTCATTTGATGATAAAACGTACGTTGCTTCCGTATCTTAGTTATTATAAATAATGCTTCAGTTGACATGGGAGTGCAGATATCTCTTTGGTGTACTGATCTGAATTCCCCTGGGTATACTTTCATGCTATAGTTTGTATCTTACATGAGCTGTGTCTTCCAGGACCCACATATTACAGGCTTAGGCTACAGAGTGGTGCTATAACATGAGTAACTTAGTAGAACTTTACATCACAGGTGTGTGCTCCAAGGAGACTGTGAGACCCCAGTCTCTTCTCTTATAGTTCTGGGCATTAGGTGAGCGTGTTTGCTCTGCCATTTCTTCCCACCCTGATGTGCTTTCACAGGTCCAAGGCACCACCAGGGCCAATAGGTAAAGGACTGAAATATCTAAAACTGTGAGGAAAAATAAGCCTTCCACTTTTTAAGTTGCTATCTCTGATATTTGTTTCAGTAACAGAAAGCTGACTGACATATAGCAGAAATGAGATTACTGGATCATCTAGTAATTCCAGTTTTAGTTTTGCAAACAGTTACCATAAAGAGGGCCGGATGAATTTGCATCCTTGTCAAGAGTGTATGAGAGTTCTCTACTCTCTACACATTTTCCACCACTTATTATCATTCCCCATTTTTATACTATTATATTATAATTATGGAGTAAAATCTCATTTTGATTTTAATTTATATTTACCTGATGGTCAGTAATGATGTAAACTTTTCTTATATCAGCGGTTATTTGTACACCATTTTTCGAGAAGTATCTATGTAGGTCCTTTGCCCATTTTTTTTATTGAGTTGTTTTAGTACCTTCATATTTTGCATATTAGCCTTTTCCAGATGCATACTTTTAAAATATTTTTCTCAATCCATATTTTACTCTTGTACTCTAATAATTTTATTGTCTACTCTGCAGAATTTTTTAAATTTGGTGTAATATTATTTGTTCATTTTTATATTTGTTTTCTGTGCTTTTGAAGTCATATCCAAGCAATTTTTGCCCTATTTTTTCTAATAATTCCACAATTTGAAGTCTTACACTTAAGTCTTTAATCCATTTTGAGTTGATATCTAGATGAGACCTCCAATTTCATTTATCTAGTTTCCCCAACACCATTTGTTCAAAAGACTGTCCTTTCTCTAATGTGTGTTGTTGGCAATTTTGTAGAATTTTTATAGAAATATATGGGCTTATTTCTGGAATTTCTTTCTTTTTTTTTTTTTTTTTTTTTTTTTTTTTTTTTTTTTTTTTTTTTGTACTGGGGATCAAACTCAAGTCCTTTATTTGTGGAATTTCTATCTTACTGAATTGCTCCTCCAGTCTGTTTTCCTGCAAATATCATGCTATTTTAATTATTTGAGTTGTGTAACAGATTTTTTGAAGCCCAGTAATGTGATGCCTCCTGCTTTATTCTTTTTGTCAAGAATGCTTTGACGATTCAGAATCTTTTGTGATTACATTCAAATTTAAAGAATACTGCTTCTGAAGTTGAGTTTTAAAGTAAGTGCTATAAAATTTAGATTTTACAATTTGGGTATATCCATTAGGTTTTAGATTCTTATGGTAAATTTTCATATGGCTGTTTTGATATAGCTTTTCTAGTCGAACCAACCTTCAATTGCTGAACTCCTTTGAAGAAAGTGCAATATTGAGGGCATTTATTTGTCCCATTCAGAACTGCATGAAAGCATTTTGTAAAATTTGTTTAGAAATGCAATTGGATGTAATGTGAAAAATCAATATGTATATAATTTTTCATTTCACTCCAGTTATCCTGCATGAATTCCCATAAATTTCTGTTCATATCATGATAAATAGAGTAAGCATAATTCTGACAAGATCTCTATTTTAATCTACTCAATAAAAAAGACACTGGATTTGTATTGAATCAAACATTAGTAATTAGTTATTTTTCGATTACAATGAATTAGTTGAATGGGAATAAAATGAACTATGTATGGTTCCTTACAACAACTCTGAAAAGATATTAATGAAACACATAGTTAATGTTTTCTCTGTCTAAGATAAAATAGATCTGAATCTCAGAAGGATATGTTGATTAACAGTGATTTTACTCAGTAACATTGATGGATAAATACAGCTAATCAATAATTAGAAAAAGAAGTACTAATATTAGAGTGTTTATGCATTAAACAAGGAAATGAACAAAAATTTGTAGTCTTAATTCTTTTGATGAAAAAAAATTTCTTTCTTTGTCGTTGAACTAACTCAGGCCACTAAGGGTCCATGTAGAATACTGAATGAAGTAATTTACTAACAAATCTCCTCACAACAATAAAAGATTAAAAGACTATAAAAATTAACAATGTATAATATATTTCTATTAGTAAGATGTGATATCATGTTTATGATATCGTATTTACCAAGGCCTTGATGTGAAGCATTAAATATATTATAATTATTTGCTTAATTTATCAAAGCTTTACTACTTGTGTTTGTGAATTTTATTCGTAAATTCTTGGTAGAGTTTCTATGGTTTCAAAAGTCATGTACAAAATATACCATCTTGATAAATGAACTGGAAATTGTCTTTGCTAAAATATACTGTTACAATAAACTTTTAATATACCAGTTCATAGTAAATAACCTCAATATGTTATATCAGAAGAATATAATCATACTTTTAGTTTGAAAGGTTGGGTACTTTACCCCTTTCCTATTGCAGGGTGCAACATCCAACACTCACAACTAAAGGAGGAGAGACTTAAATTGGATCATTTTCTAAGGGGAGCCAGTCCATTGTCAGCTGTCTTCAAAAACAGAATCATCATGGAAGAAGGGCATAGTGGAGCCAAGCTGCTTATTTCGTGGTGTCCAGGAAACAACAGGATAACAATGCCAGAGAGAAAGGGGCAAAGAACCAGATATAGATCCCAAAACCACACCATCGTAAACTGGGCAGACTAACCCAGAGTGTGCTCCACCAATCCCATGGACGGAGTCCAAAGCCAATCAAGTTGAGCACCCCCCTCAACTTCTACAGGTACCTACTGTCTTGGTCCACTTCCTGTTTCCATTACAAAATACACTGATACTTCGGCTTACAAACTTATTTGTTTTAGGATTTGGGGGAGATGGCTGCATTTGTGTTGATGCGGGGAAGATGGCCTTGGTCGTGTTTGTCACCTCATGTTGAGTTCACACACGGAAGCAAAATTTTGCCAAATGCTTTTGTTGGCAAGCCAAATTGTTTGCAAACAGAAGTGTTTGTGAATCAAGGTATTACTGTACATGAAGCTGAGTAATTTACAAAAAAAATTACAAACAAAAATCCTTCTTTGGCTCATGATTCTGGAAGCTGCCAAGATACAGTGGCTGTAACTTGTCAGTGTCTGGTGATTACATCATGGTAGTTTAACTTCTGGAAAAATGCAAGGACAAGTAGGTGTGTGTAGAAAGAAACAAAGGGCCAACTTCTCCAAATTACTAACCCGTTCCTAAAATAAAAACATTAATACATTCATGAGAGATCCACTTCAATATATTCTTTTAATTCTTTGGGGAAGATACCCAGCAAGGGGATAGCTGGGTCAAATGAGACTTCTAGTCCTAGTTCTTTGAGGTACATCCAAACTGATTTCCACAGTGGTTGCACCAGTCTACACTCCACGAGCAGTGGAGCAGAGTTCCTCTTTTCCCACAGCCCTGCCAGCATTTGTTATTGGCTGATTTCATAATAGCAGCCACTCTTTCTGGAGTAAAAGGAAAAATGGAAGCAAAGTCCTTTTTAGGTAGGGAGGGATGAAGGTGTTGAAGAGATGACAGGGGAATGGGGAAAAAATAAGAACCAAGATGGATTATGTAAAGGTACAAGTTTCCAATGATGAATGTCCTTACATTGCATACTTTAAATGTACCAATACAATTAATTAAATAAAAATTTTAAAAAGAACTTGAAAAAATATTTGCCATGTGATCTGATGGGCTTTATTGCTACATTTTCAAGGTTATTTGTATGAATTGTCTGGAACAATGACATATGAACTGGAATAACAATGTGGGAGATATGAGACATTTTAAAAAGATTAAGTATCGCCCCTTGGCATTTCTGTCATGAATATAGAGCTTGCTGGAAAAGAGTTCCCATCTCAGTCTGTGTCCCTGATTTAGAACCACTAGGAACAGTCCTGAAAGTGGGCAAAGCTATACCACACACAGGCATAGATAATAAAAGAAATAAATGGCACTTTTGTTTAGCCCATTCTGACTTGGGATTCCCTTGTTTATACATTGAAGCCTACCTGATACATAGGATGATATTTCTCAGGCAAAGATGCAGAAACAACAAATAAATATAGCAATAGCTAAAAATGTTCAATATCACTGGTCATTCAAGAGAGGCAAATGAATTACTTATTGTCTTATTTAAGTAATTTTATATTATCTAGGACACAAACTAGTTTCTAAAAATTTATTTTCTTCTAGGTTTCAGGGCATAAGACTATTTTAATCTATTAAAAAATATCTACTTTGGAACACAGTGGTAACTCACAGAACATCTCAAATTCTCTTGGCTTAGCTAAAGGCCACAATTGATTGCCAGCATTTTATGATGAAAAATTTAAGATATACAGAAAAATTGAAGAGCTCTTCCAATAAACATTGATGTATAGCCTATATGAATAAATGTAAACATTTTGCCATATTTAACTGAATTTTTATTTCTGACTAAAGTTGAAGATGCTTTTAGATTTTTCTTATACTGTATCTCACTGAGAATGTTGTCAGAATACTCTCAGATCATTTAGATGACACCTTAAAGGTTACTCTGTGTGTGTATTGTCATGTTACTAATTTGATATATAAATGGAATGATTTGCTTAAACTTGCTACAGACTTTGAACGTTCTATTTAAAAAGTAAAAAATAAACAACAGCACATGAATGCAGCCATCCCTGTTTTCTCCTTGCTAGCAATCTCCTTCTTTATAAGTGAGCATTTTTTATTACTCTCTGGTTCCTTATGTAATTGTTCTTAACAAAAATAAACAAAGTTTTAGATTTCCTTTCTTTCTATTTTCTTTTTGTAAATGAAAGTTATAAAATACTCATTGTTCTCTACCTTAATTTTTCTTCTCAAATAATAATAGTAGGTGTCATTCCATTTTTGGATGCCTTTTTCATTTCACAGAATAATATATAATCCACCTATATCACATTACATAGAGATAACAATAAAATCATAGTTTAATTAACCAGAGAGCTATTCATGGATACTTGGGTTATTTTGAATTTTATAGAGGTACATTCTCAGGGTAGATTTCTTAGATATTGAATTTCCTGTTCAAATAACGTATATAAATATTCGAAAATATACCAAGTCCATGAGAGTTGTAGCTATTTGCCCTCTGATTAGCGATGCAGGAAGGTTCATATTTCTCTTCTGCTTCTTCTGATAATTAGAATGTGCTTTCAAACGTTTGAAATTCTGCCATTCTGATACACAAGATATTATATTTCCATATAATTTTGTTGTTGTTGTTGTTTTATTTTGTTTTGTCTTTTTGGTACCGGGGATCGGACTTGAGTCTTTGCACTTGTGGTGGTGCCACTGAGCTAAATCCTCTGCCCTATCTCCATATAGTTTTTTTTCCTCTCTCTCTCTCATTGAGTTTATTGGTACATTCAAGGTATACAGTACGGTTACATTTATCATTGGGATCTTGTACCTTTACATGACAGGTCTTGGTTCTCATTTTTTTCCCCTTGTCTCTGCCCTCCCTTCACCCCCTCCTCTCCCTCCCATTTACAAACACTTCATTTCCGTTTTTTTCATTCTTTCAAATTTTTTTCTTTTCCCTTATTACCTTTCCCCAACCCCTCCCACTTTCCCTACACCTTTAGCCCCTTTCTTCCTATTTCACATTGTCAATTATATTATTAGGATCTTATGTACAATTATAGTTTTTCACACCAGAGAGACTACTTGGTATTTATGCATGTGTGACTTATTTATTTCACTTAGGAGTATATCCTCAATATGTGTCCATTTTCCTATGAATGAATTTAATTTCTCATTCTTTATGGCTGAGTAGTATTCCATTTTATAGAAAAACCACATCTTCTTTATCTAGTTTCCAACTGATGGGCAAATGGGCTGTAGTTTTAATTCATGTTTCTCTTTTTATGAATAGGGATTGTCTTTTCATATATTTGACAGCTTCTATGTTTGGTAATATCTCCCATTCTAAGTCTATATGGTTGGGGAAGTTTCATTATATTAATCTTCAAATTGTATGCTTTTCCCCCACAGTGGTTTATTGTTTCAGAGAGAGACAACTGATATACTGTATTTTGAGCCAATAAAAGTCAATTTTCTTTCTCCTCTTTCTTTCTTTCCTTTTTTATTTATTTTTTTTTCTTGGTACTGGAGATTGAACCTTGGGCTTTGACACTGAGCTCTGTCCCCAACCCTTTTTTATTTTTTATTTTGAGACAAACTCTTGCTAAATTGCCAGCTCAGGCTCTCAGAGTTGGCTCTGTAGGTATGTGTCAACACTTCTAGCTGGTCAGTTCTAAGTGGAATTGTGGATTCTCTTGCAGATTGGGTTGATTCATATCCCATGAATATTATTTGTCACATGGAACAAAGGCACTATTATTCTTTCTTATGTTGTGAAATTTTTCACCAATAAGCAAGTTATTGTTCATTATTGCATTCATAGTAAATTTGAACTGTATAGAAACTATGCAAATATATAAAATATATAGATTGGTGAGAGCAAGGAGATAAGTTAATATAATTGCCTGTGCTTTTGTTTATGTGTTTATATTTTATGCATGTCTTTAGATTGTTACTTTTCCTTTTCATAGGCATTTTAAGAAAATAATGACTTCCCCTGAATCTCCCCTATAAAATCCAATGTAAAACATCCAGATATGCTTTAATTTATCCTTCAGTGATAAAACATTTCCTTCATTTTTTAAAATATTATTTGTATTATGTATAACAAATAAAACCTATTGTTTTGGAAACAGAACTTTCAACAATGTTCTCGGTATAATTTTTGTGCATATTAACTTTTATGTATCTCTGCCTTTTATAGCTATGTATTCATTGTAGTATATAAATGATACAAAGTATAGAGCTTAAGAATTATGATTTAGTGATTTAGGAATACTGGAAAAACTTGTATTTGATAAAATTAAGCTTATTGAAGAAAAAAGGAGTATGAAATATGCCACTAAAAATCCAGAAAAATGTCTGCAGATCACTCATGACCACCATAAAAAGTTTGAAAACACTGGTTGCACCAGGCTACACTCCCACCAACAATGGAGAAAGGTTCCTTTTTCCTCCAACAACCCTACCAGCATTTGTTATTGGTTGATTTCATGATAGCAGCCATTTTTCTGCAGTGAGGTGAAATCTCATTTTTGCTCTCATTTGCATCTCTTCAATGATCAGTGATGTTGAGCATTTTTTTTCATGTTTATTTGCTATTTCTACTTTTCGTCTTAGTGGAAATCAGTATAGAGATACCTCAAAACACTAGTATGAGAGGTCCCATTTGACCCAGCTATCCCTCTACTGGGTAGTTTTCCAAAAGGATTAAAAGAATCATAACAGTGATATATGCATACCCACATTTATAGTGGCACAGTTCATAATAGCTAAAACTTGGAAACAGCCGAATTGCCCATCAATGGGAGAATGGATAAAGAAAATGTGTTGTTTTTTAAAAAAAATAAAATGGAGTACTACTCAGTCATAAAGAATGAGAATCTAGAGACATTTATAGCTAAATGGATACATATTGAGGCCATACTCTAAAGTGAAATCAATTGGACACACAAATGAAAATACCGAATAGTTTCTCTGGTGTGAGAAACTGAAAGAATAAATAAGGATCAAAATGTATAGGAGATAATGTGAAATAGGAAGCAAAGTTCCAAAAGGAAAAGGGGACTGGGAAAGGAGAAAGGAAAGAAAGGAAAGGAATAAATATGAGAACAGGAAAAAACAGAAACAAAGTCTTTGTAAATACAGAGGAGTGGAGAGGGCAGGGGAATGGGGAAAAAATAAGAACCAAAATATAACATGTAAAGGTACAATTTCCCAACGATGAACTTCATCACACCTAAAATGTACCAATAAATTTAATGAATGAATTAAAAAGAACTTTGCGAATACACTAACACACTTTAAGAGATACATTACCCCCCCCATTAAAGACATATCATTGTAATATAGGGCTTTAAAAACAAGGAAAGGTAGCTATTTGGAACAAAATTTAAAGACAAATCGAGGCTGAGTTTGGCAGACAAGTGTGGAATGCCCAAGGATCAGGAATATTCATGCTATCAGTACCTCCAAGTCAAAGCATGTGTCCAAACTGAGGCAGAGGGTGACTGTAGGACGGTTAGAAGTTAAGTACAGCACCGAATTTGAATTTAGCTTTTACCAGCCCCTCCACTTAGAGTACTTTACATTTAGCAAACACCATGTGAGAAGTAAAATACTAATGAGGCAAGAAAAAAATCATGTATGAATTGATGTATTCTTTATGTTGACATTATTTCCTGTTTACTTATCCACCTCTGAGCTAAATAGTGTTATGAAAGTACAGTCGGTGAGAATAGAATTACTCAATCCTCTGTCGGTGTAAAATTTCAATACCTCATTATCATGATTTGGAATATTTAGCATTTTGATAGTTCACTGTTCACTAAGTCATAAATTGTGCATGTATATAAGAGATTTTCAGTACACGGTGTTAAGTAGTCATCAAGCATTCATACAGTGCAATAAACATCAAAATATGCACATTACTACTATTATTACTACTTCTATTATTATTAAGTGTTTAGGAATCAGAAAAAATGCTCTTCTAATTTACTAGATAAAAAAATTAAACTGAATAAATATTGGTCAATTCATTCAACTTCAAATAACTGAAATTTTCCTAAATGTTCTGCATAGTAACATTTCTAAATACAGCATAGTATGTCTGTCCTCATGCCAACATTTCCAGAGCAAATTGTAAGCAAAAGCAAAAAACAACCAAAAAAACAAAAACAAAAACAAAAAACAAAAGTGTAGCTAATATATTTATTCTTCTTAAACATGTCCCAATTTGTGTTTAGTTCTGTTAGGTCAAATTAAATTTTAAGCTGTTTTGCATCTAGAAAAATATACATAGATAAATGCCTCTATCTTTCCAGTTTTTTTATTTTGTAAACAATTTTGTTTTCTTGAACACAGGAAAGTACAGTTCTTGCCTTGTTGGATTTTACTGTCTAGCATGGATTTAAAGAGTTTTTTGTACTATTTGAGATACGCTGTGTTCAAGATTAAATACTGTGTTATGAGGATAGAAGTGGTAAGAATCTCAGTTTGCCTGAATGGTTTCTAGAAGAAAATCTGGCAGCAAAAGATGATGTCAAGGCTAAAGGGTAAAAAGAATAGATATTATACTATAGGAATAAAGGAGAATATCACACAAAGTAGGAGATGAGTGAGAGGTTGGAATGAAGCTGGTTGTTCTTTCACAAAGTTGCAACATGAGATTAAAAAGAAAAGGGGAACACCAAAGCAGAAGAAGGAGACAAAATCACATCTCAAAAGATCTTGCAAATGAAGCCATTTTGAATTTATCACAATGAATGTTAGGCAAAGGAGTAGCATGTCAACTGGATGCTTCTGCCTGGTAGGTGGGATTATGGATCAGGGACAGACTGAGCACACTAGCAGTTTATATTGCTACTATTCTATTGTCAGTAACTGACAACCTATGGAAACTAATAGAAATTTTGTTATTTCCTTGAGTATCTTGGTCACGATACTTGGTCCAGGGAGGTGACTGAATCGTGAAGGCACTGACCTGATAGCTCGGTTGACCCACTGATGAGTTTGCTGCTGAGTGTTATTAAGAGATGAGGCGCCTTTGGAGGGAGAAGGTCAGGTCTCAGCGAGCACGCCTCTGCAGGGTGTATCTTGTGCTTGGCCCATTTCTCTTTCTGACTCTGTTGTCCTGTACTTCCTGGCTGCCACTGGAAGAGTAGCTTTCCTCTGCTATCCTCATCCGCTGTGATGTTTCTGACTTGAAACCAGCTAACGGTGCACTGAAACCTTTGAAACCACAGACTGGAATAGGCTTTCAACCGTTACGTTGCTTCTCTAGAGTTTGTTTTTTTTTTTCATTAAATTTATTGGTACATTTTAAGTATATTAAACGGTTACATTCATCATTAGGATCTTGGTATTTTTTTTCTCCCATTCCCCTTTCCTCTATTCACCCACTCCACCCTTCCTTCTCTACAAAACAGTCCAATTGCTCAACAGCTGCAGACTGGATAAAGATGTGTTTCTTTTAATCAAATAGAGCACTACACAGTCATAAAGAATGAGAAACTAGAGACATCCACTTATAGCTGAGTGGAGGCACACTGAGGCCACATTCTTAAGTCAAATAAAGAGGGCACATGTGTAAATACCGAATAGTTTTTCTGGTGTGAAAAACTAAAGAAGGGTCAAAACGTATAACTGATTTTGTAAAATAGGAAGAAAATGTCTAAAGAAGTGGGGGAAGTAGGAGGGGTGGGGAAAGGAAATAAGAGAAAAGAAAAATACAAGAAAAGGAAAAACATGGAGGTTTTGTCACAATGAGGAAATACTGACTAATGCATCACTGTTTCAGTTAGATCTTTTCCTGACCACTGCACGAACACTGGAGCATTTTCTGCGTGCTGGGCTCCCTCTCTTCTTTCTTTTTCACATTTTTCCATAATCAACTTATTTTTTTTTCTTCTTCTTATTTTTTAATAATTTATGCTTTTGTAGATCACCCACTCCTTCCATAATTAAAATATAAATCCCATGAAGGCAAAGTGTGTTTTGCTGTGTTCACTAATGTATTCTCAGCAACTAGTACAGAGTCTGGGAAATAACTGGCCCTGAATGAGTGAACAATGAAGCAATAAATGAATAAAGTCCACAAGAACTGAGCACAGCTAAATACTCATACAAATGTGTATTTTTTGCTGAACAATAAATTTTAAATCCATTGTATATTTGATTCCTCCCAAGTTAAATTTGTCTCCCTTTCTTTATTTTATTTTCCTTTAAGTCCAGTGGTTCTGCTGAAGTATATCAGGATGGTTAATTCCTCAGAGAAAGTGTCCAGTCTGCTCTGCTGTGCCATCACCACTGTTATTGTTGGCAGAAATGCTGCTCGTCCTTATTAGTATTGCCCACGTGTGAAAGCACGTCAAATCACCAAAAGGGACCAGCTAGCCTTCCATAGAGAATCTTAGAAACCTGATTTAGTATTTTGAACAGTCTCTCAGTTGTTAGTCATACAATATTCTGTTATCTCCCTGCTTTTTTCTTGCCATAAAATTTTGTATATGTTTTTACTGTAATTGTTTTGGCTAGCCTTTTTTCCAATTCTCATGAAGCAGAACAGTGTTCAGTTCCCCTGATCAGAGGGATCTTTCTGAGGCCTAATTTCTCAGAAGCAACGGACACCGTGGTTGCAGGCACACAAAGAGCCCCATGAATGTCTAGCGCACTTTCAGAGTGTAGCGCCAGCTTCACCTTACCCAGGCACCTTGATTTTCTTTCAACATTTACTTTCTGTGTCCCTTTCTATTTAAATTACTTTAACTTTATTTCTCTTGATATATAGCAGACACAAGTAAAGTATGCAAATCTTAAGGGCAAACACCCATGCCACCCTCATCTACATGTAGATAAAGAGCAGTATTAGAAAGCTCAGTGCACCACTGTGCCCCATCCCAGTAAAGTGCCCATCCAAAATAAATGACCTTTGATCTCCATCAAACAGTTTTATTGATTGAGATGTAAGCTACACTCACACGCATGCAATGCATCCTTTTTAGTTATGAGTTATAGCTTAGTTCAGTATAGGTTAGTTGAGTTCTGCATTTCATATAATTAGGATGGCATTATACATAATACATAATCTTTTAGTATTTGGTTTCTTTCTGCCAATGCTATGTCTGTAAAATCCATTCATTCATTTAATTTGCTTAAGCTATTGGTAGCTATTGGTATTTTTATTACTATATAAATTCTACTACATAGACATACCACAATTTATCTATACACTACACTGTTCTTGGACATTTAGGTTATTTAAATATTTTAACTATTAGGAATTATACTTCTATAATCATTTTTAATTTTTCATTTTGTATTAGTATATGTTTGCAATACATAGAGTTTACATTCCTCTTTTTTTTGGTTCCCGGGGATTGAACTAGGGTCCTTGCGCTTGCAAGGCAGGCCACTGAACCACTGAACTAAATCCCCCGCCCAAAAATGTATTCTTTTTTTTATGCTTTGCATTCCTTAAATAAGCTGAATTTCCTTAGTTTTCTAAAAGCAAGCAAGCAAACCCAAAACCCAAAGAACTATACCAACCTTGTTTTTTTTTTTTTTTTTTTTTTTTTTTTTTT
>NW_022900916.1:50615630-50628719 GCF_012274545.1 Fukomys damarensis | reverse complement strand
TTTTTTTGGTTGGGTATTGAACTCTGGTCCTCATGCTTGCAATGCAGGTGACGGAATCACTGAGCTAAATCCCCGGGCCCTTACATTCCTCTTAAGGAGTTAGAATTTGTACATAAATACATCTTAATTCTTTTTTCATTCCATTTCCCTATATCCTTAGCCCTTTAAAATTTTTTCTCTTTTATTTTTTGAGATAAGTAAGGGTATTGTCAAGTCACTAAGCTATTCAGCTATTCATATCCTCCCGCCTCAGCCTACAAGAGTACTAGAGCCATATACTACTGTGCCAGGCTTGCCTTTTCATTGTTAATTTGTAGTGTTTTACTGATCCTGACTTTATTCTCTTTTGTGTGCACACCTATATGTCCATATGTAATAGTGCATATATGTGTTCACATATATATGTATGCATACACACTCATATATTTTTTTCACTACTCAAAGACTATAAAAATAAATTTGATTTTTAGCAGCCACTTTGCTTTAGACAAAAGTAGAATTCTTTTTACATTCTTCAGAATTAGATATTCTACATAATTATTTCTTTGTTGCCTTCAATATAGAGCTTTGTATGTCTAGCTGTTAATCACTCTAATTATTTTGCGGCCAATTTTTCAAACATGTTTATTACAGCACATCTCATCCCATATGATGTTTATATAATGTGGCTTTGCCATCTGCCCGCTGATAGAGTCTATTTCCTTCCCTTAAAATGGAGAAACTTCTGACGGTGGTAGAAATAATACTATATCTGAGGTATGATGAAAAATACAGTGAATATTTAAATATAAAAATGATCACAGTAAAAGCTATTAATTCCCCTCAAAATACTATCTCTTCCTTCCAACACACTTATCTCATAGTTCTTCCAACTTTCTGAAGCAATTTTCTGGGAGTCCTCTTTTGTGTGTGCCTTTAGTTGCATTGTTATAGCTGGCTCGTTGTCTTGAAATGATTCGAAACCTTTACTTTCATGGTTATTTTGAATTTGGGGAAGAGCCAGAGTAGCACAGTGACAGAGCTGCTGAATACAATGGATGAGGACACTTCCTCTCCACTGGACGGCAGTCAGTTGCAGACTTCACAGTAGTGAAGACTGATCACACCTCATAAAGACACTGGCAAGAGATGGCTTCCAGAGCTACTTCAAAAAGTGGCAAGAGTGATGGAATGCGTGTCTTCAAAGGGAGGGGAAGCATTCTGAGAGAGGTGAACGGCAATGTGTCTTTTAATGTAATAATTCATCATTTTTAAATGAAAGAAATTTTACCTTCCCTGTATATTTTAAGCACACTTTATAACTCTTAAGGCTCAGTCATGAAAGCCAACTTCACTCTCTTCCTTTGGGAATGATTGCTCTTGAAATCCAGCCACCATCTGGGAAGCCCGAACAAGGCCGTGCCAAGAGCCCACAGAGAGAGGTAACTTGACGATGTTCTAGCTGACAGTGCAACTGAGATCCCAGCTGACTAGACCTGAAAGGCAAGATGGCTCTGCACGAGTCTGACACCTAGCTGCCAATTCACTTTCAACATTATTTAAACCCTCCTAACTGAGCCCCAAAGCATTGGGGAACAGAAACAATCCATTCTTCTGACTGCTCAAATTCTGTACCTACATAGCCCATGAAGAGAATAAAATGGCTATTTTATGATACTAAATTCTACAATGACTTGTTAAATAGCAATAGTAACAGAAAAAGAGGCTTTCTCTAATGCTTTCACTTAAAAGTTATGAAGGAGAATCTGGGTAGCATACTAGATTTGGCTAAGTTTAGGGTATATTTTCATTTTCTTCCTGTATTTCTAGTTACTCTTTCCATCCATGCACCTAAGTGGCAAATTTCTCAGAGAAAACATTTTAGGTACAACATCCATGTTCTAAACAAACACTTGTGGCAGGGCCGGGCAATTTAGCTCAGTTGGTTCTGCCACTTGCTTCTCAAGCACAAAGTCCGGAGTTTGATCCCCGGCACCAAAACCAACCAACCAACCAACCGTAAATGCCTATAGCAGGTGGAAAGTTACCTCTAAGGTCAGGGCATCATTCTCAGAAAGGCCTAAGGAGATATTTATGTGGCAAGTAGTTAAATGTTCATGGACAACGTGATACAAAATATACAGCTTTGCTAATTAAAAAGTAAAAGATTATTGAATAATTTCATGACAAAATTCACTACCTTAGGTAGTAAGAGGCTAACTAACTGCTTTCACACCACATCTCACATGGGAGGTGGAAGGCAGGCTACCTCTGAGAAGAGATGTACAGTGGTGCAAAGCACTATCAGTCTACCGCGGGTTCACGTGAATATTCCGTTTGGTAAATAAGTAGAGGGAATGTTGAGCTGCTTCCATGCTCACATTCAGACTGCCAGAGACCCTACCGTTTTCAGTGCATGCCTTTTTTTTTTTTTTTTTTTTTTCTGGTACTGGGATCGAACTCGGGTCTTTGGGCTTGTGAGGCAGGCGCCTGAACCACTGAGCTAAATCCCTGGCACTCAGTGCCGTGCCTTCTAAGCTGGAAGCAGAGAAGAATGTGGGGAGCGAGTCAAGAAGGTCCTTTGAGGTTCCGTTTTGGGTGTGAATGTGGGACATATTACTGCTAGTTATGCATCTGCTGCCCGAGTATGGCCACATTTAACAGCAAAGGAGTCTGGGGTATAGTTGTTCACACAGGAAAAAATGAAGAAGTTGGTTTTTTGTGAGATATAAATAATCTCCGTAACAAACATACCAAAAATGCCTTTAAATAAATTAAGGGTATTTACAGATAAGGACTGTTTAAGAAATTAAAATAGAACATAAGTGTCATTTAGCAATTCCTCCGGTGTTTTCCTTCCTGCTTGCCTTTGCTTTGCTCCAGCCATGGCTGATGTCTGAACTCATTCTGCTCCTGACCCTACCCGCTCAGCATGTAACACTGAGACATTTTCTCTAATCAGAGTGTCTCATAGCATAGAAAAATAATTCAAAATGTGACTGCAATAAAGAAAGTCATAGGTACTTTGGAACTCAGTGGTCATTCTCTGGTTGACTAGTTAGCTAAGAGATTATTCTGACATGACATTTTATCTCTATCTTTGTCCAGTGCATATTGTGTAGATTGAGAAAAATCTCTGCAAATTAGCTTTCTGTCCTTGTACTCTATTCATAGTCTTTACCATTGGATAATCTGAACAGAATGATATTTGTGCTTTCAAATTAACACAGAGCATGTGTAAGTCAGATATGAAAAATATGAGTAACAATTATTAAATATCGATCCAAAGTAGAGTAAAGCAATTTAGTGACTTCTTACAAAGTCAGATGTTTTCAGCTTTCTCCATAAAAATGAGTTAAAAGTTGTCATAGTATACTATACTAAAAATGTACCCTAAAGATGACAAACAGAAATTTACAGATGTTACAGTATACTCTCAAATTTTTTAAAAAAATTTCTGTTCAGTGAAGGACAAACTTTGCAACCATGGCACATAAAAAGAAAATTACCAAAAGGGCAAATACAAGTCTTTGCTTCTTTTTTAGTGTTATCCACTTATCCCTCTAGTTAGTTTAACTATTGGGTCATTAGAAGCCCCACTTTTAATCTTCTGTATAAAATGTTACAGACATGAAAACCATGATGATTATCATGGGCACCTTTCCGCAATAACATTTTTATATCGTCTTCAGAAATGCTGATTTTTAATGAGTGTAACACCAAATTACATTGTTCAGAAAAAATTGAAAATATTTCTGATATTGCCCCCCCCAAATATATGCATGATATTATTTTTATTCACTCGGAAGTTTAAGGAGATCTTTTAAAAATAAAAGCCTACATTTTACAAATTATCTGTATACATTTATTTTGAATGAAATTGTCCCTTAAATTGATGTCAAGGACATCTATTAAAGTTGAAAATACTAGAAGATTCTCTTTTGATTTGAGAATGTTCAGTCATTTTATCTTTGAGCAAAATAAGTGCACATTGAATAAAAATCACATTTTGAATGTCTGAATGATGCTGAATTCTTTGCAGCTATGTTTAAATCTGCAGCAACTACCCAAATTACCTTTAGTTTAAAAGTTCGTTAAATTCAGAGTGTCTAATGCATATTTTAATAAATACAATGTTGCGACCTTAACGAGGACTGCATTTGTCTTTAAGTCCACATGATAGTGAAAGCTTAATATTAAAAAAAAAAACTTTTGTCTAGCAAAAGTGATTTGAAGATGTTTTGCTTCATGCATGTGAACTCAGCAGGTGATTCTTGCCTATCTTTGATGTCAAACAGCACAAAACTTCAGTGAGTAGTAGCTTCAGAAATGCAATAGACATAGCTGAGTCTTCATACGAAGCTCATGCTTGAACTACATCAGAAGAACTGACATCTATTATGGTGAGCAAAGACAAGTGTTTGAAAAGAGATTCAAACAGAAGTGTCAGAATTTACAGTGCATAGTTTTATATAAGTTGATTTTAACCAAGCATATCCCTATGAACTCTGCAGGATAGAAAAGAAATTTCAAAAGGTAGAGAAATTGTTGTCATCTAAGGGCAGGGAATGTTTTAATAGCTTAAGGAAGAACATTTCTGAAAGGTTATGTGGTGATCCATTTACTTTGACTGAGTAATAAGGCTTGTCATTGTGATCGTGCAGTTTTTAACCCTTAGAACAATAGAAATGTCTGTGAACCGGAGAGCATAAAGGCATACTTACAGACTCAGAAGAAGCTTGAGGCCCATTTTTTAAAAAAGTTTCAAGTTTTAGGCACAGTCACTAGAAGTTGTCTAAGTCATCTAGCCACCAAGAAGAAAAGAAATCCCAAGAAACAAGCAAACAAAAAACCCTAATTGTCCTAGTGAATCCTATTCACCTTATCAAATACAAGGTAGGGCAAATTCAGCTGTTTCTAAACTGATATTTTCCAAAGAAAACAAACTTTAGCACCATTGGCTGTGCTTCTTAGTCATGCTTACTTTTATGCCCAATAATTCATGGACTTTGGGTACATTTTATGAAGAAAAGATTGTGTGTTTGTGAGAGTATAAGTGCATGAGTGTGTGTGTGTGTGTGTGTGTGTGTGTATGTGTGTGTACACACAGAAGTACTGTTATGGACCTCTATTGGGTAAAGGTTTGTTTGAATTTGTGTCCTAAGGGCTTAATGACAGCAGTTTCCTAAAACTCTCCCTCAGGGGTCTGGTATCACAAACTAATCTAATTGTTTTTCTAGCAATGCTTCTCCACCTCTTACCCAAACAGATTTAAATAAAAGAGAAACTGCTTGGCTAAAGCACAAAAACTCAATTCCTATGCAGCAATTTCCAGCTTGTAATCAACACTTCAGCAGTGTGAGATCTACCTCTTCTTAACCCACAATTAGCACAATTAATGCGCCACATGCCAAACCACTTGTTTAGTTATTATATTCTAATGTTTGCTTTTAACAACAAATTTTCCCCTCTAGATTAGCTGATAAAGCCTCTTCCCAGGAAAAACAATCTGGCTAGTCAAATTTAAATTTGTCACTCCCTTGAGTGCCACATCTTTGTTCTTTTAGATTTAATTAATGGAAGTAATGTATTACATTTAAACAAATACTTTCCTTTTTCCTTCTAAAACGGTTGAAGCCTTTAGAAAAAAAAAGAGTAGTCTAAGACACAAGTTCTAGGCTGAGCCAGTGTGGTTAGGGACATATCATATATCTTAGGACCCCTTGTTTTTATTTCGCCTAACAAAAAGTGAGCCATAGGAAAGCAAATTTAACAAACATTCATGGAGCATGTATTGTTTACAAAACATGGGTATAGTGTTTTGGGAAGTTATGATACAATAATAGTAAAAAATCCAACTGTTCATTGAGTTGGTATTGAATTAGCTCCTCCAATCCAATTAAAACTTATGCCCTTTGTAGAATTTATAAGATCGGGAGTAATTTTATTTGTTTAATGTATTTCCCTAAAATACAGAGATCATACAAGTCTTCTGCACTGCCTCATGTTTGATATGTTGCAGAATTCCTGATCCATAATGTATGATCAGTATCACTTTTGTAGAATAAATTGCTAGATATATCAAATGTTTTATATGAATCATCTCATTTAATCTTCAAAATATGTATATATTATTATGGTGGTTTTACAGATTCTGCAATTGAAGCACACAAGTGTTTAGTAAAGATGTGTGGTGATATCTTTCAAACATAGATGCATCAGATTCTAGTGCCAGATATGGGAAATATTTTACCAAGTTTTAAATTCAGAGAGTTCATCCAAGGTTTGTGTTGCTGAAAAATAGTCTTCAAGAAATAATGTCAAAAATTTATAATCAGGAAGGTAGAATAGTGCATAATTAAATTGTAGAAGACAGACCGACCACAAATGGATATAAAAGAGATTCAAATATCTATTTAGGAAAAGAAGTTTACTGGAAGACCATGATTGATTTCATGAATTTTGTATTATAATTGTGTTCTATTTTATAATTTCTTCCTGCTGCAAAGATTTAAAAGATATATTAACTCATCTTATACCTTTAATCTGCATGTTATTACAAGTGTTATCACACCTGCTTCAAAATCCTGTCTGCTCATTGCAACATACAAGCTGTCTTGGAGTCTTCATGAACTTTGTTTTCTTTTGCGAATGGGTAATATTTTACTATTTCTTTATTTGAAAGCGATTTTAATTTGTAACCAGTACACTGTGAAGTTCATATTCTTGAAACTCTGAATTTGATTATATTCCTTAGACGATGTCAATGTACTTTTGCTTTTGTAGGCAAGGAACTTAGTACCAAAATATGAGGTGAGACACGGTGGTAATTCAAATCTCAGTTCTGCTTCTACGGCATTACTGGACTGCTTGAGTTCTGTTGGGTGCAAAGACTGTTGATCCTCCAGAGATCTGAACAGAGTATACGTAGAGAATTTGTGTCTGCCCTTCTCTAATTTTTTCCTTTCCTAGTTGGGTCTTGCTATGTAGTCCAGGCTGGCCTTGAACTCACTGGCCTCCCAAGTGTTGAGATTACAGGTATGTACCACCACACCAGGCTTCCCCCTAATTTTTGATTGGTTCTGGTTACCCTGCCTGCTGTATTGAGATTTTCCCTATCATTAGTGACAGTATTTTCTTTGTCAGTGTTTTAGAATTCATACTGTACAGAATGGAGCCTTTCTTCTAGTTTACAACTGTAAATATACCAAAATCATAGAATTTTCATATATTTATTGAATTTGCTGTTTGCTTCCCTCGACCGTCCATTCTCCTTCATCCTCTGCCTGCTTTCGGTTGTTTTCCAGTGCCTTAGGATAGTTACCTGGGTGACTTCTTTTTTAATACTTTGTTCAAAGTTAATAGTTAGTGGAGAATTGCTTTGAGAGCTTACTTGACCTTCACCATAAAGCCTCTGTGGGGAATAAGATCTAAGTAACCCAGATAAGTTTGACACGGTAGAAATGGGATGGTGGTGATAGAGGAGCGTGGGGAACAGAAGACTTCTGTGCCGGAGGAAATGTTTGCTCAGTGATACTGAGAAATCAGGTTTGCAGCATGTTGAGTTTGTGGCACGGTAAAGAGAATGCTGAAGTATTTGGTTACTTATGTGGCCCTGCGCCTGTGAAAGAATGTGAATATGGAGAATAGATGGATAGGGTAGGAAAGCAAGGGCTCAAGAAGAGCCACTTAAAAAAGTTCCAAAAGGAATAGGAGGGGGGGAAGGATTGAAGGGAGGGCAGGGGAATGGGGAAAAGATAAGAACCCAGATATATCATGTCAGGGTACAAGTTCCCAATGACAAATGTAACTGTATTGTATGCCTAAAATGTACCGATAAAATTAATGGGGAAAAATTCCGGAAGAAGGCTTTAAATGGCAATCGTTGGGTAGTGGGGGCCATAGAAAATGTCTGGACACAGTAGACAGAGGGTCATATATATCTTAGGATCATCTCCGATGATGGTACTGGCGATGTCATGGTGACTTTTCAAGAGGTTGTCACAATAATCCAGAAAAAAAAGTCAAAATTGAAGCTCTTTAAGCATAAATGCATCTGAGTTATGAAAATATAATTAAAGTTCCAGAATATTTTCCCACACATATACCATATAGCAGTTAAAAAGATGTCTAAACTAAAATCTTCTCACCATGGGAATTTACTTATTGGAATATTTTATTGATATTAAATTCATCATAAAACATGTATGAATTGTGATTTCAGCTTGTAACTAACATTGGACTCATTAACAAATTTAAACATTAAATATATGTAATTTTTGACAATTAATTAGCATTAAACTTGAGAGGATGAGAGGGAATATAAATTGACATTTTTAAGTTGCTTACTATGGGTCAGGAATGCTATCATTTTTAGTGCTTACTGGAACCCCTGAGAAGCTGTCATTCCTATTTCTATTTTACAGATGTGGAAACTGAGGACCACAGAGTTTAGTAGTCACACTTCTAAGGTCATACGGCTAGTAGATGGGAAATTTACTATTTAAGCCCTAGACAATCTGATTATAATTTTTTCCCATTTTCAGCCTAACTTTGTTTTAATATTGAGATAGTGAAGGTGGTGGACAAGCTGAGGTCCTTTTTGAAGAAACATCCACATCTCCTCTCCTTTAGCGTCCCTCAGTGAATTACAGTGAATATTGTATCAATGAATGACACAAGTTCTATGGAAATGCAACAAAAAGCGATCATTCTTAGTACAAGCCCAGGAGTTTTCATATGAAAGAAAATTGGTGGAATTACTTCTTAATGGGGTAAAATGTGAAGAAATATATTTTGTAAAAATGTATGAGATAAAAAAAGTGATTTTTGTCTGGGTAACTCAACTGTTTTGATGTTTTTATTAATTAGCAGAGGTACTAAAAATATACTAAGAAAATAGAGCAAATTTTAGAATGAATGTCTTTAAAGTAACATTTTCAGGCTGGGGATTTAGCTCAGTGGTTCTGCCGCCTGCCTCACAAGCATGAAGACCGGAGTTCAACTCCCGGTACAAAAAAAAAAAAAACAAAAAAAAACAAAACAAAAAAAAACACGCATAAAGTAACATTTTCATATGGTACAACATAAATCCATAGACTGTTTAGCCGTTCATAATTTACAAATGTTACATATATCTCAGTAATCATTGCAGATATACCCTAAATTTAAAACTATGTCATTTTGTCATAATTTTAAACTTTTGCTGCTCATCGTCTTCTAGCTTTTCTCTAAGAAATATAAAAAAGCAAAAAGAATGTGCTGTACTATTTGGAAAAGGAATCATATGAACTTCTTCAGATTTTAGTTAGCTATATATAACAAGGAATGCCAACCATGAAAACATGAGTTGCGGAAGAAGCAGGTCATAATAGAGGCGAGGAGGAATTGTAGAGTGGTTGTACAATAGCACCTGAGTACAGTTTGCTGATAAAATATTTTAAGGTTGTTTTGGAGTGGGCCTTGGACAACAGAGGGAGAGAATCACTGCATTTGAAAATACTGACCCGCTTTGGTCATGAACTAAGGACAACTTGTAGCTGATTGCTATGATTTCTGTTTTACCACCAAATGGTTCTGCTGCTCAGTAAGCATTGCTGTGGACAATTTGGTTTTAAAAACTAAGCTCTACAAATCAATCTGGAATTAGACTCAAAGTAAAGTAAAAAATATTTGATAATCCAAACTCACCTCGATCAGTGTAATATGCCATCTTCACAGGTTTACAAAGGTCCTTGCAGACTCATGGTAAAAAGATCACATCAAAATTCCAGTTCCAACAAGATTAGTTAATTAAATAAATTTGTGAATGCTATTCTGAGCTATGGATAATTATATATGTATATATGTATGTATTATATATATATACACACACATATATATAATCAAGCATGTCATTTTTTGTTGGTTTTTCTTTTTTAGGATTGCTAGTAAATATTTACTTATAGACATTTTTGTTATATTTTAATATTTTTCTATCCAGAAAAATATTTGAGAATATTATTTTATTTAGCTTATTCTAAAATTATATGATTTTCTATTTGTGGTGCTGAATATTTTATCAATTAATTGTACATTTATATACTGTTTTAGCCGTGATCTCGTTCAACAGCTCTTCATGGTAATATGGTGCCACAATTAGCTACCACATCCACAATGGCCTCACCAGTTTAATTATCACTTCACCCTTGCTTGGACCATAAGAATGTCGTGAAGTAGTATCAACCTATTAATAAAGAATGCTCACTGTCTGTGTTGCATGGACTAACACTCATCTAATAGTCAGATAAACTGTCTAGAGCTGGACATGAGACATGTATAATCACAGATATGTCTAACTTTAGTATTTCTATTCTTTCTGCCATGCTGCTTACCATTCCACTAGATACTGGTAAACAGAACTCCTAAACAAAGAAATAAATAAATCTTTCATGCATACAGATGACAGATAAGCAGGTAAATTCATATCTATCTGATTTAAGTAGATGTCATTTAATTTTTAGGATTAAATCACTCCTGTTGATTTTTAGACTTCATTCTTTGTGCATCTTTTAAGGCATCGGTAACTGGGACCACAGAAAACAAACGGTCACCAAGAACTGAAGGACTCTAAGATAAAGAACGATGATTCTGACAAAGATAGCTACATTGTTTTAACAGTAACTTCCCGTTACTTCTGTGTTTGGGAGACAGTCCTGACGGGATTGTGTAAAAAAGAATGAAAAGTGAACTCTTTTGTCCTATGGTGCAATAAAAATTTACTTCTCTAGATACAGACTTTGTCAACAATTTTAGTGTGTCTTTTCTGGAAATGAGGTTGGATGTACACAATGATTGCCATTTTCCTTATTTGGCCAGAATCTCCCTGACACCAAAACTTGTTAACTAGCAATTAAAGACAACTGGTCAAAGAAATTGTGTTTTCAAGAGGATGAATGTGCCTATGGACTCCAGCATGTACTGTGCTTCAATGGTTGTTCTAAAAATGATGAAAACATTTACAGAACAGTCTAAAATGCAAAATAAAGACATGTTTACCTAACAAAAGTTGAACTTCGAAAGTGTTTTGTTGAAGTTGTATGTATGACAAGCTATTCTATTCCTTCCAAAATTTTATAAAGTGGTGAGAAAAGCTATCCTCAAACAATAGAGCAATGAATTTGAAAATTCCATTTAATTTCAGAATTTCACCCCATATTTTTGCCCAAAAATGCCTTAAACAGGTCCCCAAATCATAAAGCAGACACATATGAGGCCTCTGTCATTGAAATCTGAAGTGTGAAACATTTCTACGGAGTTTTAGGCCAGTTTATGGCACTGATGAAAAAAACTCAGAACATAGGACAAAGGCCCAATCAAATGTCAAATCAATCTTCTTAGTGATATCAAGAATACAAAAAAAATAAATAAATAAAAAGATGAAAGTGAAGTAACAAATATTTTTAAATTTCTACTTTATGTTTTTCAATAGTAGTTTAACACAATTTAAAAATATATGCCTGGACAATAATTCTAGACTTAATCAAGTTAGGGTGCCCCTAGTACTACAGTTAAATCTGCCCATGACAATAGATAATACTCTTACATATAAAGAAAATCTGCGCAAAGCATTTGGTGCTCAACCAGCTAGAAAAGGGCCTCGATTTGAAAACTTAAAAGCTAAATGTGTTCTCTATCAAAATTACAAACTACTGCTCTGATATATTTTTGGGTCATTTCACCAGCAGTGGACCACAGATATAAGCTTTATTAAAAAATGGTGGCATGTTTTAAATGTCCATTAATGTATGTTTAATTGTAATGAAATGCCTATAAAAGTCCATGTGACATCTACATGAAGATCAAAACTATTAATTTTAATCATCACTAACTCAGTGGCTATGGAATGAATTAGAATGTGTGTTCAAAAGAGAAAAATACAAATGTAGAAAGACTGAATATGAATAATAATTGGTTTATCTTTATGAACAGAGTCAAGAAATTTTAAAACTCACATTATATATATATTTATTTATATTTGATTTTATTAATAATTCTGTTTTTAAAATCAACATTTTATTGCATGCCAAAAAATTCCAAATTCACAAAAGTACGTGTTCACTCATTTATTCGTTAACTCAACAAGTATTTATTCAGCAATTGTCAGGCATCAGATATAGTGATGATAAAATATTCTGTCAAGTCACAAGTTGTTCATAGACTTAATTCAAATAGGCATGTACATGATTGCTTAATTGCAATCAGTACAATAGGAATGATTTTGGTAAGTGTTATGTGCCCAGAGAAGAGACCAGTCAATTCTGTTGTACAGGATATGGACATGGGAGGTAGTGAGTACTTGATAGAGATGAAATCCTTCAAGAGTTCTCAAAAGAATGAGTGGTAAGTAAAGGCATGGAAAATGAAAGATTACTTCAGGAAGGAAAGAGAAGCTACACAGTTGTGTGGAAAACCGGTGTCCTCTGAAAAGCAGACCTTGTACATTTTAGATTAAGTATAGGGGGATATGATGGGAATCAGGGGAGATGAAGGTAGGGAGCAAGCTGAGAAATGTGGATTTCTAGACCCTGGGATGGACGGAAGAGTTAAAGCTGTTGAGTAATGTGGTCAGGCTGACCTTTTTAAATGACAACTGAATTTATAGATCGAATAAATATCACACAGGATCAGAATTATAGATAGGCAGAAAATCAATAGAAAACTACACTCCCCCAGAAGGTGAAGACCAAGGCAAAGACAGTGACAAGGGAATGCATGAGAAGGGTAGAGCCTATAGAATAAACAAGAACTTGAATTTAAGAGTGGATGGAACACATTGCACAAATCTGTAGGATGACTTCCGTGCTTTTGACTTTGTGACTGTCAGATTGTACTATCATTTACTAGAATTTTAAAAAGCACTGGGAGAAAATTCCAGAATGAAATACTGAGTTCAGTTTTGGACATGCTGAAATGTTTTTGTGGCTCTAAGATGTGTTTGAAAAGATCTGACTGACATCAGCTGCTTATGTAAATGTGGCTGAGGAAAAAGATCCAAATCAGAATTTTTGCAATAACTGTAATATATCTATGTTTTAAATGTCTAATCAGTATATATATATATATATATAT
>NW_022900916.1:50594671-50615613 GCF_012274545.1 Fukomys damarensis | reverse complement strand
ATATATATATATCTGTTAGTACTTCCAGTGTGTGTCATATTGGCAAATAGGCAAAGCTGTAAAAGCACCTATGACAAGTACGATAGGTATAGCAGAGGACTACAAATTTTGCTATCAAAAGTTTAAACTGATAAATACTTGTACTCATGGGCATGGACAAGTGATTCCTTAACTAAATATCAATATAAACCAACTTAATGTATCTGGAAAATGAAAACTTCTCAGTCCAAGGCTCAACCATTTATTTTTATACACTATTTCAAATATACATTTCTTTATTTTCACTGTTTTAAGTGCTGGATACTATTTTTGATGCTATTATTTTTCCTCATTGAGTTTATTGGTACATTTAGGTATGCAGTACAGTTACATTCATCATTGGGATCTTTTACCCTTACATGACAGGTCTTGGTTCTCATTTTTCCCCATCCCCCTGTCCTCCCTTCACCCCTTCCTCCCTTCCCTATTTACAAAAACTTTATTGCCATTTTTTTTCATATTTTTTCTCATATTTTTCTTTTCCCTATTCCCTTTCCCCTACCCTTCCCACTTCCCCTACACCTTTAGCCCTTTTTTCCTATTTCATGCTGTCAATTAAACCATTAGAATTATAATTGTAAATTATACCATTTATGATTATAGTTTTCCACACCAGAGAAACTATTCAGTATTTACACATGTGTGACTTTATTCGATGCTATTTTAGATGCCAGAGAAATCGCAGCAAACAAGACAGTGAAAGTCCAAGGCTTCATGGACTTTACAGGCATTAAAAGTCACTACAAAGACACACATACACACACACACACACACACACACACAAATGAGTCCATATGTTAATTTCAGGTACAGTAAACAAAATGAAAAAAAAAAAGGAAAGCAGAAGGAAACAAAGTATGAAGCATGGGTATTTTAAGAAGGGCCATAGAAGAATTCTTCTTTGCTAAGAGGAATAAATAGAAGAATTGTGGAAAAACATGGGAGAAAAATGTACAAGTCCAAAGGGTCAGCAAATTCAAAGGCCCTCAGGCAGGAATCAGTTTCTTCCACTGAAGGAAAACAAATGCAGCACACTTCACAGCAGAGTGAAGGAAGATGAACTGGCGGAACATGAGGCTGGAGAATATGCTGAGGGTGAATATTGTAGGGGTGTAGTGACTGCCAGGAGCTGTGTGGGTTTCTAGGGGAAGTACAATTTGAATTTACTAGAGGTGAAAATATCTGGTTTCTGTTTTCAAAAAGTTAATTATGGATGCTATGCAGAAATAGGACTGGAGTAGACCAAGATTGGAAATAGTAATACCAGTAAGGAGGAGCCCAGGTGACAAAGGGTCCAGGCTGCACCAGGATGAAGGTGATGGAGTTTGTGAGCTGCCAGTCATATTTTAAAAGCCAGGGGACTTGCTGATGTGTTTCAAAGTATCAGTCCCAATAAACCATCGGTCATAATAACATCCAAGGAATTCACATGTCAAATAAAGCTTGTTAAAGTATAAAAAACAATACCTTTTGCTAAGTTCTATTTTTATCTGATTTTACCAAAATGTTTTGATGGGACAACATATTTAAACAGGTTACTGAATCTGAACACAAGCTTACTTGGAAGGATCTTTCCCTAGTATATGCCTATGATTGATAAGTCATGAGTGTGGTATATTTAAGTAGACGATGTGATTTCTTTTAAAGGACCCTGACATGGGAGACAAAAGATAAGACAGTGTTGTTTCAGTTACTGATTTTTTCCTTATCTTCACCACATTGCTAAATATGTGAAAAACATGCAGGATACTATTCACTCATAGAATTTGGTACTCTATAGACATACAAATCTAACAAATATTTTATTCTCTTAAATAGCAAATTGAAAGTGTCGCCTTTAAAGTATTATGTAGCATGGTGGATGATTGTGAAGATTTTCATACATTCACCAATTAGATTTTATTACACTTGTTACTTTATAGAATGGGAAACTGTTTTGTTCACTTAAAATGCATGTAAAACATTTATTCGAAAACCAGTGACTTTCATTCTGTTGCTTAGAGCAGATGAATCTAACCAAAAGAAGTTTTTAACTCGGGAAAATCGGAGTTTACTTGGGAAATATTGCTAGTGTCTTAATGAAAGTGTCATGCATGCCCCTTCTGAAAATTACCACGTGTGATGAACCTTTTCACATCTGTGGCAAATGCAGACTATGCTGCCTTAAGGGCTTGGCATTTTAAGATAAAAAAGAATCAATGTCGTTATACAGTATCTCTCTAGAGCATCATAATTATTCTGTATGCATACAATATTTATTTAAAACTTAAAATTAAACTTCAAGAGGTGGTCATTTGAAAGCTGGCAGTCAGTGAACAGATCCTATATTCATGAAAAAGAGAATATTTCTTCTAAAAGTTGGGAAATAGATCAAAACAGTCTTTCCAGTTACTGACACTTTAGTCATATAGATGCTTTTTATGTGTCAGATTTATTAATAAAGAAGGTCCTCGGGAACAAGAGAAGGGAATCTTGAAGATATGACTGTCAGTTTTTGATATATCAGGTCTAATTTTGTGGCTGTGATTTTTGGATTGCAGTACACACACAGCATTGTACTGATGTTTGTGTACCTCTTTGTACTCATCATTTGTGATGACTGGAAAAGAAGATAAGGCGGAGATGTTTTGATACAGGATTGAAACTTGAAACTACAGTCCTTCAATTTGAACAGTATTCCTGTTTCATCTTTCTTTTCATGTTACCTTTTTAACTTTTGCCACTGATGTAAAAGAAAAAAAAAAAGAAGAAAATTTGAAAAGATGCCAGGTGTTGGTTCTTATCTGGGTGAAGGATCACAGAAGTAGAGGATAAAATATAGTTTGTAGTTTGTCACAGCAGCAGACTTATGAAGATCAAGCACTTGTCAACAACAACTGTTTGTTCTCCTCTGGCCCTCACAGAATTATTAAGATGGTGACATCTCTTCAGAATTGGTATATTTTGCCAAGATTGTAGCATATAATGTTCCCATTAGTTTAATGGGCTGTATTCTGTTATGATGAATACAGTCTTCTTGAATTGCTTTTGGCTGCTTCCTGAAATAAAAGAGTATCATTGTGTTACAAATAAACTGGTCATTGTGTAATTCAGAATGGTATGCTGTCTTTTATGTCATCAAAAATAACACACACACACACACACACACACACACACAAAACAGTTCCAGAAACTGGGATAAAGCAGTTTATTTTTTTAATATCTAAACTTAGAGTGAAACAAAATTGAAAAGTTAAAAAAAGGTGTCAATTTCTGCCCTTTGTTTGGTAATCATCTTACTTTCCTTACCAAATAAACAATTTTATTTTCTGCTTTTATTTACACAAATAGACCAGCTAATTGTGTACCACTTTTGTATTATATTATGCAATTCTTGGTGACAATCCTTATTTTTGGCCAGAGATCAAGAATGATGAATAATTTATTTTCACAATTTTTCTTGACTCCTGCAGATATCAGTCCATCCTGAATGTCTTACATGGTAATCCACACTCAATTCAGATTAGATCTGAGAATCTCATTTTGGCGAACACTTTGAGCCTTTTTCAGTTTGCAGTAACTGGTGTACTGCCTCAGGTCTTGCAATAACTCCAGTTAGTCCATGGTAATGTCAACTTCCCTTGGTAGCTATATAAGGCCCTGAAGAATCTAAGAATTTGGAAAAAATTTAGAGCCACCATTAGGGCCCAATTAATAGGAATCAAAAGTGAGGAAGGAATATAAAGAAGAAAGTCACGGGTAGAGATGTGATGGCATTAAACTGTAAAGACATAAAATTTTAGGTGAAAAATATACTCTTCTAAATCCTTCAGGGATTTTATGTTGTTTTAATTTGTACATGGGGTTTGTATTTCCATATGTGCCAAACAGAACCACTAGAGAAAACCAAGTTAAACACAATAAAATTTTATGCATATAACTAATAAAATGACATCATATTTATAATGAACACTTTACAAATTGTGACTTAATCTATGTACCTACTGTAACTTCAGATAAGTCTACATTCATCCAGATGGTTCTAATTAATGGCCAGTCTCAGAAATAAGAAAACAATAATGAGTCAACAGACAAATCCCACAACTTAACAGATCGAAGCAATTTGCCTGAATTGGAAATAACTCAGTATAATCTTCTCAAGTAACTTCTTCCTATTAGCATTTATTATTGAGTTCCAGTTTTTAGAAAATAATATATACATGTATTACTTAAAGCCTTCTACCAGAATACAACTTTCCTTACCAAACTACTAACTGTTTCACTCTGTACAAACAGTTGCTCTCAGGTGAATAGATTAGGAATTGCTTGTATTTCAGCGCTCAAGGAACCTAAGGCAGGAACATTTTGAGTCTGAGCCCATCCTGGGTAAATTAACAAGACCCTGGCTCATTTTTAAAAAAATGAAACTGGGTATGTATGTAGCTTAGTGCAAAGTTCAGGGTTCAATTACTAGTACTGCAATGAAAAAAAAAAAGAGGGAGAATTGCTTTCATTATCTTTGATGTGTTTCTCATCTGATACTCATCTTTATAAACATATACATACACTAGCACATGCATATGCATTTTTTAAATTATTGATTTTACAGTTTAAAAAAATATTTACTGACATATCCTGACTTTTTTATAGAATTATTTTTCTTTTATATTCCATATCTATTTGTCTCTCTTACTCTCCAAGTATGATTTTTATATTTTTCTGGTTAAGAGAAGCATCAATATTTTTGTAACTACTACTTCAGGATACTTTTTCGCCTCTGGGCCAAAGAATGAATAATAAATATACTTCCTTTCTATCAAAGCATTTTTTTTTTCTGGATTTAATGCTACCTCCTTTTCTTTGCATTTCTATAAGCATTTTTCATTTATATTTTATACAGATCATATTATAAATAAATTTATTAAAATAAGTACTCCAAAAACAGGGCAAAGTTCTGGAAGTGTCATACCTCAATTTTAAGAACAGTTCTCGGCAGCCACAGCGCTCGCCTTCCCTTCTTGCTTTAATCTACACTCTCTGGATGTTGGGTAGCTGATAACCTGCTGATCTTCTCTATTTTAGACCTGGATTCTTGGGTCTTCTTCCTAGTGTTTCTTCTTTTATTCTGAATTCTACATGTATACCTTTCTAAGAAACAGTGCATAGAAAAATTACTCATTCGCTTTACACCACTGAATATCCGAGTATATCTTTATTCTACCCGATATAGCAATGATGACTTAAAAATCACTTGATATAAACCTTTTGGGCATTGAGGCACAGTCTTCTGAAACTCAGAGTTGTGTACTTCAGTTTCCTGAGTATTTCTCCACGGTTTGCTTCTACTCTTTAAGAAGTTCTTAGGTCTTCAAGGTACAAGATCCCAATAAATAACATAATTGTACTGTATACCTAAAATGTACCAATAAACTCAATAAAAGAAAAAAAAACACTAGGCAAAACCCAGTCTAGGACTATCTAGCATTCTGAATTCAAATTCTAATACAACTATTTAGTAAAAGAACAAGATCCCATCAGTTGGAAACTGGATAAAGAAGATGTGTTTTTTCTATAAAATGGAATATTACTCAGCCATAAAAATGATAAATTAGATTCATTCATAGGAAAATGGATACATATTGAGGATATACTCCTAAGTGAAATAAATAAGTCACACGTGTAAATACTGAATAGTTTCTCTCTTGTGAATAAACTGCACTAGTACATAAGATCCTAATGAGATAACTGACATTGTGAAATAGGAAGAAAAGGGCTAAAGGTGTAGGGAAGGTGGGAAGGGTAGAGGAAGGGTAATAAGGGAAAAGAAAAAATGTGAGAAAATGAAAAGATGGAAATAAAGTGTTTGTAAATGGGGAGGGAAGGAGGGGGTGAAGGGAGGGCAGGGACAAGGGGAAAAAATGAGAACCAAGACCTATCATGTAAAGGTACAGGATCCCAATGATGAATGTAACTGTACTGTATCCCTAAAACGTACCAATAAACTCAATTTAAAAATAAAAATAAAAGAACAAGGCAACCCCCCCAAAAAAGAAGTCCTTAGGTCTCACTATTCATCCATAAATACTAAGTGAAATAAGGCAGACACATGATTTTTTCTATTATGAGAAACACCACGATATCTAAATAAAGAGCAAAATAAAGGAAACGTGCTAATAAATGTGGAGGCAGACTCCATAGGGATGACCAAAAATAGCAGGCTCAGGGGGAATAAAATGATCAAGATGTGACACATATATGTATCAATCCTCCAAGTTGAATGTAATCACTAAGTATCACAAACATACAGTAATAGAATTCTATTTTTAAAGGATTCCTAAGATCTTTTAAAAGTCCATTTCCCCAAAGGGTTATGACAAGCTGCGTTGCTAAGCGTCTCCGTTGCGTGTGGCACTCAGCTGGCCCTCTCTGCTTGGAGACAGGTATGCCTTGGTTTTAAAACATGCTACTGAATTGCTGGATAATTTTGTCATTTCTTTTTATGTTTTTATTTCTATATTTTGTATATCTTAAATTTATTGACCTTTTTTTCTTTTCTATAGTGTTTTTCCTCTTTTTGATACGTTTCCTGACATTATCTTCCAAACTTCCTGAGCTTCCCTTTCTCTCTCTCTCTTTTTTGTGCTCTCTTTTTTCCTCTCTCTCTCTCTCTCTCTCTCTCTCTCTGTCTTTGTCTCTCTATGTGTGTGTGTGTGTGTGTGTGTGTGTGTGTGTGTAGTCTCTCTCTATGTGTGTGTGTGTGTGTGTGTGTGTGTGTGTGTGTGTGTGTGTGTGTCTGTCTTTCTTTTTCTAAAAACATCCCATTTCTTATAGGGGTAATATCTTTTATATCAATCTGGATAGTAATTTTTCATAAGCTATTAAGTTTTATTTGTGTCCTATATTGACTTACTTTCTCTTAGCTTATGCTTTTCATTTGTTTTGATCTGAATTTTATGTTGGAAACTTTCCCCAGACACTGAGGGTTCTGTGGCTGTTCATTTATATTGAAAACGAGGTAAAACTGAAGATTAAAACACATTACTCACACAACCGTTTGAAACCTCTTTGTATGTGGGAGGCTTGTTACTTATGGCTATTTATGTGAGGGTTCTTTAAATAGACTATTTACATGAGGGGATTTTGAAATGCGAGTCTACAGTCTTTCTTCTGTTTAATTTTAATTTTTATTAGTATATGTTGGTAGTGCCTAATGATTACATTCACTGTGGGGAGTTGGTACACAACACATTGTGGGGAGATGTACGTAACGAATCTTTGTTCATTCTCCTCTTCCCTTCTCTCTTCCACTGTCTGTCTTTAATCTCAAGAATCCTCTACATCTTAGTGGTGTGTGGGAAGGATGAAGGGTGAAGGACTGGCTGCAGCCATTCTGGAGGGTTTCCTGGGAGAGCTGGGCAGTTCATCAGGCTTCTAGTGCACCAGCCCTTCTCCTCCTGTATGTCTGGTGGCCAGGATGCCAACATTTTAATTTTTTTTTTTTCCTCTCAGAGAATTAAGCTCCAGTCTCTGAGGGGAAGGCCACTAGGGGAAAAGCAGCCTGCAGTAATGTGGTGCGTACCCTACATGCTTACGGTTTCAACACCTCAGCAAGCTTGCTTTCATATTCCTTGCCTGACATTATGCATCTAATGCTTTAGTGGGTGCTTTACTGGGCAAAGGGCTTCAGCTTTCTCAAGTTATACTTCCTTTTTCATAAGATAATTTGAAATTCATTTTGAGGTAAAGCTTTACTGAAAGCTTTATAGCTGACCAGGTACATTAAACTAAATACTTTTCCTCCATCTACTAATTTTGTAATTTTGATGAAGAGAGGAGGGCTTTAGGTTTTTTGAGTGACTTTTTCCACTATAAAATCCCATGCTGCTTATTGCTCTTGTTTCTACTGTCGTTTAGAGGCAGTAGGATTTCTCCCCCTCTGTAGGAGGCTCACATGGACTCGCAAAATTATAATTCTCATGACAAATCTTTTTGTTCTGACCAATAAAATCTACGTGTTTTATTTTATTCCATTTTCTGGAGCTATGTAGTTTAGCCTAAATTTTCAAAAGTAATCACTAGTTTTTTTGAACTTTGAAAATATATTTCTTTAAATCCCATAATGCACATATAGTAAAACCACTTGAAGTTAATTTCTTTTTCCTTAGAAATAGCATTTCAAATAATCAGGCAGATAAGAGTGTGAAATGATTATGTCCACTGAAAACCTCAATGGGAACTGTTAAAGACTTGAGTAATAGGGAGGTTTAAGTAAAAATACTTGGACTCTTTAGTCCAGAGAAAGGTCTAACAGTATCCACAGGTCGAGGCAATAGAGAAAACTCATGGTCCACTCTTCTCCATATTAGGAGGTCAGAGAAGACAATTTAAGCATCAAGTGAACTGCAGAAATTATGAAATTCATAAGATCCCTCCAACCCAACTTTCACCAATACTTTACAGAGTTATAAAATAAGTAATAAGATTGATTAAAGGAAATTTCATATTTATTAAAAGAACATGAGTCACAACAGTAACAATCTCTCACACTAAATCACCCTAAGAATCCTTCCTAAAGATATAAACCATCTCAAATACATGAAAGCCACAGTAATTGTAAAAATTATCAGTTAATTGTGTGTGTGTGTCCACAGTGCAAAGAAGGCAGAAACTAGATTATGTAGGTTCAGAGATGACCATCTCCTGCTGCTGTCTTTGTGAGTCTGCTTCTTTAACTCAGTGATCCCTGATCAGAAGGACATGAGAGTGCACTTCTTTGGTTTTCAGTCTCTCCATTGGTCCAGTGGGCCCACTGCACACACTTGGGACCAAAATGTGTACTTGAGCAACGGCTGAATGACCCTCTCACGCCCATTTGCACACATCTACCCTGAATATAAGACTGTAGCATCTGTCACAGCTTTTGTCCCTTCAGATTCCAGCCTTTTTTCTTTACCCAATCCTGTCTTTTTGTTCTGAATTTTGTGTCCAAGAAGCTAGCCCAAAGTGGGAAATAATGCGGATTTTCATAAAAAGTTGTGCGTATGTCATTTTGCATGATGTATCTCTTGCAATTTTGCCTTTGTATAATCATATTTGATGATCAGCACTATCATTTCTTAATCTGATGATAATTTTGGAAGTTTGTCTCAGAGAGAGGGTCGTTGGGGATTATTCTAGGGAAAATAAGACATTTGTCAGCTTATCTGTTTTGAAGCAGAAATGTAGGATGCGGTGCTGAAGGCTTCATATCACCAGGAATCTGGAGTTCAGCCTGAGTGCAGGCAATGGATGTGATGTGGGAACTGTGTCCTGCAGGAAAATGTGAACTAGGGCGTAGGGAGAACAAAGATACACACAGCTACATTCTCACAGGCACGCACACATGCATACTCATATGCACACATGTCTTTTTGGATGCTAAATTGGAGTAAAAAACTATTACCAACCTCTATGTTTTCATTTAAAATATAGCTAGAAAGGATGAAATTCTAAGTTTCTCAGTCTCATCTGCAGTGAGGAACAGCCACCTTCTACTAGGAAAGTGTGCAAGGAGAGTGAAAACACTGTTAACTTCTTTTCATTTGTGGAAGGCAGAATATAGCCACCTTCTAGGAAAGTGTGCAAGGAGAGTGAAAACACTGTTAACTTCTTTTCATTTGTGGAAGGCAGAATAGAGGCAAGAGGCACTTGGGTCACTAAACCAAGTGACCAAATCCTATTTGCTCAGAGCAGTAGAGATCTTATGGAAAAGATCTCACGGATGGCCTTGCTGAACTGCTATATGAGCCCTGAATCCGTAACCCTGGACATTTTGTGAAACACTGATGCCCTTTCCTGTCTCCAGTATAACAGCTGAAGTCCATATGTTCAGTTACTTAGACCTGGGCACACACCTCTTCTGCAATAATTTAAGGTATAAAGTGATTCATTTTTAAATAGACCACCAAGACCTTTGATAGTTAATATTATATAGTTATATAAAATAAAATATACTGTAAGGCAGACATCTTATAGACTTTATAAATTCTCCAACAGTGAATACAGCATGTAGAATTTCTCAAAGTATTTAACCACGTACCTCGTACTTTCCCAACTTTTTTAGCAGCTTTATCGAGCTACACAATACACAATTAACCAGTGAATTTCAAGTGTAGAGTTCAGTTGTGTTCAGTATGTTCACAGTCACCCAACCTTCACATAAGGTAATTACAGAATATTCTATTACCTCCAAAAGCAACCCAGGAACACTTCATTTGCTAAATATTCTAAAGAAGGAAGTATTGTGAGATATTTTAATTTCATGGTAAAGAATTTTATTTTTACAGAGATATATATTGAACAAAGTGCGCATTATCTTTCAAGGTGGCAACATGGAGTTCCAGCACTTTAATTTCATGGTAAAGAATTTTACTTTTACAGAGATAGATACCTAACAAAATGAGCATTATCTTTCAAGCTGGTAACGTGGACTTGGCAAGAAATACGATTAAGTCAGTATCTAAATTTATACCTTCGGCACTCTTACCTCTACCAATTAGGAACAAAGTTCATATGGCTGCCAAAGGTTAGTCGTTATATAAAAGATGGGACAAAACCATTCCAATAGAAATTCAAATGAGAAGATGGGTGACTTGTCACATTTTAGTCTTATAAAGACTGATCCGAGCACAGTGGATCTCTCACACCTTATTCGTGAGGGTGCAGCTACTGCAAGAAACACACATAGAAATGCCGTGGCTGCTCTAATAGTCCAGGAGAGGAAACAGAAGGGACAGGTGGCTGCCTGGACTTAACTCACTCAGAGCAGTCATCTGTCATCGTCGCGCTCACCGATATGGACTCGGCCATGGACTGAATCGCGTCCCCATAAAATTCATGCGTTGAAATCCTGCAACTGATGCAAATGTATTTGGAGAGAAGGCCCATAAGAAGGAAGAAAGGTTAAGTGAAGTTGTAAGCGGGGGCCCTTAATCTGTGAAAGTGGTGTTCTCCTAAGACAAGGATGAAACACGAGAGATCTTGCTCCCTCTCTGCATGCATCAAGGTGAGGTACATTAGGGCACATCAAGAAGCTGGCCAGCAGGATAAACAAAACCAAATAATAATAATAATACGCTGATTTTGAACTTCTAACTTCTAGAATTGTGAAAAATTCTATTGTTTAAACCACTCAGTCTGAGGTGCTTTGTTTTGGAAAACCAAGCTAATACATCAGGTAACCAAGACAATGCCCTTATTCTTGCATACAGGAAGGAAAAAAGAGAAGATAAGCAGGTTTGATGGGGGTATGACCCAGACACTGTAAATATTACCTCTACTCACTTCCCATTGGTCATAATTTAGACACACGAATACATAAAACCATAACGAAGGTAGAAAAATGTCTGGTTGGATAAACTGTTTCCTGATAAAATTCTGTGCATGCCTCTGTGTGTGTGTGTGTGTGTGTGTGTGTGTGTGTGTGTGTGTGTCAGTGAGAACAGGCATGCGCGTGAAGGCTCATGTCTATGCATGCCACTTTAAAAGCAAGAGGATAACATGAATACTGCAGGGGACTTCCCATGCAGATAAACAACAAGCAGTTTTAGCCAGTTCTTATTTCAGTCTGGCTGAGATATTTTAACAATAATTATTTGTGCTTAGGATCTACTCCTTAAAGATAGATAGTAATCTTGAAGGCCTACTTTTCTAACCAGTTGTTTTCAACAATTATCCCCTTCCTTGTAACATTATTTTGGGAGGGATTTTTCTTACATGTTTGCATCTATCCCTGCATTCATAAAGACTACATAATATCTTCAAGTGGCCTACAGATAGCCCAGAATTTTACAATGTACCGTAAGGGGACCAAGCTATACAAATGGCTGTATGGAATATACTCGTTTGGATTTTATTTTTCTTGTACTGGGGATCGAACTCAGGACCTGGCACTTGTGAGGCAGGCAGTGGAAGCACTGAGCTAAATCCCCAACCCTGGAATACACTTGTTTATTGAAGAAAACAATATGTATGCTGCACACTGTACTGAGATGCTGGGGATGCATGAGTCATTGAACATAATGTATCTGGACCCTGTCCTGTTGGCGTTTAGAGATCAGTGAGCTTATGATATTGGGATGCTTTGTGTGTTTATTTGCATACAAAAAAAACGACCCTTATTTCCAGTAGGCTCTGCTATTAAGAGAGGTCAGAGCACTAAAATAAGACATGTGCTTTCTCTGGCACTCATGTGTTTCTTCCTTTTGAAGGCTGCTTCCTACTTACTGTCAGCAACTGTGCCAGGGTCCAGTGTAACCACAATAGAGCTGCTGGTTCATCTGCATCACGGCTGTGGTCTCAGACACGCTCAGACTTGGTTGGCCCCCTGTCTGTCAGTCAGTCCCCACTACGTAATTCTTCTGTAGTTACTGGTACTAGTGGACAAGTGAAAACAGCTGGCAAATAGTAGATGGGCATGTGAAAGGGATCTTTCAACCTGATAATCTTTAATTAAAAACATAATACAGGTAAGTTCACATCTCAGGGCCACATAACACATAAAAAAATTTATAATGAAATTCAGCTGGTACTTTCTTTCTCTGATGGGCTTTCTTGGATAGAAGCCAAATGGATTAAAGTTGTACCAAATTTGATCATATACCAGGAGGTATTATCATTAAGACTTAATATATACAATTTAGCTTATGCATTTTTATCAGGAGAGCCAAAATTAATTTAATTTTATGTGGGTTAAGGGACAATTAGGGGAGTGGGGGGGCTTTGCAATTGGGTTCAGCTTCTAAATCATCAGCTATGTTTCCTGGGGTGATGTACAATTTTCGTGGTTAAGGGGGATAAGGAACACGGGACAAATGCAATGATGGGTTAATGGGGGCAGAGGATACCCGAGCTGTACCTACTGTGTGGATAGCTGGTCTCCCTTACTACAACAGTCAACAATTTGTATTTCAAATGGCCAATAGTAAAGAGTTTAGCCTCTGTGGGCTGGGAGGTCTTTGTTAGAACTACGTGACTGTAATTATACTCAGCACGGCCAGAAACAGGAATTAAGTGGATGAATGTGGGTGTATCCTAGTAAAACTTTATTTATAGACATTGGAATTAGAGTTTGATTTCATTTTAGTGTGTCATGACATTACATTCTTCTTTTGATTATTTTCTGTCATTTACAAATGTGAAAAGTGTCTAAGCTCATAGAGCATAGCTCATAGGCAGCAGACTAGACTGCTGACATCTGGGCTGGTTTTACCTTTATTCAGACAAGTAGCCACTGAGTGACGGCCATGCACCAACCATGGATCCAAACACCGAGAGCCGTCAGCAAATCAACAAGATAACAAATAAATAAAATCTTTGCCTGTACAGAGTTTCTGTTCCGTGTTTGTCTACTGCCATTGCCTGTTTCCCAGAAGAGTCGTTCTAATGATAATTGTTTATAAGTGTAATAAAATTTCATATCCGTGTTCCAATTAAGGCACAGATGCAGCTACCATTCTGTTGTTTCAATTGCAAGTATGTTCTTTGTACATAGCCTTCAATAACCGTACTATCTCTCTTTCTGTTGTACCTCATGTATTCCTCACCCTTAGAGTAGTACCTGGCACCGAAGAGGAATTTATGATAACCGAATAATATCTAATGATATTTGGTACTTCTGGTTTAATAATTAACTAACACTACTCAGTATAATGAAGGATGAAAAAATACAATCTAAGATCGATTATTTCATGTAACAAAAGAAATGTTGCTAACTGAAAGTGTCATCATTGGGAAAGACATGCTAAACCATGAAAAAATTGTGAGAGTTCAACTCTGAAAATATGGTAATTAATTCTTGAAATAACTGCACCTATATTTTCATTCATTCTGAAAACATATAATACGACTTTATAGTGAAACACAGAAAAAAGTCAAAACCACAAATAAGGGCTGTGGGACTCACGTCACGTGAGAATGTGCCTGACTGCCCCCCCGACTCCGCCGGATGTGAGCACTGGAAATGTTCCCTCATCAAAGGCCTCCCCTCCTTTCTGGAAAGCTCCAGGGCCACCTTGCAAGCATCTTTGGCACCTTCTTGCCATTCTGGTGGTGAGTGGTGCAGAAACATTTTAATTAATGGTGAACTTCTCAAAGTTGAAGTGCAAACAATTACAGCTCAATTTCACTTTTGGCCTCATTTTCCTTATTTCCATTCGCTCCTCCCTTTCCATTAGATGACTCTGTTTCACAGTCTGTAACGCTGGCTAATGGCTCTGCTTATGAAAGAGAAGGCCTTGTTTCTCTCTACTGCAATTAAAAGCAGTAGAGACAAAGAATTATCATGCCAAGCACCTCCAGAGGAGTCCTTCCGAGGACTTCTGCGGGGTAGACATCTCCCTCTTCTCTAGCTGGACAACGATTTCTTTTTGTTTTTCTAGAAAGGATTATGTCTTCATCATAACAACTGTTTGCACACAAGACTGAAGGAAAGTTCATGGCACACATCACAAGTACATCTGATATGTAAGTGAAGTGATCTGTAGCACTGTTAATTAGACCTAAATTCTTGATTTACTATTTATAAAACAAAATTGATTATTACTTCATCAACAACATTTAAAGCATCATTAAGAGAGGTCTGCTCTAGCAGCCTCAGGTTAAATTTTTTAACAAGCACTTTAGTTGCTAATCTGTGTTATTGCCAACATATGTAAACTTCCTAATGCTAATTGCATTCAGCTGTGAATCAAACAATGTCTAATTCTCTTCAGGATTAATTATGCACATGTGCCGCCTGCATTCCTAAACATGGTTCTCATAAATAATAAGAGATATATCTACGCAGATGGGATTTTTCCAACTAAATGATCTGTTTATCATGAATAAAACAAATGACACACACTAGACTTCAAATGCAGAGTCACTGCAACTTCACATACTTTTAGCATTGATGATAACCCCAACATTTGTTTACGTGAATACATTTTTGAACAACTGAACAGCACACCGTGTTTGTTCACACATATTTTTCACCGGAAATGTTTTTTAAAAGTTGAACTGAGAACCAGGAATAGCATAGTTTATTTCAAGTACTACGTAATGGCAATTCTATATAGTAGAGAGTCAAACACTTCAACACCCAGGGAATTCTTTGAAATGGACTTTGTAACTAACCTGATAAAATGTTATACAGTCTTCTAACTTTATAAAACACAATATATGATGGTCGTCTTCTACTATTTCAAGACTGGAATTGCAATCATCTTACCAGTTCAGTTCAACAGTAGTTTAATTCAATTATTTGTCCTGTAAGAAAGATAATGAATTTGTATAAAGAAAAAAAAGATCGTGGAAAAATGTGTGGTATTCCGTTGGTAACCTAATGTGGTTTTAATCTGAAATACCCCCAAGGTTTGATGTGCTTAGACAGTGACTTGCCTGTAGGAGATGTGGTCTGGGAGGACCAGGGTCACAGAGGCGAGATCTGGAATCGAGTCTCTTTTCATTGACTCCTCCCTTCCCTCTCTGATTCGCGGCTCAAGCAGCTCTCCTCAGGCCCTTCCCACACCACTTCTGCATTTGACCTGGTCTGGCATGGGCTGAAAATAAACCTTTAAATTGCTTTAAATTGAGAGACTGGGTATCACATCTCAGTGACAGGAAAGTGGCTAAGACACCCATCTATTTCTATGAGGTTGTAAGGTTTTAGGGAATTGTATAGTGTGCCTGTAGTTCAAGTATGTATGAACCACAGTTGAATCAGGGTAACTTGTCATTCCAGAAAAAATTCTAATATCTTTTCTTGTGAAGAGACAGAAGATGGATTTATTGCAATTAGACATAGGATGAACTCAAGAGTAGAGTGTAGGTGCTCATAGAAATAGTGCGTTATAATATTAATTTTTAAGGAAGGATATTCAACTTTAGAGTACTAGGGTCAAAACACTAGTCCCTTCCCCAAATTCATGCAGAATAGGACAGAAATTTGGTATCACCTTTTCAGATGGGAACTACTATCCATTTGACTTGGTTACTTTCTCATTGCTGGGACAAAATATGTGAGCCATGAAAACTAAAGGAGAGGTCGTGTGTCAGCTCGTGCATGCTCAGCTGGCTCCAGGGAGATAATGTCCACAGGGATGGGCCTCTTCTGAACAGCAGTGGGACTGTAATGCCCCGTACTGCAGTCATCCTCCGAAGGTCTGGCTTGTGCCTTGCATGGAGCTTCTGAGCACATCTAGATATAAAGCACTGCTCCATGTGACTGCTGAATGCTGAAGATGTGGCTGGTCTGAACTGAAATGAATCTAAAAGACTGAGGATGAAAAACAAAGAAAACAGATGTAAAATACTATTTATAATGATGTGCAAATCATTAGATAATATATATGAGGTCAAATATATTGAAATTAATTTCACCCAGTTGCTTTAACCTGTTCAGTGCAGTAGCTAGCAAATTTAAAATGACTTACATCGTTCACATTGTATCAGTATTAGTCAGTACTCATCTGGAAAGTTCCACATGGTCCAATAAGTCCAGAGTAGGGCAGAGCCATATGAATTTTTTAAAAAAGGTTTTGGAGGAATCTGATACAGATCAAATTGAGTGCCACTGTTCTAGTACGAAGGGGAGATGTGTACATACAGAACGTGCATAGCTTTACACTCAGTGATCTACACCACACAGATCAAACAAAAACATACCTGAGATTCACACAGGTCCCGTAACTTATCCAAAGCTACAAAACTGCAACAAATACCACGCACCAAGCAAAGGAGCCAGAGTTAGCTTTTTGTGACCCTAAATACCATGTTCTCTCCTCCCTAGCTGAAACTGTTTTATTAAAGCATAAATGGGGAAAGAATGACTGGTCTAGAGGCAGGATCACAGATAGACAAAATTTTCTCAGAGCAGGACAGTAATATTTAAGGGCAATCAACCTGGCAGGCTTGTGCTAGATATTTTCACGTCTGTTGCTTTTATTCCACTTTCACTTTGCTTGGGTCTATAGACATTCTGGATCCAGATGTAGAGAAAATTTCTGCGAGACAACATTTATCTCTCACCATTTCCACTCCTTTCTTCTGATACTTAGTAGTAACTCACTGCTATCCTCTTGTCTTCTTCTTTTTATCCCATAATGACCGAAATCTATCTTCTCTATGACTGTGCTTAACTGGATTCTAGGTAGCTAAACTATTCGATGAATTATTTGAAGTAAGGGGATTAAGAATAATGTGATTTTATATAAACAAAATGTGAAAAATCCAAGTTTGAACCCTGTGTTAAGTACTTAGCATCAGTGAGAACTTACAAGTTGTTTACTTGACTGTGAGATTTATTTTCTTCACTTTGGATATAGAGACGGGAGCACAGGCTCTTTCAACAGGCTGCTGAGAGATTGCTAGAGGTCGTCACAGTTTCTGGGCCCAACCTGCACAGGGTGGTCAGCTCACCTTCCTTCCGTCTCCCCTTTGGCTTTTCCAACATCCACACCCCTGTTTAGCCTTCCTACCATGAGCCTTAACCGAAAGGGAATTACGTGGAATTCTTAGTGGGAGACAGAGTGACCAAGGTGTAACTTTTAGTCTATATGAATCCTTTGTTGGCTTTAACTATACAATTCCTACATCATTGGTTTTTAAATAATTTAATTATAATTAAGTGTACTGCTTAAAAGCCCAAAATTTGTGCTCTTCCCAGTAAAACACTATTTGCATGCAATGGCTTCCCCAGGAAGCTGGGACGCCTATAAATTGAGGTCATTTGACGTTAGTCTAATGACTATTTCAAATGTATAATCTTTCCTTTTTTTTTTTGGATAAACAATCAGCCACAGCCCTTGCTTATAGTTTTGTGAAGCCTCTTGAGCTTCTGGAAGCATCTCATACTGCTGGTTAGGGTGAGGTGAAGGGAATGTGGCTAATAGCAATAGAACGCAGATAAAGCCTTGTCTGGCTCAGACTCTTGTTTCAAGGATTTATTGGGAAGCATTTTCACCTCTACAATTTATGTCCCTCACACTGCACTGGGACTCCTGAACCTCACTCCACACGCCAGGCTGGGTGCAGTCATCTTCCCCACCTGCCCTTTCACACTCGGCTCATTTACATTAATGTGATTGTTAATATTTAGAGTCTTCAATTGTTTAGATTCTTCAAACATGTTTTCTCCAGCGAACAGATCTTTAGCGGAACGTGCTGGACCATATAGATCAAATGAAAGTATGTCTGGGATTTGGAAAGGTCCAGTAACTTATCCGAGACCACACAGCCTCAATAAATACCATACATTAAGCAAAAAGAGCCAGAATTGGCTTTCTGTGATTGCAAATGCTGTGTTCTTCCCTCTGCAGTTAATCCTATTTCATTCACACATAGATAAAGAAAGAATAATTGATATGGGGATGGGACCAGGGGCACAAAGTATTATTAATCAGGACGAGAACATCACAACTAAAAAGCAAACAAAACTGAAACAAAATAAAGGAAAAGCTAGATTTATTTTTTGCTGTTAATACTTTCATATAATGATGAATTGTGTTTCTAAAAACCTGTAGCAGTCATGATATTGAGACATTTTTTAAAAAGTGCAATGATAATAGTTAGATTTCCCAAGTTTGGGAAGTAGTTATTTCAGACAGGTTTTAAACAGGTTTTGTAGACAGATTTTCCAACAGGTTTTCAAATAAAATGGCTACAGAACTTCCTTCACATTGCTTCGGTTTTCTTATCAGTTCTAGGGGCACCAAGCTAGTCAATACCTCAGAAGACAGTGTGGAGGATAAAATAAAATAACGATTATAAAATGCTTAGAATAATACAGTGCTTTGAAAATATGCATGTTAAATGATTGTTTTTTTCTTCTGCTACACCATTAATAACTTAAAAATTTGATTAATCCTAATTTACCACACATTTCGACCACAAATTTTTCATATGATTTACTAATCATGAATTTGAACAAATAAGCTAAGAAATAAATAATGCATATTGATTTTTAAAAATTTTTTATAATTTTTCTTTTGTGAAAAAATAAAACAAAACTTCACAAGAAAATAAAGAGAATAACCATAGTTAACACTGGTAATTTGTTTATTCATACTCATTTCTATTAGTTCTTTGATAATAAAGTTTTGTGATATTATCAATGTAAAGATTTTTAAAAGTCCAACTTTCCTAGAAATTGGAAAACACCGAAAAGGAGAGATAGAGAAAGAGAGAGAAATAGAGAGAGGGAAGGAGGGAGGGAGGGAGGGAGGGAAAACACCGTAATAGTAAAGGAAATAGCACTCTTGGAGAGTATGATTGGTACACAATAGATCTACCATAAGGCCTAGAGCCTAGGAGCATTTTTATGATTTTTGCCTCTCTCACTTTTCTCTGGGCTCACAAGCATCTGCCCATCCTCCTCACTGGTGTCTTTCCAGTTTGATAAAGATATTCATGCTGTTCCTTTGCGTATAGTAACTGCCAAGAGAAGCATTAAATGATAAAATTGATTGTGAATTACTTTAAGTTGATAAATTCTCTTTTTAACAATCACATTTTTGTGCTTCCAAAACCAATTTTAACTACTTGGTACTTAACATAGTCTATTTTACAGGCATTTAAACAAGCCTAAATTTGCTACTTTCATTAAATGCCTTAAAACTCTTTTAATTTGCAAAATATATGTCTGTAAATGAGCTGCCATCTTGTGTAATATGAAAGGTGCATTGGTAGTAGAGTGCATTCCAAAAATATAAGATATTTTTCTAATGGATGCTAGAGGATTTCTCTCCTTTCATATCAACATTTTAACCTTTTGAGTTTGAAGTTAAAAATGAATTTAAGAATGAACAAGCTAATTTTTGTATAGTCTATTTGAAGTGTAAAGAAGCAAAAAAGGGAAATCCCCTGTATATGTTTAATCGTTAAGATATTCTTCAGCTCCTCATAAATATTATGAAAGTTTTATATGTGAGGTCCTAGTTTAAAATAATAAGTCCAAAAGAAGACAAAATTGAAAAAAGTACATAAGTTCATTTCAGAAAATAAAGATTATTATCTGTTTTGACTCAGCTGACCAACATATATTTTCTTTTAAATATATACACTTTATATATACATTTCTATTAATGTGTTATTTCTTATGATTTTTAAGATTTCTTCTATGTAAAATTCTATTATAGAGCCATCGCTCAAGCGCCGGGAGGTAGGCCAGGCCCCGATCCACCACGGGAAGGAGATCCATGCCTGCTCCCGACCCAGCAGCCATCGCTCAAGCGCCGGGAAGGTAGCCGCACGGGCACCCCTGAACCCCCATAAGCCCACCCCCCACACTGTCAGATCTCCTGACTGTGCAAGTCTTTGGACCCACTCTGCAAAGACAGAGGTGGTCATCAAGGGTATTTTTCTGTGTTCCCAACTTTGAACATCTTTAAAGAAAGGGCGTGGGAAACCTGTAATAGAATGTTGCGGAGTTCAACCATTCAGAAGGATGGGGAACTCAATCTGGGCCTTGCAGCCCGAGGTCAGTCAGCGTCATGGGGTTCAGCAATCAGCTAACTGAGATCAGGGGTCTTGCATCCTTGCTCTGTCTGAGCCATTAAATGGTAAATATACTATATTGAAAAGTTTGTTCACTGCAGACATGTTCTGGACTGCTTCTTGATTTCAATTTAATTCAAATGATTTAAGGGTGATAGACTAGTGACTACCACAGGTGGTCAGTGTCCAAGTTGTGCTTGATCTCAATGTGTTGCTGATTGTATCAGTTGGGGTAAAGCATTGCCGTTGATTTGATGAGCTGTTTTCTCAGATGTTATGAAGATGAGAATGTCTGTGGGTTGTTAGAGACACAGAAGCTAGGGTGCAACTATATCAGGAAGATTTGGGTGATAATCCAGAGATTAGACCAAGGACAGTCTGACAACAAAAATTAAAATGAGAAAACACTTAAG
>NW_022900916.1:50588370-50592948 GCF_012274545.1 Fukomys damarensis | reverse complement strand
CTTTAACGGTGCTGCCAACTTTGGAAAAAGTCATCCCAATTTACTCTGTTGACTTGGCATTGTACAGAAATGGACAATCATACTGGTCTAGAAATGTTAATTTATTTTTATTTTTTATTTTTTTCCATGTGTACAGGGGTAACACATCGTACTAAATATGTAAGGTCATATCTACGTCTGTTTGATTACAGAAACTAATAAAGTATTCCCTAAATAATGAAAAAAGAATAAGATAAGACTATAAGAGAGAGAAGCAATTTAAATATATTCAGGGACCATTTTCATCTCCAGAATTAAGGATTATTTTGATGCTACATCATTGCCTTTTCTCTCTTACTTTCCTTTTTAGTTTTATTTTAGGATTCCCTATTTTTAATGTTCATACAGAGATTTCTTTAGCTGAAATACTGAATAGTTTCTTTGGTGTGAAAAACTATAATAGTACACAGGATCCTAATGAGACAATTAATAATGTGAAATAGGAAGTAAAGGGCTAAAGGTGTAGGAAAGTGGGAAGGGTGGGGGAAAGGTAATAAGGGAGAGGAAAACAATATGAGAAACTGAAAAAATGGAAATGAAGTGTTTGTAAATGGGGAGGGGAGGAGGGGGTGGAGGGAGAGCAGGGACAAAGGGAAAAATGAGAATCAAGACCTATTATGTAAAGGTACAGAATCCCAGGGATGAATGTAATTGTATTGTATACCTAGATTGTACCAATAACCTCAATAAAAAGAAAGAAAAAAAATTCTATTATACCAACTTCCTTTAAAACATTGAATTTGGATATAAATTTATTTTGTTTAGTATTCTGTGTAATATAAGTAACTTAAATTGGCATTCCAAATCAGCAGAAAAATTAAATAGGTTTTTTAAAAGAACTATAGACTATATACCAAACTATATTTCAAAAGTATATGTGAAATAAATTATAAAATATATTATATTTAGAAGGAAATATAGAGTAGGGAAAGTTTTGTCAAGCTCAATTCTAAAGGCCAAATTTATGAAAAGATAGGTTTATTATATATTACAACATAAAAGTAAAAAGCTTCTATTTATCAAGCCATATAAATGACCTAGGGAAAATATCTGTGGGCAAAATATTAACATCTTTATTATATAAGGAGTAAAATACATTTAAACATTTTCTGAAAAGTCAAAACAAAGGTCCTGACTGAAGAATAAGCAAAATCATAAATAACTAATAAATTAGGAAGGAGGTGTTATTTAAAGAAAAATACAATCTATATTGTGGTTTAGAAAGATAGAAAGAGCATTAATTGGAATGTTACTAAGACGGGAAGAAATGGACCTTTTTTACTTACTCTTTTCATGTTTATGACACATAGCCACTACTTTCAATGCTGATGACTGATCTGTTTGCATGGTGCCTCTTGATCATTTTTACTCTACCCTTTCCTCCTGCTCTGCCACTTTCCCAGATCACCTACACAGAATCTACTTCCTTCTTTTCTAATACATCTTTTATTTTTTTATTTAAATTATTTATATTTTCGAGCTCTCATATTACAGAAATCATGAGATATTCAATAATTTGTGTCTGGTCTATTTTAGTTAATATAGTTCAAGAGCCATGCATTTTCCCGAAGTGTCTTAAATGTATCCTTTGTTATGGCTGAGTAGTATTCCATTGTGTATATATACCATGTTTTCTTTATCCTTTCATCTATCGATGGACACGTGGGCCACTTTCATTATTTAACTATTGTGAGTTGTGGTGCTATAGACATGAGTATGAGTGTGTCACTCTAATATGACAAACTTTAATGCTTTAGGGAAGATACCAAGAACAGGTACAGCTGTGTAAAAAATAATTTCTACTTACAGTATTTTGAGAAACCATCATATTCATTTCCACGGAGGAACTAGTTTGTATTTCCACTAACAATGTAGGATTCCTTTTTCCCTATGGCCTCTTTGGTATTTGTCATTTCTTTGAGTCCTTGTCAATAACCACTAGAGTAAGATGGAATACCAGTGAAGTCTAGATTTGTAAGAAATATGCATTCTCGGAGGCTAGTCTCCTTATAGAACAATGCGTTTGGGCATCTATTTGGTAATAAGTACCAAAGAGCCTTAAACATATCAAGAATAAGAGTGACAGTGATCAACTATTCCAGATTTAAGGTGAATGAATAACAGGTAATGCAATGTAAACCCTGACTTTACTCAGGGTGGGGAGGTAGGAGATGTGAATCATGTACTGGAAGGAATTTTGCTGGTCAGTTGATGGCATTCAAATGTAGAGTAAGAAACAGTGTTAACTCCATCATTCTGATAGCATAACAAACTTTTCTCTTAGGAAAAGCACACCAAAATGCATCCTGGTACGGGTGGATTTTTTCAAATTAATTAATTTTATTGGTACATTTAAGGAATACAATGTAATGACATTCATCATTGTAAATTTGCACCTTTACATGATCCATCTTGGTTCTTGCTTTTTCCCCCACTCCCCTCACTTCAACCCCTCCGCTCCTCCTTATCTACAAAGACTTTGTTTCCATTTTTTTTCTTTTTTTATGTTAATTCCATTCTTATCTTTCTTTTCCCCTCCCCCTTCCATTTCCCCTTCCCCTTTGCACCTTTTCTTCCTAATTCACATTATCTGTTATAACTTTCTCTCCTTATTTACACTTTCACTTTCTCACACTAGAGAAACTATTCGGTATTTACATATACGCATCTTACTTATTTCATCTAAGAGTATTGCCCTGGTGTGCATACTTAGTTATAAATGTCTCTAGTTTCTCATTTTTTTATGGCTGAGCACTACTCCATTTTATATTAAACACACACACACACACACACACACACACACACACACACACACACATTTTCTTTATCCAGTCTCCTGTTGATGGGCAATTGGGCTGCTTCCAAGTTTTAGCTATCACGAATTGTGCTGCTATGAACATGACTGCACATATATCACTGTGGTATGCTTCCTTTTATTCTTTGGGGAAGATACCCAGCAGGGGGATAGCTGGGTCAAATGGAACCTCTAATCCCAGCTCTTTGAGGTATCTCCATACTGATTTGCATAGTACTTGCACCAGTCTGCACTCCTACCTACAATGGAGAAGGGTTCCTCTTTCCGCACAGCCCTGCCAGCATTTGTCGTTGGTTGATTTCATGATAGCAGCCATTCTTTGTGGGGTGAGCTAGAATCTCAGACTTGTTTTCATTTGTATCTCTGGAATGACCAGTGATGTTAAACATTTTTTCATGGGTTTATTTGCTATTTATACTTCTTTGAAAAATGTTCATTTCAGATGCCCATTTTTGGATTGGGTCTTTAAACTGGGAAGGTCCGATTTTTTTTTTTAAGTTCTTTATATATAGTAGATAGTAAACCTTTGTCTGAGGAAAAGCTGCTGGGTTGTCTCTTCCCACTATTGGTTGTTTCTCTTGCTGTGCAGAAGATTTTAGTAAGAAGACATCCCGCTTGTTGATTGTTTATGGTAGTTCATGGGCAACTGAGATTTTGTTCACAAAATATTTTCCTACACTAATGTCTTCAAGAGTTCTACCTAAAGGCAACTTACTCTCAGATGGTTATGGGAAAGAGGCACAAAAAAGGATTTAGAGAAAAAGGGTGAGGTGGGGGTAAGGAATAGATTTGAAAAATAAGATTCAACAGTTAAGGGAAGAGATTTAAACAAGGGATATATTCTTCTTGAAACAAATCTCTAAGATTTCTTTTGGAATATGTTTTGTTATCATCATAAGGCTGCCTCATGACTTTTGTGGAGAACCAGGAACTTGCCTTCTTAGACCTTGCTCCCCATATAGACCACAGTAAGAATGACATTTCTAAACTTGCACTAGTACAGGCAAGTATGTATTGCTATTATATCTTAAAAACTACTCTACCTAAAAGTGTATTTTTAACTTCTGCTTTAAAAAGAAATAAAAACAATTCGAAGGTCCCCTTAAAGTACTGTAAGTTATAGGTGCTGTTCTTATGGCACCTCGCCAACAGCTTCGCTCCCAGTCTTCAACTCTGTTTGCTGGACGCAGTGTGCAAGGCATACAGGTGGTGCGTGCAAGTTGGTAAGCTGTGGAGAAGGCACAGACTCTTATCATAAGCTTGAGGTTGGTCGTGATGTCCTGAATTCCTGAAAGGCCTCTGCGTAATTCTGATGAAAACTGACTGCAGGCCATATTTGGAGCAGCAAGACGTTGGGAGATATGTCTCAACACTGTGACCAGGTCACCTATATACCCGGATAATGTCCCTTCCTGTCCATGTGTTTTGTGGATGCTCCTTTATAACCGCTGTCATGTTATCTTAAGTATCAAGAATAGCCTTTACCTTCTGCTTTACACTCTTTTATTTCCTAGTGATCTGGACTCAAACCCAGACACACACAGTTCACAAATATTAACAGAGAGCATTCATTGTTCAGGGGTGAAATTCAAGTGATGTTTAGTAATAGCTATATAATTCACAATTTAGAAATTTTTGAATATGTGTCAAATTTCTAATCTGTTTTACACTATAAATATGTAAAAGCATTTGCTATAAATTATATATATATATAAAAATTATAT
>NW_022900916.1:50587413-50588354 GCF_012274545.1 Fukomys damarensis | reverse complement strand
TCCAACAATATAACAAAATAAATTGGCTCAGGCTTGAGTTTTAAGAATGCCATTATGATGCTCTTGTTTAGAAAAGGTGAGGAACATGAAAGCTGTCTTTTAAAGAAGTTAACCTATTTTAATATGAAAGTGTTACAATAAAACTCACAGGATATGTTTATTCACACAATGCAAGTTAATTGAGTTTTAAGAACTTAATTTTTGAGTAGATAATGGGGTTCCCAAGACTAGATGATTTAATTTTTCATCATTTGTAATTTATACATTCTGAACATTTAGTATATAGTTGTTAGATCTTATTTCTTAGTGAGTGGAAGAGTAAGTAGATTGAAAAGTCCACTTACTTTGATATTTTTGGCACTGGCCAACAAAATTGATAATTTGAACAACTCCACTAAAAAGGCTGAAAATTCATGGTATATTTCACAGGCTGTTACTGGAAAGACAGCACAACACTGCCCATTCCAACTCGTAAAGACTATGGCCTCATAAACTTCTAAAAATTTGTCTTTGGGGAGCTCCAAATGGCCCCAGAGTTTATTTTTATAATTTTTAAAAGTTAAAACATCGCTCATAAAATATGTCAGTTTATCTGAATAGCATAAAATAGTATTACTTCACTTTTTCCATGAAATTTTAATGTATATTCTTTTTACCACCTCAATTTATTACAGAGTGGTGATTTTTCTCCATTAACTCATATTTTAACTTATACTATATGAATACTTTTTTCCTAAAGCCTATCTGACCATCCATCAGGCTTTGATAGTTATAAATGCTAGCTTAAATCCAAATAATTTTAACAGCAAAGAAAATAAAATGCATAATTGCATATTAGACAAATGTATTTTGCTTGGCAGTTAAGCTCACATATTACTGAATAATATAGTATTTCATTGAAACAACAAATACAGCGTATATATGTTCGTATATATATATAT
>NW_022900916.1:50585584-50587312 GCF_012274545.1 Fukomys damarensis | reverse complement strand
TTTATAACCAGTATGTGACATACAAACAATGGAAAGCTTTCAAAATTGAACTCGTTACAGGTATTAAACGCACCCATAATTATACCTTTCTCCATTCACTTGAGATGACCTGTTATTTGGCACTTTTGTTATTTGGGATGGAAATATTCTCATTTGATTCATGGAATGTTTTCAACTATATTAGTGTGAGTAGTAACTGCCTTATACAGACATATAATTCTTACAGAATTACAGAAATGGAACACCATGAAAACTAATATTCTGCATTTCCCCTGTAGAATTTAGAAAGAAAAATTTTATATGATTTTTGCAGAAACCTGATACAAGCATATATAACTTAAGGATCACACTTGTATTATTTCCCATAATTACTTAGCACCCTGTATACAATACAATATTTATTTTAGGTGAACGATGGTGTTGAGGTTTTATAATTTCTTTGCATAATGTATATATGCTTAAAAATGTATTCATATGGTTGATAGACTTTATAACTATTCCTGCTCTACAATACAGCCATTAAGCCTTTGTCTTTGAGTCATCTAAGTGTAATCTTATATACTGTTTTAAACTTCAGGGAATAGATTACTTTGTACACTATTTTAAATTTTTAAAAAATCATGGACATATGTGTGTATATAATATTTATACATGTGAAAGGGACTCATCATTTCCCATGTAAGCCTGTCTCAATTTATTCATGTATTTCCCCGGACTGTTTCCTCTGTGGTGAGAAACATTACGTGAAGATCAGTAACCTGATTCCTAAGAATGAAATCACTTCTGTACAGTTGAATCATTTGAGGGTACAGTGACATTCTTTACTTATATAAAATTTGAAGTGCATAAAAAGAATGTATGAAACATACATGTGAGGATGAAATACATAATGATCCCCGTATTCCTACCCTCTCCCAATTTAAGAGCTAGAACATTACTGATAGAGCTTGATCTACTTACATGTTCTCATTTCTCTCTCTTCCAGAAGAAATCACTATTCTAAATTTTGTTTACCATTCTAATTTATTCTAAAATCATTTTGTCACCAAAGATGTTATTTAGAGGGGTTAGCTTTTGAGTTTTACAGAATTTGGGTATCATCACTTTTTAATATTATATAATAGCATTGACAATCAAATCTGAACTGAGAGCCAAATCATACCACCCACTTGTTTTTGTAAACCCCTTAAGGTGAGATTATTTTTATAACTTAAAACTGACAAAAGAAAAAAATGACCCCGAGCCTCTACCATTTAATATCTGGCCCTTCGCAGAAAAATTTTGCCAAACCCTGTCATAAAATATTAGTTCTCTTGATCATGGGCTTGGTCCTTCGTCCTCTGAGGCTTTGCTATTACACACAGGATTGCTTTAAGCACTTTTCTGGCACATTTGCACAAAGATTTCTTTAGCGTTAATTTTTGGGAATGGTGATCATAATGTAAAATATTCTTTGGTTGCATGGGCCATCAAGTCTGTCCCTCTCTCAAGTATTCAATTCTATGGTCCCAGCACACATGCAGCTAAGTGAGTCAGACAAGGGATCTATTAGTATCAGGCTGGTTATACACAAAGAACATTCTGAGATAATTAGAAGTGTCTTACATTGTATTTTCATGTTTATGTAAATGAGTATAGTTTTATCTCCTTAAAATTTTGTTTGCAAAAGTAGGCAGCAGGCCCATTTGCCACAGTCTTCAGACCCTTGTTTTAACTAGCTATATATAT
>NW_022900916.1:50570617-50585563 GCF_012274545.1 Fukomys damarensis | reverse complement strand
ATATATAGATATTCTGTGTTTGGCCAGAGGTAGAAATTTAGTTTCATATTTTAGTTGTCTCCTTTTAAAACCCTTTGACTGATTCTTTTTCCTGTTCTAAAGCAGAGTGGGAATTCCAGTTCACTGCAAAAAAGAAACAGTTGTAAGCTGAACATTTTCGTGTATGTATGTTACAATTGCAAGAAGTATTTTTTCTGTAGTTTTTGGCCAATTCGCGTTCACTCACTGTACTTTTTAAAATGTATCTTAAACTTTATGTTTTAGATTACTTTAGTTTTATGTGTAATGCAATTCTTAGAACTCTCTTAAACCAGGTTTATAGGTCGCAAATTCTGCTTTTCCCAATTTTTTAACTAATAATGATTCGTATTTATTCTTGGAAGATGGTTGCACTGGGCATAGATTTCTAGATTGACAATTACTTCCCTGCAGCACCCTGAAGATACTGAACTGTGTTTGAGCTGTTTCTGTTTAGAAATTTGCTCTCGCTCTACTAAGTGTTGTTCTGGAGGAGATCACTTCTTTCTCTATGAGATGTGGTGTATTTCAGTGTAATTCAACATGCCTAGGTATAGACTTCTTTAGAACTGTGTTTGACAACCATTGTAATTGTTATTTCTGGGATTTAACATGTTGCGTCAGTTTTGGAAAAAGCCCAGAGATGAATTTTCTCTCACCCTCTTTCATGGTTTCCTTTAAAATATTGAAGTAGATCTACATCAAGACTCCTCAGTCCCAAATCTGTTAGTCAAGGTAAATATTAGGCACTACAACAACTCCAATGCTTAGATGAGATCTATCATATAGTACACATTGCTTCAGATACCCAGCATGCCCTCTCAGTGAATTGAAAGATATTTTACGTCTTTAAGGATGGTTCCTTGCCACCATCTACTTAAACAGAGAAGGGAAGAAAAGTGTGTAGAAAATCACACAGAACAGTTTTGGACATCTTCCCACATTTCACTGGCCATCAATCAGACACATTCATAAGGCATAAATCAGCGTATATTCTTGTTAAGCACAGGGAACAGTTAGGATGAGGAGGCTAGCTAGTACAGTGTGACTGAATGCCCAGGAAGAGAACATGACTCCTTTTTTGTGCTCTACTTCTTACATTTTATGTTCTTGTCTGTCTGTGTAGCAGTGGGGTTAAATTTCTTCAGATATATTCTCAAGTACATCGGTCTTTTCTACAATTGTATCTTACTGGTTGTTTAGCCCTATCTTAGTCTGTGCTGCTCTCACAGAAGACTGTAGTTTGGGTAGTTCATAATGAACCTAAATTGTTGCTCACACTTCTGGAGACTGGGAAGTGGCAGGTCTAAGTACTGGCATCTGGTGTCTCTTTAAGGCCCCCTTTCCAGGTCCTCAACATGCAGAAGTGTAGAAGTGAGCCAGTCTACTCCTGAAAATTCTTTTAATAATGACATTGATTCAGCCATGAGCACAGAGCCCTATGACCTAAAAAAAAAATGTTTAAAAGACTTTACCTCCCAGAACTGTGGTATTGGGAATGAAATTTCCAACATGTGAATTTTGTGGGATACTTCAGATCATATCAAATCTTGTGCATTTATTTTTATTTCAAAAATAATAAATGTTCTGCTGGTTCACTCTCAGATCTGATTGTTTTAAAAGTGCCTTACTGTTTGACCTTCTTCATGATACTATTATTTCTTTAAACATATCACACACAGATATTCTTTGTTTTGTGGATTAAAATCCAATATCTGAGGGTTTGATTCTCTGAACACATTGCTGGGTCTTAATCATATCCCTTCTTTGGGATCCTGGCCTATACTTACTTGATCATTCACATTGAATTGATCTTAATCTATAAAATCTAAGGGTTATTTTGTCCAAAGAGCTTGTTGCTTTTTGTTTCTTCTTTGCAATTAAAAGGAGCTGCATTTTTAGAAACATGTTAGGTCTTTCCAGACTTAACCCTGGCTTCCGTTTTAGCCACCTCCTCCCTTCTCTTATATCTACCATGTTGTTATTAGTATCTGCCTTTTGTGTAAATCCACCTTCAGTGTTTTATGTTACTCATGCTCCAGGTTTTGATTTACATGATGATTGTGGTCATAATGTGGAACATCAAGCTTTACTTGCTATATATGAGCCAGAAATGCCCAAAACAAATTTTATGTAAGATCTAGTTCTTCCATAATGCGAAGACCTGTCAGAATATGTAGCATGCCTCCACTAATTGATTACACTATCAGAAATTAGTTATTTGAATATTATGTCATAAACATTTGAAGAACTACGAACTTCTTTTAAATTCTGTATGTGGCTCCAACAACGCTGAACAACAAAATACCATGGGCTGAATGCCTTTAAAAACTTTTTGTTTCCTTATGGCTCTGCAGCTTGAACATCAAAGGCCAAAGTGCCAATGTGGCTGACATGTTAATCAGCATTAAATTAGAGTAAAACATTAGTAATCAATTTATAAACAGAAAGAGTTTATTTTTGCTCCCAGTTGGGGAGTTTCCTGTCCAAAACTGAGTGATCCCGATACCTTGACCATTTTGTGGGTCACATCATGGCAAGAACACACACACAGCAAAGCAAAACTGTTCACCTCACAGCCAGAAAGTGGAAAAAGAGAGAGAGAGAGAGTGAGGAAGAGGCTGGGGTCCCACAATCCCCTTCAAGGTATAACCCCAAACCTGTCACACATGGACCTTTGCAGAAGTTACCCAAGCACAGCAGTTGTTCTTTAGGAAGGGAGCTTGTCTCCTCTAGTTCACAGTTGTCTTTTCAGTGTCCCCTCACATGGTGTTCCCTCTCTAAGGGTGAAAAGTGCACCATGCTTTTGTCCCTCAGTCCCTCATTTATGTCTAATTATCTCCCAAGGACCTCATATCCAAGTACCGTTACACTGAAGGTTTAGAGCCATCAGTATGTGAAATTATTGAGAAAAATTTCTCTGAACATTTGTGGCTGATACTCTTATCACGTTGAATAACCACAAGACTGCAAAATAACCAATGATATTTCATTATTTGAGAGGAGACACTCTTAAACCATATTTCAGTCATGATTAACTATGCCCTGTTTGTGCAGATGCAATCTTTAAAATATCTTTTTCTGTGTCAAATATTTTTTTGTTCCATGTAGAAACACAATAGGGTATCTCTGGAGACACATATTTTTGTCTGTGAGGAACTAAGCTTGTTTTCCTTCACCCTTCTTACTTTTATTTATTTATTTTTTGGTACCGGGGATCAAACTCTGGTCCTTGTAAGTGTGAGGCAGGTGGCAGAACCACTGAGCCAAATCCCAGCCTCTTATCATCACCTTTCCTACCAAATACTTTGGATTTTCTAAATAACAACACTATACTGAAATGACCTGTCCATTCATGAGTTCAATCCTTTCCTTGTACCCACTGTTCCTGTTAACCAAGTCATTCATTTCAAAATATATGTACTAGGAACGTTAAAATATGTATTGTTATAATCCTGTTTTCATTTGCATTTTCAACTATACATCAGGCTTATATTTATCCAATGTGCAATTCAATCCATTGGCAGAGAGGCATGAGTGCTCATTTAAAAATTACATAATAAGTTAGGGTGAATTATTTTTACGGTTTGAATTTTATTGGTATTTAAATGTCACTTAAGATAAAAATGAAGCTATTATCTGTAATAAAAAATTCTTCTCCATCTTTGCCATTACAGTCTGGTTAGAGAACTATATTTTAAATTTCCATCTACTAGAAAGATAATTCAGCTGATGAAGAAATTTATAATCTATAGAAATTTGAGTTTCCAATGGTATAATTGCCATGGAACTTTCAGGGGAATTTAATCTTTGTATGTCTCTAAGGTATCCTCTAACTATCTAAAATTTATTAAGTAGTCAGAAAAGCATGACTAGAAGCAAAATCTTCTAGCAGTCTTTGGTCACCAAGCACATAGACTTCCATTTAGTCATCTGTAAAATGAAGATCTTGGATCATTGGTCCAAGCCCCAAATACTGAATGTAAGTATTGATGTACAGATTTGTATCAGAGAAAGCACAAAGAAAGTGATGACCAGAGGTTATTTGATAAAATTTAGTGGAGTATTTGGTGAAAAGATTCTCCCAATTATTTCCGTGAACCAAAAAATTCTTCTTTAAGATAATTTCAGTCTCACTGGAAAATAATGCATTGGCTTAGGTACAGTATAGGAACTTTCACATACTGTTAACAGGAATAACATGGGAATAATATTCTTTCTTAGTTCACTTTTGCCCATCTGCTCAAAAGTTTATTTTTCTACTAGATTGTAAACTCTGGTAGGACATGCTTTTCTAACTGAAGTGTCTCATTTATTAAAATTTAGTGATAAACATGGTGAAATTTCTGGCAATTTTCTCTCTTTTATTCCTGCCTCATTTCTATTGAAAAAGCAAAAATTCTGGGAAGATGTTGAAAGAAAGGGAAAGAAACCAAAATCTTAGGTAAGTCTTAAATTGGATAAGATTATATTTGTCAGAGAAGAATCTGTTCCTGTTTCCCAATACATGTGAAAAATCCCTTATGAAAAGGAATATATAGAGAAAATTGTGTAAAACAATGTTTCTTAAACTTGTGCATGTACTAGAATGACCTGGAGCACTTAAATATCGCTCGGCCTCACACCTCAGAGATTTTGATTCAGAAGGTCAGAGCTGTAACCCTAGAATTTGCATTTCTAATATGTTCTAAAGTCTTGTTGATGATACTAATCTGGGAGCTACATGTCAAGAGCCAGTTTTAAAAGTATTGTAAGGTTTTTCAGTCCTTCCAAAATCCAAATGATATCTCCAAAATAATCCAGATGATACAAAATCTTGGAGCATCTGCCTTTACATTCAATGTAAGAATGTTGATTACATCTGATATGATTTCTTTGGCTACTTGTCTATTTTAACTCCTTCACTGTACTACATAGGATCTTTTTGTACCAGAAAATCTAAGAGAGAAATTTATTCAGGAATCAAGATATATTGTACTAGTTTTTATTTTTTTGAATTATGAGTTCAGTAACTAATATTTTTCTCTCTTTGAGTTGATTCCTAGTATCTCAGAGGTGAGTTTTTGGTCAATTTTTGTGTGGTATTTCAGAAATTATATTGGACATTGTACATTAATTTTACATTTGGTTTTAACTTATATTATTTACTCTAATTGTTCCTAACAGTTGCATCAATTTCCTGTGATTTTTTTTTTCTTTTTGTATTTTTGCAGTTTTTCTTAATGAGTAAAGGTAATAATTAGAAATAAGTAAGCAAGTAGCTAAGAAGTTAGAGACAAGTACATGTGAATACTAATGGTTTCAGAAGTAGTACAGTGAAGTTGAAATAAATTCACTTCGAACAGCAGTGTAGATTTGAAGATCTGTTGTATTTTCCCCTAGCATTATGCTTACAACCTGGCTGTCTTCCCATTTATCATCTGACACAGTCAAATTAGCTATTTATCATTATTAACTGAGGTTTACCACTTGTTTCACATAGCATAAGGAACAATTATTTTAATATGAAAACATAGCTCACAAGAGTGGGGGCTTTTTCCATTGGAAGGAAAATGGGATAATATCTCATAAATCTAAGTGATTCTGTTTCTTGTTATGTATCTGGAATCTCATGTTTATTATTATGCAGAAAACTATGAAAGAGGGGAACACTATGGTAGGTTATGTTTACTTGTTCATATAAACTGTGCTTAATTCACAGAGTGATAAATTGGAAAAGCAAATGAAAATGAGTATTGCTTTACATAGGTGTTGTTCAAGGGATCTTCTTTTTCACCATATTGTCAATAAAATATTCTCCATATATGTCTCCAGTTCTGTTGATTCTTTTCAATAAATGTTGAGTCAGACAGAGAGAAATCATTTCATATTCCATGCAGAAAATACATATGTTTTCCATTAAAATTTTTGGGAGTTATTTCTTTTAATTGCAGAGATTAATTTCCTAGCATGTTAATGTTTCTGGATGCTGTAATTTCTTTTTAATTACACATGAATACCATATGTAGTTCATTGACACTCTTTATTAATTCTTGAAAGAAAATTTACTCACCACTCATGTCATTTGTATCATGGGGTGTGTGTGCTCCTTGTTAAATGATTCCTTTCTAATTTCTAAGTAATTAGATAATTAAAGGCATGATCCTAGGGTTCTTATGCAAGAATAACACCCACTGGCTTAAGACAGTGGGATTTGCTTTTATTGTGTATCATAGTGCTGAGTGTCCTCAACATGTTGTTTTTCCTAATTAAAGTAGCATTTGTATTTGTGGATGTTCACCTGTTAAAATAATCCTGTTAAGCACGCTTCATGATTTTTATATTGCAAAAGTGGTTAGCTCACTCATGGTGGATACTAGAGTACCTCAGTGAATTTCACTTAGTACCACGATAGGTTATCATCATCATATACTCAATCATGGCAAATACCTGTAGTTGAGTGATTTTATTAAATGCCAGCATACCAAATCAAATATATCATCAGCCCAAGAAAACTAATCTTACTGATAATAAAATAATAATTATAACAGCTAGTACTTTTCTAGCACTTACTATTTGCCACAGACTATTAAAGAATGCTCCATTCATCATTATGTAAAGGTTTTGGAAACCATACATGTCATCATAATAAGACAATCTCCCAACAGCACTTCTCTAGCCAGCAGCCCCTTAGTGGACTCCCCAGACTTTCAGTCAGACACTCAAGATATTAAAGACCTTCACAGTTTGGCTTTTCCCCACATGTATGATTTTCATCTGCCACTCTTGGCCTTTTCCCACTCCCCTCCACTGTGGTGCCTTTAACTCATCTATGCCAGACTAAATGGAACTCAGTGACCATATCCTGGGCAATGCATTCCCTAGACTGTGACTTGGTCTCTGCTACTACTTTGATCAGCTTGTTCTTCCTCTCGCTGCCCTCGTTATATAGTAATTTCTATACAGCCACACCTATATTACACCTCCTCAAAGGAGTCATTCCCAAGTACCAGCCTTAGTAAAGCTCATTAAGTTCTGTGTTGTAAGTGCACTTCTTAAAAGTATGTAATATGTAATTTATTATTTGGGGTATGCAAACACTTTCAATATTATTTAGAAATAATGTGGACCTTTAACTCTTCTGTTTTGCAGTATATTTTTATTTCCTTTCTTTTTGCATATTTTTGCTTTTAATATATTTAACATGACTGGCTATGGCTTCTGCATCCCCAACCTCAGTTTTTTTTTTGTCACACAGTGTACAGTTTTACCTAAATTGTACATGGTATAGCACTGTTTGAACCATTTATTGATGCTGTTGCTAAAACATCCCAAAAGTCCTGGTTCACTAAATCACAAAACAGATTTGTGTGTGTGTGTGTGTGTGTCCTACAGATTTATATTCATAACCACAATATTCTAATATTTAACGTATCCTCTTATTTACTAACAAGTTAAAATTGCACAGTATATAAGAATGGTGTACAACATGTTTTAATCTATGTACACATAGATGAGTGACGGAAGCAAGCTAATTAACATACATATCACCTAGTATACATATCCATTGTACTTTGATTCCCTTATTCCAGGGAATTAAATTTAATATCTTTATTTATTCATATGAATGACTAATTGTCAACTTAGGAATTCTTTTGACACACATGCACACGCACACACACTCATCTACCGAACCAGCATTTCTCTATGCTAATAAAGGTCTGAAGGCCATTTGTGGGTTGTCTCACTGACAGTATGTTTTATTTTGTTTCTGAAAGAATGTTTTTTGATGTCTTTTTTCTTTTATCTTCAAACTTTACTATTTTTCTTATAAGCAATCCTTAAGTACATAATACATTAGTAGTAATGTACATACTCTGCTTTTAGATAATAGCCATTCCCGTCTTCCCAAAATGTAAACTTCTTAAACATAGAGTTCTTGTCTTTTATCTCATGTATTTATTGTGTTCTCTGCATACCAGAGTGGCTAAAGTGTGCTCTGGAGCCAGACTGTCTGGCTTCCAATCTCAAGTACTCTGACCTAAATTTGTGGCCTTGGGCAAGTTCTTAACCTCTCTGGCCTCTATATAACAACTGTAAACTGAAGAAAATATCCATATGTGCTTCACGGAGTTGTTGGCAGCCTTACATAATAAGATGTATCTAACAGTTAGAATAATACCTGGCTCAGAACAAGCCCTTGACAAGTAGCTATTGTTGTTATGAAGAGTTTTCTTATCCCTCCCACAAATTGTGCCTAGTCTTGGGCTCTTCGTAGTCCCTAGGTTAAAAAAAAAAAAAAAGGCTAAAGATTAGACTGAGAGCTCCTGTAAGACATTTCCTTTCTTGATGAATTTTCAGTGAAATCAATCAACCTGCTAAACACATCTCTGTGAATGCTCAAAAGTGCTTTTTCTTATAATTATTTCTTAAAATATCTCTATCCTATCTCTCTACATCCCTTCTGTGTTGCTCAGGCAAACTCCAAGAAAAGCCTGAGCAAACAGGTAGGCCTTTCAACTCGTACCCTGAATGCACAACTAAATCCAAAGCTAATGAAGTTCATTCAGATTAAAAGCACTTCATACGCCTACGACAGCTCTTTATATAATGCAGTTAGGAGTAGAAAATTCATGGTATTTCATGCTTACTTATATGCTTTTCATGTGAAAAGATATAGTATAATAAAAATCGAGGATTACTCATGTTAATTTATTATATTTTGCTGATATAGTCACATCAAGGGCTTAAGAAATATACTTCAATGGCAGTAAAAATGAAGGAAGGATGGTTTAAGACAGGTGTATAAATGCTCTCCTTCCTGCTACTTTTAATAGCACTTCATTTAGAAATACACCCTCTTGGGCAGAGACAAGGGTAAAAAATGAGAACCAAGACCTATCACGTAAAGGTACCATAAAAAGTTTACAAAGTGTATTCGTTTTGAGGGCTTTAAGAAGTCCTGTGGATAACTGAGAAAAGGAAAAAATGCAAAATAGACTTTGTAAATAGGGAAGGATGGAGGGGAAGAAGGAAGGGCAGAGGAATGGGGGAAATGAGAAGCAAGATCTGTCGTGTAAAGGTATAAAATCCCAACGATGACTGTAATTGTACTGTGTACCTAAAATGGACCAATAAACTTGTTTTTTCTTTTTTTTTTTTTTTTTTTTTTTTTTTTTTTTGTGGTACCAGGGATTGAACTCCGGTCCTTACATTTGCGAGACAGGCCACCGAAACACTGAGCTAAATCCCCGGCCCCAAGTACCAATAAACTTAATGGAAACAGCAACAACAACAAAAGAAGATCTGTTGGAAATATATATGATTCAATTCTTTTTAACATTTCCCAAACTTATTTGATCGTAGGATCTACTATTTACTTCATATTCAAAATAACTTGAGGTTGTTTTGTGAAACATTTAAAAATACTAACTAATGGAAGCTTTAAATATCTGAACTATCACTAATTTGCACAAAAATTTTTAAATTCATTTTAATAAATTAAAGTCAGGGACTGGGGATTTAGCTCAGTGGTTCCACCACCTGCCGCTCAAGTGCAAGGTCCTGAGATCAATCCCAGTACCAAAAAAACAAAGTAAAAAATATCGTCTTTCAATATTTAATATTTTCCTGCTATAAAAGTCATTCTGGTTAAAGCCAAAAAAGTCTTAGTATACAGTCAAGAGGATAAAAACGGAGCAAATAAATAAATAAATAAGCCAGGCATGGTTGTGCAGCCTATAAACGGAGCACTTGGGAAACAGAGAAAGGAGGATCACCATCAGTTACAGGTCAGCCTGGGCTACATAATGAGTTCAAGGCCAACCTGAACTATATAGTGCGACCATGTCTCAAAAAAAAAAAAAGTTTAACCTTAATTTTTGTCTAAAATATCTACCTCTTGATTTGTTAATACTTTTAGCCACAGAAAAATGATAGTCTGTTCTTAATAATAGAATACTATTTCTAACTTTCATTTGATATTTCTTGTATTTATTTGTTTTACAATTATTTTAATATGCTTTGGTATATTACAAATTCCTTGAGGGAAGAGCTTATAATTGATATGATTTTCAATAGTGAATTTATTACTTCACATCATGTTAATATTTGTTGGATTCACAACCTCCCCCACACAATACACACATTCAATCCCATCACATTTTGATGTTTAAAGAATGGCTTTAATTTCACTGTTTCTGAATTCTTGACTGCTAAGATACAATGGAACCAAGGCAGGGGGCTTCTTTCTACTCAACAGCCAAGTCAAATGGTTACAGGGAAACAAGAGCACTGAAAAATGTGTTTGGCAATAAAATGACACAGTAACATCAAATATCATCATATAGGATTTGGAGGGTATTTTAACAAATTTTTTTTCAGTGTGAAAATCAAATTCAGGCTACCATTCCTTCTCCTGAATCCCTTCATGTAGATAACTTCTAGATAGCCTACAAAGAAGAGGTCATGACAGTCATTTTCTGGCATGACGCCATTATTTTTCACATGAAAAGACATCCCTTATAGGTAGATAATTCAGTCTGTCACCTTCTGAATGTCCACATCTCCTCAGCCTGTTTATGCCTTAGTGATCTCCTTTGCAAACAATTAAGCACATGATTTGCAATTGGATCCTATGTAATTGACTATGACCTGTGGGGGGAAAATACTTTGATATCATTTCTAATTCCAGAGAAGGAGGCACATTATGTTCAAGAGGAATCTGCAGTAAGAAAGCTAGAGAGTATACTTGTTTTAAATTACTATTCCATATCTGCGGACTAGTGATGAGCAGGATGCATTATAGCTAAATATATCACAAGATAACTGAAGATACAAGCCTAGTCCTCCAAGGGAAAATAAATGAGGCTAATGACAAAGTTAACAAGCTAGCAGAACTTTTAGGAGGAGGAGTTCGCTGTAGGACTGAGTTTTCAAGTGTTAATTTCATCCCAGTTATACTATTGAAGAAAATAAAGTACTGCAATGCCATCCTTAAAATTCTTTTTGAACACCACTGAATTCTAATGATAGTTCCACAAAACTGTTTTACAGTGTTGTGAAGGAAAGGTAAGTAAGATTCCTTTAATTCTTTTGGGAAGATACCCAACAGGGGAATACCTGGGTCAAATGGGACTTCCAGTCCTAGTTCTTTAAGGTATCTTTCTCCATACTGATTTCCACAGAGATGCTCTACATAGAAGACTCCAAGAACTCCACCAAAAGTCATCTAGATCTAATAACCAAATCAGTAAAGTAGCTGGATACAAGGTTAACACACAAAGCTCAATAGCTTTTCTGTACATGAAAAACAGACTCACTGAAAGAGAAATTGGACAATCAATTCCTTTCACAATAGCATCCAAAAAATTGAAATACCTAGGAATCAACCTAACAAGAGAAATCAAAGACCGCTACTTTGAAAACTACAGCACTTAGAAAAAAAGAGATTGAAGAACAATCAGAAAATGGAAAGACATCCCTTGCTCCTGAGTAGGAAGAACCAATATAGTGAAAATGGCCATATATATTGCACTTTCACTTTTCAGTCACATTGGCCCCTTTTATCATCTTTATCTAAAGTTCAGTCATGTTTTAATTGTTGCTTTTGTTAATTGTTCATCTTGTTGGTTTCCTTTACGTGAGATTTCCTCATAGATTTGGGAATTTAGATTTGCAGGGTCATTTTGCATAGGAATTTGTTTTGTTGATCTTTTATGATTTAATTTGAGGTTTAGTTCTTTTCTTTCTTTTTGGGGGAGGGGTTTAGACTTTGGTCACCAGATGCTTCCTTGTCCTTCTGCCTCTCTGAGCCCATAATTTGCATAAGCTCATAGTAGACTGAATCCTAGCCTCCATCATGAAGGTAGAGCCTATCATCTCCCCTGCTTCCAGCAGTGGTGCCAGTGCCAGACCCAGGAACTGAGATGTTCCTACTTGGTACAGCATCCGCTTACAGACCAGAAAGTCATTTCCATTCAGCTTTTCTTCCAATTTAAATTTATGTTCCTTTTCTTGTTTCGCTTTAAGCCAACCTTTTTTTTTTTTAACTTTTATTTTATCTTTACTGTTAAATGTTTGGAATAAAGGCGTGCTTAAAATAGCTACTGACAGAGGCATTGTGACCCAGTATCTCCGGGGTACTTACATTGTCAAGGACTCTTAGCTCTTAAACCATTGGCTAAAAAAAGGTTAAAAATTCTCTAGTGAATCGATAGCACTTAGGGCTTAATATGCCAAGAGTTACTCAGGACTTGGTTACAAAACAGATTTGAAAACTCCCCTCTAGAAATTCTGATTCAGTGTGGTAGGGGGATAGTGTGGAGTCCTGGCACCTCCACTTTTAATAATCCAGCCCACTCCTCTGGACGGTTACAGCAAAGTTGATAGATTCTTGGTAACCAATACCTGGAGTCCATTGCAATTTTAGCATGAACACGACTGGTTATGGCCACAGGTGAGTCTTTGCTTGTGCACTGTTCGCCTATGTGTGCTCCCTTCCAGGATTCAGGCCATCATCCTGTGAAGAAAGGGGCAAAATTGACAAACCACAGGACCAGAAGTGGGTGCAGTGTGAGCTACAGAGAGGATCAAAGCCAGCAATTCAGGACAGTTCTGTGTAGCTTGGCTGAAAGGAGGAAATCGCTGATCAGTGACGCAACCAAAAGGAAAAAATTATATGGGTTAATATAGTGTTTCCTGTTAATTAAACATTTTAATATAACTTTGTAGCAAGAGTGTTTGTCCTATATTCCACAAATCCCCATAACTACCGAGAAAGGCCGAAAAGGAATATGCCACTCAAAATTATTCTGAGAAATAATCACCTGTGGGAATTCATGAAAAAAATGGATGGATTAAGGTGTTAAATTTATAGTGAAAGAACTTGGTTAATAAGTGGCTTAATGACAGTGTTATGAAACAATAGAGAAATGGTAGATAACAGGCAGCTCATGAATTCTTAACTGTAGTGATATGGAAGTTCTTAACTAGTAAAAAAAAAAAAGCAAAGATTTCTTAATGTATTTGTCACTCCAATTTGTAAATTATAAAATTAATGAATATCTAGTGTCTTCGATCTTCTTGTTTAGGACAACTAGATATGATTCCATACAATAAGGCATTAGTACACAGAAATGATACTTATTTCTGGAATTGAAAATTAGATTCTCTCTCTCTCTCTCTCTCTTGCTCTCGCTCTCTCTCCCTGCCTCTCCATCTCTGTCCCTTGGCCAAAACATGTGACAAAGATCTCTAAACTAGAACAAATTATGATTTATGATTACAGAAATTAGGCTCTAGAAAATTTCCTTTATACCTACCATTCTCTGAAACATTTTGGGATAGAAATGAGAGAAAAATCTCCCAACTTACTTACCTTTGCTTCTGCTGCAGTCTTTAAACAGACCAGGATCCACGGATTGTGGAAAAATTAGAGCAGTTTATCCAAAGCTGCTTCAACTAAAATCTCCCCTGGACATAGATATGCACCTTATGAATCCCCTCTGATACTTTTCTAGAAATTTAAATGGCAAAACACAGAACAACAGGTGCTTTACAACTTCAGTTTACATTTTTCAGTTTGACATGACATATCTATGGCTAAATGAGACATTAAAGATGGTAATATGTAAAAGGAAAATTCAACTGAATGAAACACCTTAGGAGGAGGCCTGTGGGGAAATGTCAACTCAGAGGAAAGCTATATTTTCAGGAATATGTACTCAAGAAAGTGATACAAAATATCATACATTTTTCCTCTCACCAACACAATGCTTTCAGCTGAAATCTACCTGAAGTATTAAGAAGTGGACATCATCTTTCACCAGAAAAATACTACATATATTACAATGTTTTGTTTTCTTTGAATAAGAGTATATATCTGATACCTGTCATTCCCCACACTTTTTTTGATAAACAGAGCATGGTGTTATACAAATAATATCTGCTGACCAATGAGGAAGGGTAATGTCATGTTAGTATACAGAACATACCTTTCCAGGGATTGAATAGAAAAGTACGGTGCCTATATGTAAATATCCCAGATTAAAATGCTGACTTTTATGGAAGTGGTATCTAAATGGCTTCATAGGAAGCAAAGCGTGGTTCAGTGACTGTGCTGTGGTTTGTGTGAACAAATTTTGGGTCACTCACATCCAGGCTCTCTCTTCATGTGCACTGTGTGATTCTGAGCTGTAGTGCACCCCTTCTCATCTACATGAAGGAATCAGTAAAGAGACCGCCAGTCATAACACTTAACACAGAGCCTGCCCTCTGTCTCTCCTGGAAGTATGTGTGGGTCAGCCAAGGGAGCAGCAGGGAGCAATAGTAGTGCAGCGGGAGGATGAGAAGGGAGACATGAGTGACTAGCTCGTATCATACACACTGCCCTGCTCTGCGTGGCAGATAACCGGACAGTTTCTGAAAGTCAACAGATAGGAAACACTTAGTGCTGGACAAGCAGAGTCATTGCTGAGTTCTTGAAGAAGTTCTTAGCAGCTGCAAGGAAAGTTGTCTTTAAGCAGATTTCAGCTGTCAATGCCAAGGTTTGCCCTTTCAAGGTGTCTACTTCCGGAGACAGATGAAGAAAAAATACAAAGTTTCAGATTGTTCAGCTTTCTACACATTCCAAAATTTTTTATTTTCTTCATAATTTACCCAGTGTGGGAAACTTTGCTAGAAAAGCCTAAAACAGACTATACAATCATACTATGCAGAGGCTCTCAACACATATTTCCAGACCCCTCTGAGCTTTTAAGTAGAAAGTTTGTGATGTTTCAATTTTAAAAATATATGAATAGAACTGACTTCCTATCTCTCACAAGACGTATATGAAAAATATTCAAAATTAGATAAACGAAAAATTAAAACAAAATGAGGTATCATCTTAAAACTGTAAAACTGGTCTTTTTCTTTCTTTTTTTTTTTTTTTTTTTTTTTTTTTTTTTT
>NW_022900916.1:50515196-50570388 GCF_012274545.1 Fukomys damarensis | reverse complement strand
TTTTTTTTTTTTTTTTTTTTTTTTTTTACCAGGGATCAAACTCAGGTCCTTGAGCTTGCAAGGCAGGCAGTGGCACCACTGAGCTAAACCCCTGGTACTGGTCATTTTCAGAAAGACATATGATAAGTGTTGGTGGAGATGTAGAGAAAAGGGAACATTTACACTCTGTTAGTGTTCACAGGGGTGTTATGAAAACAACATGGAACCTTCTCAAAAAATTAAAATAAGCTGTAGCACGTCCTTCCTCAGTGCTGTTTCTCGGTATGGATCCAAAGGAAATGAATTCTGAGTGTAGAAGAGACACTTGCTCCCCATGTTAGTTGTTGCAATATTCAGCAAAGCCAAAATATGGAATCAACCTAAATTTCCAACAGTGGACAAATGGACAAAGAAAATGTGGCACATGCACACACACAAGGAAATACTACTAAGTCTTTCAAGAGAAGGAAATCCAGAGCTGGGGATTTTGCTCAGTGGTTCTACGGCCTGCCTTGCAAGCACCAAGACTAAAGTTCAATCCCTGGTACCCCCAAAAAATTTAGTGCAAAAGAAGGAAATCCTGTCATCTGTGAGAACACGGATAGGCCTGGAAGATGTTAAGTGATCCAGTCACAGAAACACAAATACCACATGATCTCAATTATGTATGGAATCAAACTCATAGAGAAGAGAGTCCGTCGTGGTTAGATTTGGAAGATTTTGGTCAAAAGCTTCAGTTTCAGTTACATAGAAGGAATGAATTTAAGAAATCTGTTGTATAACATGGTGACTCTAGTTAATAAACATTATCACTTGAAAATTGCTGAGAGTAGATCTTAAGTGTTCTTAGCACACACGCGTGCACACACACACACCACAAAGATAAATGTGTGAAGTAAAGCATTTAATCACTGCCTCTATTTAGCCTCCCACTAAAGATATTACAAAATAATATTTTGTAATGACAAACATATACAAATTTCAGTTATCAATTGATAACTAAATGTTTTTTTTAAAATAAGCATTGAAATAATAGCAGAGGCATGAAAAAGAAGAATTGTGAGATTTATAATGAAACGGTATTAAGAAAACCTCTGTGAAGACAAAATTCTTACAAAATAGTATTTTTTTAAAGCCAGTTTGTACAAATCATGACCAGGACCATAAACAAAAGGAACATAAGACAGAGATAATGGAAGCCATTGTTATGGCAATAATTTTGAGAAATCTTTCCCGAGACCAGTGATAGATTTGCATCAATTCATTGCCAGCATTATTTTCCTCTGACAATGTATTTTTAAAAAATTTTTCTTCTGTTTCCAAATTTAGCCATTTGTTGGATAGCATTCTGGATTGTGGCTGCAGTCTCTGATTAGGTAACTCCGTGACCACTGACGTCCATCGGTAACTGCATGTGTTGTTCTGGAGAAAGGTGTCCACGAGGTATGTTTTATGGTGGAGCTTCTCTTGCAGTCCAGGAGCAGGATGTAGTAAATGTTATATAAAAAAATTACAAAACTTTATGTCTCTAACCAGTAGAGTGAACCAAAGTAATTCGGACATCTACTTGGTTGGTACAGAAAAATGAAGCCAGAGTACACCAGAGGCTCAGTAGAGAAATCATCAATTATTAGAAGTCAAGGTTGCATTGTCAGGACAGGTTTGACAAGATAAAGATCACTGACTTACAGAACAGAAGATGAAAAAGAAGCAAGATGAAGAAGGGAATAACGAAACTAAGTCACCAAATCAAATTCACAGCTGAAAACCCAGAGATGGAAGTAAAGTGGGATTAGGGAAACACTATAGGTTTACAGATAGTCGTAATGAATAATATGAAATTATAACATTTTAATGAGCATATGCTACGTGTGCCCCAGTGGTGTAAGTAGAGCACATGGATAAGAACTACTATCATTAACCTTAGTTTCCTAGGCTTGGAGAGGTTAAGTAATTCTCTCAGTAATGAGTGAGGAGTGGAAGCTCAATTAGAATTGTTGAATATATTATCAGATCTGTGCTATAAGCCATTATGAACCACTACCTTCCTATGAAACAGCCCAAGAAAAAAGTTGCCAGGAAGATGGAGACTTAGATATCTCAGGGGACTTCTAAGGGTTGGCTTTATGTGGCAGCATTTTTGTAATTTAAAGAGGCTTTATTAGTTAATCACTTAAAGCTGGGTCCATTGTTGCAGACAAATAATTGATCTCAAACGACCAACCTTAATGATACTACTACTTTGTATATATAATAAGTACATTTTTAGAAAAAGAAAATCACTGATAAACTTTCACTGATTGTACTACATTGCTGCTTGATTGATCCCACTTCAAGTCAGTTGTACATAATATGTATGATATATAAATTACATATATATAATATATGTTAGCTCGTAATTTATAGGGCTTCATAAATTTCATGAAGATTATGAAAATACTACTTATGAATGATTTGTTACCTCAATGAGAAATAACCCTAGAACATCCATTTCACAATTACTGGAAGTATTACTATGAGACAAACTATTTAGAACAGGGTAAATGTTATATAAAAAATAATAAAAGTGATGAGTTTTCAACATCACAGTGACTAAATCTCTACACCAAATCTCGAGCAGAGACTTTTTGTAGAAAGGACTGGGAATGAGCTCAGTGGTGCCACACCTGTCTCTCAAGTGCAAAGTCCTGGGTTTGATTCCCCGTAGGAGGTGGAGGAGAGGGGTAGGGGGACGGATTTCTTTAGCAGTCCGTCCTAGATCTCCATTGCCCTTGGGTAAACTGTATTCCAGCGCTCCTCTTATCTGCCACATGTAAGGTTCTTTCCTCAACCACCTAATTCCTGCTTTCATGAAAAACTGCAATAGTAGACTTTAAAATAAACGGTCCCTGTAATCCCAGCACTTGGGAAGCTGAGGCAGGAGGATCGCTGTGAGTTCGAGACCAGCCTGGGCTACGTAGTGAGTTCCAGGTCAGTCTCGACTACATAGTGAGACCCTGTCTCAAAAAAAATAAAATTAAATAAGTGAATAAATAAATAAATAAATAGTTCCACCGCCAGCCTGTCGAGCACTCACACAAAGTGTGAGAGAACATACAGAGACCGCCTTTCATCGGGTCCATAATGTCACGCGCAGGTACACTCCTGCCCGGCCTGTGCTCTGAGAGTGGTATGGAGGAGCCCTGCTCCGTCTCACTCATTCCCTAGACTTCGGCTTAGACTCAGGTCCTTGAGTCTCTTGCAGTCGCAGGCAACCTCTTCGGTTCCTGTTTTTCTTCCTGGCCCTTCAGTCTGTTTACATCCTGTCATACCCCACCCGCCCTCTTCTCCCCCTGCCCTCCCACAGGGACTCCCCCCATGATAGTCTTTATTTGTTATATTTTCATCCCTTTCCGTTAGCATGTAATGCTTACGTTTCTTCTGTGGAGTTGGTACCTGCACACAACACACATCGATCCCTTTTCGTCTCTTTTCCCTCCCAACCCTCGCTCTCCCTCCATCTCGCCATATGCTCCCCATGGAGAGAGATCTGTCCACTGCCTATCATCTGTCCTTTATTTAGTTTTTTCCTCAGCCACAACTGAGAGTTTATTTGAGTTTATTGCATACTGGAAAACTAATGTATGTCCGGTGTGGAAATATTAGGGAGTTTTCTTTTTTTTCCTTCTTGGTTCCGGGGATTGAACTTGGGTCTTTGCGCTTGCAAAGCAGGCCACTAAACCGCTGAGCTAAATGCCCAGCCCGTCAGGCAGTTTTCTATTTAAACATTTTATAGTTACTTGTGTGAATGGGGCGAATATGTGCTCCATACTTCCCCACAAACTGATAAACTCTTTATACGCAGTTCTTCAGGCATTTAAGATATTTAAACATGTTTTGGGAACATTTTAAAAATATTTTAAAAATGAAATTATGAATTTAGAACCACACTATCAAAAGAACTTTTTATTGTAAAAAAAAAAACTTTTAACTTCCATGCTACCCTTGTCTGCAAAATATGGAGAGAAAAGGAAAAGTTGGACTCTGAGGCCATTGATATTCTTTCTAGGGTTAAGACCCTCTGGTAATAAAACACCTTGTGAGTGTTTCTTAAACACTAGCAAAAAATTCAGAAAGTTTAATGTATTTAGCCTCTTTACATTTTTCAATTATTTTGTAGTTGGTACTGTTGAAATGAATTATTATGTAATACCTCTCGGTATTAGGTAATAGCTGTCTTTATTAGAAAGCACCTTGTGGTTCCGTGAACAATTTCACATATTGTGAAGTCATCATGCAAGCTGGCACAGTGGACACCTTATATTTAGAAGAAAGTTAGTACTGTGAGCATATTTCAGGTCATAACTAATATAGTTTGGCAAAGAAATGCTTAAGTTTTGAATCTTATTTTATTAAAAATCATATATTTACAATAGGCCAAAAAGGTGCTGAAACTTTATTTGTTTTGTAACAAAAAGTTATTATAGTTCCATATTTCTCCAAACTAGAACTCAATATTAGAAATCTGTATCCAGAGGAAATAAATGAGTATCTTAGTCAGTGATTTCCAGTGCAAATGTTCATAGAAAAAGAAATGTTTTCCTGTCAGGACAACAGTCCTTCACAATTAAATATGGTGAGACACACACATACAAACACCGTGTAACAATATTCATGGAAATTGGAGTCTTTATACAAACAAAAGCTAGTGTTATCATAATAAAGAAACAGCCACAATGATACAAACCTTAAACATGCTGATATAAACATAACTATGTTTATATACCTGGAAAATAATATGTCCTGTTTTATTACCTAAAAGAAGTAGTGGAAGAACATTTAGAGATATGTTTTAGAGAAATATATGTGGTACAATCATCATGACTTCTGTTAAAGTCACTGAGAACAATGCCATCGAAACACTGTAATGCACCATTTTGAAAAATTATCCAGGAATACTCTGTGGCTCTTTATGAGTTACGCACACAAGTGCTTTTATAGTTCAATAGATCTTCTCAGTGACAGAATAAGGTAGATGAATTTGGGCATTAGTCTTTGCAAAATAAAAGCTCTCACGAATCTCAGACAGTTGACTTACTGTGAAATTCTATTTTTCCTGGATTTTTAATATGAGCAAAGTAATTTTTCACAGATTTTAATAAGAACAAAAAATCATGCTCAAATGATGAGAACTGCCAAAGTATTTTAGAAATGTGAGTCACATTTGTCAATTAATTCAACCCTGTCTCCTTCTGAAATTATGCCAAAATACTCTTCTAACGCTGAGTTTAACAAAATCCTTTTTCTCTGAAGTACCTTATATTTTATTGGGAGTAAAAGCAACAAAATAAATGAAGTAAAAAAAAGCTAAAATCATTTGAATTTTCCATTAGTCATAACATTTTCATATTTGTTATCCAGAAGAGATTTAACAATTAGCTATTTATCAAAAATGTACCAATAAACTTAATGAGAAAAAAATGTATTGCTTTAATAGTCAATTATTATTTTAAAACTCAGCCCAAAGACCCTTTTACAGCAGAGGTGTTAAGGCCCAATAAAATTAAAATATTTGACTAAATTACAGGCAGGTTGAGCTTATATTCACCCATTGCTATCTTATATGCAGTATGAGCCCAGAATTTTAAAAACAATTTTCAAACATTATAATATAAAAGTACAAGTAATAATAATGTGTAAAGCAAGAACTTAAAGCAGAAGATTCTATGGGTGATATGAATAAGAACAAGAGTAAGGTAAATATTAATTAAATTCAAATCTGCAAGGGAAGAGGGAAATATGATTGTGAAATACGAGAAAAACATAACATTGAAGAATAAAGAATTCTACCTAAGTGAAAACTTTTGATTCATAATTTTTCTTTCTTTTGGTAGTTAGCCCAGAAATTGCATAGAATAGTCAAATTTTCCACATCAGTAATGTGTTTGTTTACTTGCTTTGCATTTCACATTTTAAGGGAACTTTAGTATTGAATGCCTGCTTGGGGTTGTTTCATACATGGAAAAAAATCAAGGACTGGCAACAAGTTTCAAGGCAAGTGTAAGGGGAACAGAAAAATGATATTCACATAAATCTGATGAATCCACTCAGGTGCATGAAAATAAACAACTATCATAAAGGAAAACAATATCTATTTTATGGGAAAAGGGAGTTACAGTTACTTAACTAACAAGGACTGACTGTATCTACTGAGTGAGTCAAATCAAGAGCCCAGGTTTTAACAATGAATGGTTTCGATTTTATTTTTCATTATTCCTTATACCTGAGGGCAAATTTTTGTAGCGTTAAAAGGTTGTGCACTATATACATACAAGGTTTCTTTTTGTCTGTCTTTCCTGAGTCCACTGCCAATTCTTAAATGATTGATAAAAATCATTAAATAAGGCAAATAGTATACAGGCTGCAGTGTAATGAGGCCTATCAAGCAGGGCGAACACTACTCATCATGATATTAAAATTCCATGCAGCACTTTTTAAATCCTTGACATAAATAAAGAAGTTATTTCTCTGGACCACTGCTTTTTCCATAAACTCAATGTTCTATATAAGTCACTGTCATAGGATATATTTTATTTTGAGGCAACCCAGTCATTTTCTCCCAAAAATAAGTACCAAATAATCATTTATTTAAAAATTATGTCTTCCTAGGTCTATGATATGCCAAAGACACTAGTTAGAGAGGCTGAGTGTAGTTCCTGCAATTTATACATGTCTCTTAAGATGACACTCTTGCCATCCTTTGGATACACAGGTGATGTTTTTAGTTTGAAGATTAATTGAAACTGTATGTTTTTGTTTGTGGGTGTTTTTTTGGGAGGTACTGGTGACTGAACCCAGGAAGTGCTGAGCTATATCTCCAACTTTTTAATTTTTTTTTTTTTTTTTTTTGAGACAGATCTAGTTAAATTGCCCAGGAAGATCTCAAATTTGTGATCCTCCTGCCTCAGCCCCCGGAGAAGCTAGTATTACAGGAGTGTGCAACCACACACAGTGGGAGAGCATATCTTTACATTTATTTTTTAGGGTCAACTCCCATGACATTTGAAACTCAGTATTCTGGCTGGAATCATCTAAAATATTTCTTAGGAAATCTGTGGGAAGGGAAAATGAAAAAGGAGTTTCAGAGTCAAGAAATCAGTGAGCAATTAAGGCAAAACGGCCATGCATGTTAATAACCACACAAAATACTTTAAGGGAGAATCTTTTTATGTATAGTGATTTTCTATTATGTCCCATACTTCATTTGAAAATGGAAAGTTTTACAGGCAAATTAACAGTCTTAAAATATAAAACATGTAATTCCACCCAGTTGTATTTTTCTAATCTGTCGTCTTTTTTTCTGTTGAGTTCATCCACTAAGTAAAGAGGGAGACATTTTAATGTACCAAGGAAGAATGGTATATTAAATCTTAGTGAATTTTCTAAGAATTTATTTTAATAAATGACAAAAACTTAATAGATAAATGATAGAACTTAATCATTCTATTTCCTACCTTTAATTTGGACTCAGGTGATGAAAAACTTTGCAACTATTTTACTGTGGTATGAATGAGAATCCTCAAATATTGAAAATTACATGTTAAAAGATTTTTTAAAAAATTACCATCACTATCAAATACAAGTTACATATATTACAGAACTTGTGAAGCCATAACTTAGAGAAATGACTATTTCAAATGATTTTGCTTATTTGGCTTTACAAGCTAATTAAAATTTTATTGAGTTTGCTTTCATTTCAAAAACACTACAAGTTCTTTGAAACTTTATGGATAACTTAAAAGTATGAAAAGAAATATAAAAATCATCAATAATTCCATTGCTGTGAAATTGTATTTTATATTTTTTACCCATTCATTTTATTTTTCTATGTATCCACTGTGTTTTAAATATTAGGAAATGTATCTTTTAATACATGAAAATATTATTTCTAAAACTTTAATATGATCTACTTCATCAATATTATATTTTGATATTTTCCCCTTTTCTTTAGAAATTCCATGTAAAAACTGAAAAATACCTCCACGCATATGGCCAATAATTAATATTTTTAATATGTGAAGACTTTTTATTAGTCAATGATGACATGAATTTTTTAAAAGGTTAAAACATGATAGCTAATTCACAAGTGAAGAAGAATAAATAGCTAACAAAAATACTCACAAATATTTAACACCTTTAATAAGTAAAGAAATGCTGGCTAACACAATAATGTTTAATAACAGCAAGAACAAGAATGAAATGAGTGACGTAAGGCAGGAGCAAAGGAGAGAGGAGGAGGTGGACCAACATACCCAGCCCTAATGAGAATGCGGTGAGGCAGGCAGGTTCATATGCTGCTAGTTGGAGCTCATGAGCAATGACATTGGACTGATGAGCATGAAAGTCAATGGGGGAGAACATATAGACCAAAATGAAATAATCAAGGACCTCATTCAGGGTAGCAGCAGTTGCCATGCAAAGGAATAAAAATATTATTGATTACATTCGTATTAAAGACCAGACATTTCATTGGGTGTTCTCTACCCCGTGTATGTCATTTTACTTAATCTGTATAAGGACTTTGGAAGAAGCCTCACTTTAAATACTAAGAAATTCCAACTCAGCAAGATGATTAGTCTAATGGGATGCTGCTAAAACAAAATAAGATTAGGGGTGGACTCAGTCTTCTGTTAAATTTCAAATTTTTGGACTACATATTTTGCAATATCAGATGGAATATAGTATATGATAGCATGAAAAATAAAACTAAGGTTAGGGAAAAGCAATAGAATTTTCTGAAAACTTTAAAAAATCTGGGAAGGGTAGAAAAGGCAGGGGAGTGAGGGAAAAGGAAGTAAAAATGTTTAAAAGGCCATATATGTGTATGTATCCCCCAACATAACTGTAATTATTAGGGATCGCAACATGTACCAGTCAAAATGATCTTTAAAACTCTTTCTGATTGTATGTGAATGGGTATCAGTCTGGGACTCTAATGCCTGAGAGAATTGCAACTTGAGCAAAAATTGCATTGTTGGAAGGGATGTTGGCAGCAAGTGCACAACAGCTATTTTGCTCTTCAATTAGGAAGAGTGAAAAGAATGGAAATAGATTCTCAGTATGATGATAAAGATATAAGAATATACAAGGTGGCTAAGGGAGAAAGTAGGGAAACAAGAGTAGACAGCTTGAAGAGTATTTTGTAGAAAATTTGCATTTAAGGAGGAAATAGCAATTAACTGGGAAAAAAAATCCTTGGTAAATAGTGTAGAAAACATATATACTCTTTTATTGTCACCATCATCGACTAAATTTCACTGGGTTTCAACCATCTAAAATCCAACCAGAGGACTCACTTCTGCTATCCATTGTTTTAGTTTTCTGAATTTCATGCTACAAGAGGGGCCTGATGTATCCCTGTTTAACACAGAAAGCTTAGAGCTGTTCTCAAACAGGAGGGGACGTTTAACTCCTGGGACATTTGCCAGTGTCTGAAGATATTTTGGGGTGTCATAATTCAGGGATGGAAGGTATTTGCCACTGGGATGCCTCTAAACATTCTACGAGGGACAAAAGCTTCATACTGTTTTCCTACAACAATGAATTGCATTTTCCAAAATCAGAATAGAGCCACAGTTGAGAAGCCCTAGTTTAGATAAAGACACATCACATAACTCCCAGTTCGCATGTTGGTTTTTTTTGGTATAAAAACAATTTAATAGGTGAAGAAATGCTTAGGTACAGATTTAGTTTCCTGATCTTAATAATACAGGAGCCAACTAGTGAGCCCCATTTAACAAACATGTGTGAACCACAGAAGGAATGTACAATGATGCATTGTCTCCTGTCCTTTTATGAAGCCAACTTGTCATGAGTTTCCTTTGCTCCTTTTGTGTTTTACATACTTCAAGAAAAAAACGTAAGCAGGATTGACTTTGAAATAAAACCCAACATGTTTTCCAGTTGATTTTGATTTAAAGGAGGCTTTGGTAGAGTGCCTCAGGGTATGCTGGCAATGGCTATTTATCTTTATCCTGGGAAGTTTATATATTTTAAGAAAATGATGGATGGAAGCTTTAAAAAAACTCATTATGGTAATTGATTATTATAGAAAAACCTTGGGAACATTACAAAAGAGAACTGTATTCTCTTGGTATCTTAGCTCGAAACCAGACGTGTAATTAGAAGAATCCATAAACATTTGTCACAGGGCAAGAAGCCTGGTCACTAAGTTTAGAAAAAACTCTGGAGTCACTTCATTGTCCTGTACGGAGATGACACACAGTGGTGGTTGTCATGAATAACAGGAGATTAATATGCTCTGTGAAATAAAAGACCACCCACGTCGAACCAGTGTAGAGAGTAGTGACAGGAAAACTTGGTTCATTTCTTTTTTCTTTAGAAAAGTTGAGTGTGGTCCTGTCCTTGCAGTGTTTTAGCTTTTGTGAAAGAGAAAAATTTAGCTAAAATGCTATCACCATTGAAACAATTATTTTTATTTTTGATTTCTATTTTCTTAAAAACCTTAAATAAACAAAAATATAAGCTGAGAATATCATTTAAATACACCCCTGTACACACACACATACACACCAAGCAAAGGGGAATTCATAGACCCATTCATATATGAATGGGAATTCATATATATTCAGCTGTTTTTTTTCCTTAAAATACAAAATAATACTATTCTTTTCTTTTTCTGAAAGATTAATAAATGACTGCAGAGAAAGCCAAGTTAGTTCAACATCAGCAAAGAAAAAGTGAAATTACTTATAATGATTATGATTGTGTAAAAAGATAATATAGAACTTTATAAATTTTACTCTTAAAATTTATTCTTGGTACTGTGGTTGGAAGGACAATTTCATCTTCCTAGATACCTTGAACCCATATGACTTTCTATAACAAGGCTAACTGGGTCCCACTCGACTCTGTTTCTCAGCCCCTGGAGGAAATTGCTTTCATATCTTCTTTAGGAAACTCATTTATAATCCTCAGAGCCTCAAGGTGTCATCACCACTTGTTGTCATCACTCCACCAGCTAAAGAGGTAGAAGGGATACAACAAAATCTCATCTCTAAATACCTGAGTACACCTTTGTCCAATGTGCATTTTCTTCTGGATCTAAGAAACCGCCAATGACAGCTGTAGAGCTTTATGTTTCCTGATAAATTCTGGCCTTCCAGTTAGATTTTGCAGTCCAGGGTTCTAAAATCTAATTAATTTTCCCCCAAGATGAACTATCACAATATGACAGACTCATATTATAGCCACCATGATTCATGGCAAATATTATGTATTGGGAGAATTTTCTTCAAAAGCTATTAGGACAAATTCTCACAAACATGCTCATTTGAGTGCTGAGTAACTGACTTGGGGTCAGAATCTATAATCTTTCCAGTTCCCTCAACCCACTAGCTTCAAAGAAAGTCGTTACAGCCATATACCTTGGACTCGTCATCTTTGTCTACCCTCCAAAAGAAAAACCCATGGGTTAGTTGTCATATAACGTGCTAATTGAACCCTTTGTATAAGTGCTTTATTACTTTTTCTGTTCATTGTTTACTTTTGTGACCACTAATCATGATATATCAGCTTGAATGGAGTACGAAATGCCTAGCAGAATAATGAAGAACAGCTCTGGGCATGGCTGTGGACGATATGTAGGCCAGGAAACTGAATTGTAAAGACCGACCAAGTTGTGGGTGGCATGGACCAAACGGCTAGTAGGCTGCATGAAACAGAAAGGTAAAGAAGCAGGAAGTGTGTCCATTTTGAAGAGTTCCAGTTTTCCTAGGTGAGTCCATCCTTTGCTGCCATTGTCTTGAGACAGTAATCTCCAGGTTTCCAATTTCTTTAGCTAACTGATATAAACACACTGACAATGCCCTGGTGAGCTTCCAGGCCTTAGAGCTGGGACTGGTTTTGTGTCCTTGATCCTTCTCTTCCTTGGCTTCTTGTTTTGCTTTGTTTTGTTTTGTTTTGTTTGTGTTACTTGTAGCTGCTAGATTCTCTGGCTCTCCATCATGCAGTCATGTGGACTCTCCTTCCTCTAAGCCTGTAATAAATCCTAATAAATACCTAATAAATCCCCTTGCATACTTGTATATAATATATTTTCCATTGATTTTGTTGTATTAGATAACCCTAATTCAACTTCCTTTCAAAGCCTATTTTTGCTGCCCTTTCTGAATTATCACTTCATTGAAACAAAACTCCTATTTTGCATGCTTCTCTTCATCCATCAACATTGTCATCCATATTTTTTTAACTTTTAATCAAAATTTGGCTCTGATTCAAGGACATTGCTTTCTCTGAACCCTTTGCTCTTTCCCTTTCTCTCTCTCTTTCCCTCTCTCTCTCTCCCCTCCCTTCCTCCCTCTGTCTTTGATGATTTCAATGTATTTTTCCTAAAAACAAAAACATGAAAATTGTATAGGTACCATGTTATGTTTTGATACATGTATATATTTTGTAATTTTTTACCCAAGCTAAATATATCTCCTTAAACATTTATCATCTCTTTGTAATGAAAATATTCAAACTTCTTTTCTCTAGCTTTTTGAAATACAGTCTACATTATTTACACTATCTCCTGGCATTATCTGCAGTCAAATCTACTTAGCACACCAGAACTTTGTCCTCCCATCTTAAGCAAGACTGATAACTGCCTCAAAGCCAACATTTTATGGATCTTGTGGGTGTTGAGGGTGGTCTCCTAGATTGATGATTTTCACCAAGGAATTTGCTACTTGTGAACGCACCAAATCCTCACAGGTTCTGCAAGTTTTGATCAGGGTTATAATTCCTTTTGCTGTTGTTGAATTGTTCTTGTTTACTTGCTTTAAATAGAAGTTTCAGTGAAGATTTTGAGAACAGACATTTGGGATTAGAGCACGTTGCAACTTTCAAACATGCAAATAATTAATATTTATCAAATGCTCATCCTATTTGAGGCAATTTTCTAGGTATTGAGGTTGTTTGGGGAACAGAAAAAAACAAATCCCTGCCTTCATGTGCTTTATATTCTGATGAACTTTCTGAGAAGACATTTTCACATCTGTGGCCCTTCTCTCTTTATCTGTTACAAAAAAGACTTGCAAATGCACAGGGCAAAGTAGGTTTGTTCAGGATGATGGAATGCTGAGGGGTGACCAAGGAAAAATCCCAAGATTCTGGATGCTTTCATTAGCCCTATGAAACAGCCAAGGTGCAAAATAGCTTTGCTGCTTCTATCTCTTAATATGTTCCATTTGAGAGTGGGCCAAGAACTTTCAAAAAGTTGAGAATTTCTGTCCTCGTTTGAAGGCAAGAGACAGTAGTATTTGAGAGTGTGCTCTGAAGTCAAACAAGTGTGTGATGTTTAATAAGGGGATTGACTTTTGTAGACTTTTGTAAATGTTATTTTGCTCATGCTTAAAAGGAGAGTTAGAGCTGAGAGTTTAATTAGTGGAAATATGCTTGTATAGTGTAGAAAAAGTCCTAGATTTGATCCCCCATACCATAAAAATGAATTATTTTCTCTAGTATTGTAGTGAAAGTTAGGTGGGGGAATATGTATTCAAGAGCCTACAACCCTGCCCAGCCAGTAGTAACACTCAATAAGTAGCTAAGAACTTGATCTTTCACTCATTCCTGCTTGTTCATCTTAACAAAAACCAGAACAATGCACCCACTCTTCTCAGCCAGAAACCCTTAAATCATTATGGACTCTTCACTTTCCTCTGATGTCAGTTCTAATTCTTCAGCAAGACTTGTGACTAACTGCATACTCTGCCCCAACTCTGAACACTTCTATTATTTTCATCAGTCTGGTATAGTTCTTTCCCAAGGATTCCTGCAATTTTAATTTTTCTTGGACTTTCACAAATGCCCTTATGAATCAAGTAGGAAGACAAAATTCAGAACAATATTCTTGAATATGAATTAGATTACATAGCTACCTTCTTTAAATCCCTACAATGCCTTCAAATTATACTCAAAATAAAACCCTAAGTCCTTGTCACAGCTTCCTTTCCTCCAGATTTCATCCTTGGTAATTTTTGAATGAAGTGACTCTCAATGGTAAATGGTCTTATTATGCAAATCTTCTCTTTGAATTTTACATTCAGTAATTTCACTATAACATATATTTATTTTCATTTATCTCCCTTGGGTCTTATGCTCCTCAAATTTAATTTCTCAATAGGGAAAATTTTCTCATTATCTCTAATAGGGATAAATTTTGTCTTTTATGAATACTTGTATGCACGCATTTGACTTCTGTATCTGTATTTATTTCTCTTTAACAATTTCTATCTCTTTATACCTCTGCTGCATTCTGAATTATTTTTCTCAGAAACATTTTTAAGTAAATGTCCTATCTCTTCATTTGTGTCTGATTATTAATGTATGCATTGAATGATTAAATTCCTATTATTATATTTGCTTTTTCTGGGAATTCTAATTAGTTATATAAAGCAATAGTTCTAACTTTTTCTTTATCCATAGCACCTTATTGTTTTGTGGTTTGCATATTTTCATTACATTTCCTAAGTAGTTCTAGTAAGTTCATTAGTCTAAATTTTACTGCTTAGTTTTTTTGTCCTACCCTCAGATGTTTGTTATTTCAGATTATGTGTGGAGAATTTGTGAAGTGAAGCCGTGTTCTTCCAAAAAGTAATTGAGTTGGTTCTGCTGAGTCCCAAGGTTTAGTGGTCTCTGGAACACTTTTTATGTAAATATTTAAGCTTAGAAGTTCAAAGAGCAGGCTTTCAAATTTAAACCATTTTTTTCTGTAATTAAAATCCTCTGGCTTTCCTTCATTATTTTCTTTTATGGTAATATTACTTATAAAAGTAGAAGATAAAATATGACAAATCCTACTGGGATGAAACTAATGTTTTCAATACTTCTTCCTATAACTTTTCTATCACTGAATGGATAAGTCATCTATATTTTATAATTTCAGCATAGGCTATGACCTGGAGTTTTTATGGCTAGTCATGTTTGACTTTTATTCAAAATAAAGGGCAAGATGCTGGGGATTTAGCTCAGTGGTCCCTGTGCCTGCCTCGCAAGCACAAGGTCCTGAGTGTGATCCCTGGTACCAATAAATAAATAAATGAATTAATTAAATAAAAATAAGGGATAATTTAAGGTCTAATACTTATAAATTGACAATTTGAACTGTTTCACATGTTCTAGCTCATAACATTTTATTACAGATTTTAAAAAGACAGGAAGGACTATTCTTTTTAGATTGAAGTTTCTTGAAAACAGAATGTATCTTTTATTAGAACAATTAATAAGATACCTATACTTTACTGGAATTCAAAGATAATTTTACACCTGTACAGAAGTATGGGCTCTCACACTGCAGGTCATCTCTCTCATTGTAAGATTTAGCCCTGGTTCAGGGCCTTATTCTTTTGCACAATCATATTACTGCTTCCTCTCTTCATAGAATTGTATATACTATTTTTCAAGTTAATTTGCCTAGAAAATCTCTGTCCTCCATTCCCTCATACGAAGAAAAACATGCACATTTTAATGTGTAAATTTGTATTATGCATTTATTACAATAATGAAATATATTTGCATTTATACATGAGCTCATATAAAACTATGTATGAAGTGACAAGCCCAAGCATTCTCCCATTTCACCGGATAAGAAAGCTGATGCTCACCAGGCTCAGCTAATTGGGATAGCTCTCAGAGTCTTAAAGAGCAGACCTTAGCACTAAAGCCAGGCATTTGGATCTGGTCTCTCTCTCTCCTCTCTCTCTCTCTCTCTCTCTCTCTCTCTCTGTCTTTCCATCTGTCTCTGTCTCTGTCTTTCTTTTGTCTGCTGCTCAATGCTGTTTGTTTTACAAAAGCTGCTGAGACTTGTGTGTTATGGGAAAGACAAATAAATGAATTTCCCACTGTCCCAAAGACTTCATGCACTTTTCTATCTAATACAGATTGGATTAAGTTGTAAATAACAATGTATTTCATATAATACAGGAAATTATGAGCATCAAATCTGTAACACAGACAATAAATACTTGTCATTGCAAGCAATTAAACATTTAACTTTCTGTATAACTTGTCTAGTTAGATGTGTAATTGATAATTTATGACAATTCCAAAGCAACCTCTTGCTCTGTCTCCCACAAACCAATTGTCTGTTTAGTCTTCTGTATTTGAACTAGGATAGTCAACTTTTAATGGCCAAGACAAATTGTTGACTCTATCTATACTCTTCCATCCAAATCAAAGCCACAACGAATTATTTGTAATGTGTTCATAATATACCTATGCTTTGACACTTTCACCACCTCACTTACATACTTCTAGTTCTCAGAGCATTTCTTAGAACATAACTATTTTATGAATGAGGTAATGAATGAATGTAGCTTTTCTTAATTACGTGATCACAACATATTTATGTAGCATCTATGCTTATCTACGTATTTCTGTTTGATGATGTTTCAAACTTTAATTCTACTCATAAATTTATTAGTCTATGATATATATCTCTTTGGTGAATGAATATTTCTTCTCAATGCAAACTAGGGTATGTAGTTCATGGTTCTTAATTGGCAGTAACAGAATTTTAAGCTATTTTATTGAGTTATGATTGACATAAGATGTTGTATGCGTTTAATGTTGAACATATTTAATGTTTGCAACTCAGTGGGTTTGAGGATGAGTGTACAGCAATGAAAACAACAGAAATCATTAAGTATTTAATAAATTTATTATAAGTAAATAAATAACAGGAGTTCTAGAAAATCAGATAATAAGTCATGATAATAAGTAGGAATCATGAAATCTGCTGGATCCACTGGAACACTGCTATAAACCTATCACATGATTTAAGAGGTTGGACATTGATTTTTCTTTCCTTTCACTTTGATGATTTTCAATTTTTAGAACTTTCTAGAAAACATTAATTCTATATAGCAACCATTCTTAATATATCTCATTACTACTAAATTAGACAAAGAACAAAATTTCAGTTGTGAATTAAAATGATATAAAAGATAAGTACCCATGATTCAAATTTTTTAGAACTGCTATTTAATATTCTTTTAATCTTCTCAAATTTCCATGATGTTATAAGCATTGACCTTTTGATTTTCTTTTCTTCTTACATAGAAGAGGTATTGATTACAAAGAACACCTGAACACTATATTTGATAATTTTTAACTCTGATTACTTCAATATAAAATGTTTTGAAATTAAAATCCAAAATACTTAAATAATTCTCTTTGAACTAGATGAAAAACTGGAAGACAAGACATGATCCTTAATTCTTTGAATTTGAAGTGCTCTTCATATGAGTTTATGTTTACTCTAAATAGATAAACACATCGCAACTCTATCATAGTTCATAGTGCATGTGGCTCACACAGTTAATAGTAGTGGACCAAAGAGTACTGACTAATAAAGCTAATAAGACTTATTCTATGTTGGAGCTAACAAATGCTTTATCAGTACTTCAACTACTCTGCTTATGTGGTCTCATTGTTAAGATTATGCCTTTCATCTATGGAAACCAATCCTTTCATATACAATTTCAGCAAGAAGCTTATAAAATGTGTATTAAAGCTGTATTGACTTGTCTAACAATAAAAAGTACAATTAGGCTTCCAACACAGAGCATTTCTAATTTGCATAAAAACCTCTCTAACCTATTCCTTTTACTGCAGAATATAACCAAAAGGTTATATTCTGTTCCATGCACCAGTAATTACTCTAAAATCACTAGATAGATGTACCTATGTAATATTGTTCAATTCTTTATGCAGATCATTAAAACTAAATTTATATGCAAGATGTATCAATAGAAAAATACTATTAAAATAATTAGAAAAAATGGCCAAACACAATGGATTCCTTTTACATAATATCACATAATGTAATAATTTAAGATAGTTTCTTACAGAGAGCTTCTGTTTTGATAAAAATCATCCCAAGGGTGAGACTAAAGATGTACTTTTTCTCACCTTTTAATTGGGGCTTCTAATTTACACAATGGGTGATTTTAAAGACAGCTTTGAATTACCATAAAGAGTAATTATGATCAGACTTTATACAAAACGTAGGTAAACCGATTGGAAGGCTTAACTGATTATTTTGAGTATTGGAAATATTTTTGATGCAACATATTTATTTAAAAGTACAGCCTGCTCCCTGACTACATATGATTCTTGTCACATAAAATGCATATGTCTCTTGTGTATTTAAAATTTGAATCTCAGCTTTAAAACTGAAAACTTCTGTGACTCTTGTGGTAATTATGCTTCTAGATTTCTTTCCATGGCTATTAGGAGGAATAGTTCAGAATGTAGCTGGTTCATTGCAAAGGTGGCATGAAAGTGCTTTGTGGCCGCTGTGGATGGGTTGTCTAATAAAGAGCAATACGGCTCCACCAGGGTAACACAGAATGACATCGCCCCAGGTCACTGCAGGGCATGTCACATCATGTAACACAACATAACCTGATCCAGCAGGTCAGGTGCCTGTTGCCTATTTGTAGGAAATACTTTTTATTTCTCCTCCAGCAGAGAACCCATGCCACCGTGTATAACAAAATGTCAGTTGTAGCACTGGGTCCAAGGAATACCAATGGAAATTATTTCCTTCCCAATTACCATGGACTCTGTTCAACATTGAGTTACTTAGGATATCTGCCATTAACAGGAATGTAGTTATTATTATTATTGAAAGTGAGTTAAAGGAAGTCTGCCTTACTTAACACAAATTTAAGGCTGGACAAGAATTGTTACAGGTACAATCCCATCTTTTTAAAGCAGTAATAAAAACAGAAAGGAGGGGGAAAAAGTTACAGTAGTGAACAAAATAGTACTCTTTTACAAAGAAAATTCTCTTCTAAGATTAATAAATGACCAAGAAAGTATCTTTTCCTTTCTTTTAACATTTTTGTTTACCAAGATAATGGATGAAAAAGTTACTTGTGCTCCTCTATCCCTGAACTAATTAATCTGGTTATTCACTGTACATTTAGGGCTCTAGCTCGGGCAAGATATCCAGCACCTGCCATCACTATGCTTAGCTAAATGAAAAGAAAAAATCCATATAATTCCATGTCCATGGATGTGCAAGTACTCAACACCATGCCGCTACCTCTGAATTCCAGTAAAGGTAGAGAAAAAATTGATCACATTGCTTACAGTGGGAACAACAGTCCTAAAGATTTGAATTTATTATTACTTCATGGAGTTTAATTTTCTAATCTCCAGAACATCCAAATCTATTACAAAAGGTGAAAAAAAATGCAAGAGTGTTAAACTTTAAAAACTCCTATCTTCAGAAATAGATTCATTCATAGGAAAATGGATACATATTGAAGATATACTCCTAAGTGAAATAAATAAGTCACACATGTGTAAATACCAAATAGTTTCCCTGGTGTGAATAATGTGCAATAAAACATAAAATCCTAATAAGATAACTGTCATTTAGAAATGAGAAGAAAGGAGCTAAAGGTGTAGGGAAGGTGGGATGGGTAGGGGAAGGGTAATAAGGGAAAAGAAAAAATGTGAGATAATGAAAAGATGGAAATAAAGTGTTTGTAGATGGGGAGGGGACGAGGGGGTGAAGGGAGGGCAGGGGTAAGGGGAAAAAATGAGAATCAAGACCTGTCATGTAGAGGTACAAGATCCCAACAATGAATGTAACTGTACTGTATCCCTAAAATGTACCAGTAAATTCAATTAAAGCTGAAAAAAAAAAAAAGAAAAGAAAGTGGAATTTCTTTTTAAAATGTTTCTTAGGTATATAAACAAATTACTAAGCAATAAAATTGTAGGATTTAGCACTGGAAATTTTGAAAGAAAATCATATAACAACTCCATTTGGGCAGTTGACATGTGTTTATCTAAAACATCACCCAGATAATCAGCTTTCTATAATCAATTACTTAGTTGCCATGAACTTGTCTTATTTTTCTGTAGCCCACTAGGTGTTAAGGATAAAAAATGAGCAAAATAAATACCGTGAGACAGATAGAAATCAACTTTTTGACAAGAGGAAGAAGCTTCATTTGGAGGTTAACCTGAGGAATGACATGCTTTCTTTCTTGATCTGGACAGAGAAATGACAAGACGAAGAGTTAAATAGTGAAGACAGACCTTTACAGTTTTACAAAATGGTTTGCTGGTTCATTAGTAATACTATTAGTATTTTCAGATCAAAAACGGAGATTAAATTTACATTTACTCCTATGTGGCCGTGTAAGTCAAATAGGAGACACTGCAGAATTTTCCATCATTTAAAAAAAGTCACATTATTCACAAATTTTCTCCATTAGTTCGCATAATCAAGATTTGACTACGCATATCTTATAGGAAAGAACTTGAAACTAATATATGCATCAAGAAAGAACCATTAATAAACAGAGTTGTAAGAATTTGCTTCATAATTTCATTTCAAAGAACAATTGGTTTTCAGCTTAACTAAAACCTAGTGCTCTAATAAAAGTGTTATAAGTATAAAATATTTGAAATCTGAAATTTGCCTGATGTTCATGTAAGCTTTTTGCCTTGTAGTGAAAACTAAAAGCCTTAATCCAAATAAGCAAATGTTCAGAGTTAAATAGGGGATAGTAAAAGAAATAGAATGTTGCAGTTACTAGATATCTGCTAATTCCTATGTTTTGTCAAGTTTTAAACCTATGTTTAAATTTCCAAGAAGTTACATAAGTAACTCAATTTCAATTGGTACTGGTGAAAATAAAATAAAAGAGCATTCTTTATGTATACAACTAGGCTATTGTACTATCCTGTGTTAATTCTTTGAGCATAAATCTGAAAATAAGTGCCCAGCATCTAAATGTTACTAGGGGAGTTTGGGCAGCTCATATTCCACTAATACGTTTGCGTGTCATCTTACTGGGCCTCTCTCACTTTCTGCCTCTCCTCTCTTCCCTTCTTTTTCCAAAATTTCTGAGTGTTTAATAGAAATAGCATTAGTTACTAAATCCAGGGTCCTTTCATTGTTTAACTCTCTTCTACTATATGGTTGGGTATCTCACATTTTAGATTGCTTAATAAATTGCAAAGCAGTTTGGATCTATAAAATGGCAGCTTCTAAAACTAGTAATTAGCATTTACAAAAAAAATATTAGAACCATCTTTATCCAATGATAAAGCTAATGAGTTAAGAATTCTAATTCCCCCCAGTTCTACTGCCTTCCAATGGAGTAAGGGCAGAATTGCATATTCCCTTCTGAATTTCACAAAAACCCTTTTCTTTGGTGTAGTGGAAGAGTGGAAGAATATGAATAGTTTTTCTACTTTCCTTTGGTTTTTTAACTTAGCTTACGAAGAAAGTTCACACTATGTAAAGATTTTCACAGTTATGCACTAACAGGTCTGTGGGATTTGTTACACTTGCACAAGGAAGTCAGATTTGAAAATAAAGCCATTTTTCTGTTTGTGGATGCAATGATGAACATATGGTCAACACCTGGAATTTATAGAGGCCTTTACCTCATAAAACATTCTGAGACATTCCGAGAATGACAACAAAGAGATGGCGTGGAGCAGAACTGCCAAAGATAATCTTCTTCACCTCCTGATTCTTTTAAAGCAGAAAACATGAAACTAACAACTTAGTGTCCCATGAATGCTTATGTAATGTGCATTATAGGGGCGGGAACCCAAATTCCCTGACAAAGGTGCCATTGTATCATGACTCCAAGTGTCCTTCTGGATTGTGTCAGAAAGAGCCGGTTTATGAGGAAGACGACTGGTTCGTAAGTGTGCTATTTAAAAGTAGAATAAGACAGAGAAAGATCAATTTCAAAGTTTGTAAAGTTTTACTTAGAATGTTTTTATAATGGAACACATTCCTAAGTGACAAAGCCACATGCAACATTGAAATGATTTTTTAAAAATCTATTAAATTTCACTACAATTTAGGGAATGCCATTTGCAAGAAGGTAACTCGAGCTTGACAAAAACTTTAAAACTAAAATTCCCAATCAGAACTAAAGTTGACAAGACCTGGGATTTTTTTAAAAAATAAAGAATCAACAGCTTAAAAGGACATAAATGTGGTTAGTAATATAAATCAAGATACTCTAGTAAATTATTTTCTATGTTTTGCAAATAGTATTTTTCAAACACTGATTTATTTTCCCACAAAATCACAACTCTGATCGTAGCCTTCTCCTCACTCTAGGTCAGACTTGAGTAATTCACAAGATCTAGCCAAGGTTTAGTGTAATTTGGGGGTTATTTCTTCAAAAACTGCATTCCTAATACCCTACTTTTTCTTTGTACAATCAGAGTCAGATGGGAAGGAGAGCGAAGCTATTTCAACAACAAACAAACAAAAATAAACCAGGCACTGTAAATACCTCTGAGGAACCAAAAAGATAAACAACCACTTTCCGTATTGTGCTTCCAAGAAAATTGTCTAGTCTACCTGCCAGACAACAGGGCAGAAGTGGTCGTAGTAGAAGCAATAGTAGTTGTAACAGGAATAGTAGTAGTGGTGGTAGTAGACGTAGTAGTAGAAAAATTTGCTGTTGCATGTAGAAGAGAGAAAACTACAGTTGACTCAGAGCAGGCCTGCTGCAGAAAAGGTCCAAAGGTGTCTGACAGGTAGCTGGTATACCCATGCTAAGGACAGAGGTGAAGAAATGGTAAAAGCAATACAAAGTAAGGACGATGGGGATCTAATAGTGATCAGTATAGCCTTCAGATTATTACTCTAGTTCTTTCTAAATGAGTACTCTGATGTACAGAATAATTTCATACTTCTACCAGACTACAAAATCATGAAGCTTAATATCTATTTTGGGTTACTTTTAGCTAAAAGGATTTATGAAAGTTATGCACTGAAGAAATGACCATTTGGGACATTTAGTTTATTGTTTGTCAAATGACAATGAAATATCAGTTTACAGACATTGGAATAGCTATTGTCAAGTAGTCAAGAGATAAAGTATTGTGGAGCTTGTGGAGAAAAATAGAATACTTATACTCTGTTAGTGTGGCTGGAATTATTCCAACCATTATGGAAATGGTGTGGAGATTGCTCAAAAAACTAAAAATAAAGCTGCTGTGTAATTCAGTTATCTTCCTTTTCATACACACCCATAAAGAATGAAATCAGCACTTGTAGTGATACCCACGGTCCCATATTCATCTTAATATTATTCACAATGATCAGGATATTGTGCCTTAGTCGTTTTCTCCTCTCTGAGATAAAATACTTGACACAACTGAAAAGAGAGGTTTTATTTTGGTTTACTGGTTTAGTCCAGGGTCTGCTGGCTCCAATGCAGAAATTCTACGGTGAAAGAGTCTGATGAGGAAACCGGCTCACATCATGGGAACCAGAAAGCAGCAAGAGAAGGGAGGATCCAGGATGTGACGTACCCCTTTCCAGGTCATGATTCCAGTGACCTTCCTCTAACCGGGTCCTTACTATTCAGCTCAGCTGCTGAATCCATAATGGATAAATCCACCGGTAAGTATAGGGCCCCCATGACCAAACGCCTTCCCCAACCCCCACTTGATTGCATGAGAGAGGGGGGGATGTTCCAGATTTGAACATAACCTGGAGTAACAATGTAAGTATCCATCATTAATGAATGGTTTTAAAAAGAGGACACTGTCATTTGCAAAACACAGATGAACCTGGAGGAAACTTTACTAGGTGAAATAAACCAGTCACACAAATAAAAATACTATATGAACTTACTTATTTGTATGTAAATGCCAAATAAATAGAAACAGGGTAATATAGTTGGGACTAGGGATGAGAAGGGTGAGGAAATGGGAAACAGTTCAAAATGTGAGTTTGCAGCTGGGTAGGATGAATTCATCTAATATACAACATGAAGACTACAGTTAAAAATACTGCACTGCATACTAAGAATCTGCTAAGAGGGTAGATTTTTAGGTTTCCTTGACATAGAAAGGCATAATTAGAGAAGGTGATGGACATGCAGATTTGAATGTAATAATTATTTCATTATGAATAAGAATAATAAAACATGCTGTACTCCTTAAATATATACAAAACTGAATTTTTATAAAAGACTCATCAATTCAAGAAAAGATCATTTATCTTTTACTCCCATTCTAATTCTCTCTCCTGTTGCCAAGGAATAAACAAGTAGTAAAATGATATACGGCAGTTTTTCTCGCAACTTCTCTATTATAAATCTTTGTCTGGTAGCTGATATCTAATAAATTGGCTTTTTAAAATTAGTTCCAAGCCTCACAATAACTGTAATAATAAGGAAATGTGAATATACACTAATTAAAAAGGAAAAAGATTAGTAGTTTATAGCAGGAATACTGCTCACCAAGCATTCTATAGGATTTAAACTTTGTGGTTTTTTTGGATGTCTTTCTTCCAAATGTATATTTTATTGGAATTCTTTTGTCTCATAAGTTCTAACTGATGCCTTAAATGTAAATATATTTATAAAGAATTCATAGAGAATATTGGAACATTATTGTTTGGCAACATTTAGAATTCTTGTTACCTAATAAAATCAAGAACAACAGCAAATAGAGCCTGAAGCAAAAATTATAGCCAAGAATGACCAAAGTAGGAAGGGAGTTTTTAGTAAATACTGGCCATAGGAGCACTGAAATTTCTTAGCCAATGCCAATCATTAAAGTTAATGGAAAACTCATAGTAACTGCTAATAATTGAAGTCAATAGAGAATTGATAGCACATGCTGATCAGCAATGTTAATGGAAAAATTCTCACTCCAAACTGCTCGTTTTCAGATGTCATCTCAGAATAGCAAAAAAGCTGTAAGTGTGAGTTTTGACTCTTATGTTGACATTTTCCATTTCTTTGTATTAATCACATGTACGGGATGTGAAATAGGCACAGCCTATTGTGGCAACAGGGGTTTAATTATGACTCAAATGTATTTGCAAAAGTGTATTTCTTATGTCTTTGGTGCCCCGAAAATGGAAGTGATCACCTGCTAATTATGCCCAGGATCTCTGAGAGCTGTCTAGCATGATAATCTGGGCTGCAGATTTGAAATTGTGAAAGGCCCTTTTCCTTAGCGAGTATCAAAGGCCACTGGTTTTCTCAGTGCACGGAGAAATCAACAATTCCACAGATAATAGGTCATATGAAAATGTAACATTTCCTGTCTTCTTTCGAAATAAACAGGGACTTTTTTCACACTGGATCATAGCCCTACATTTATTCCTGTCATATAAAAAATTGCTGAGGTCAGTTATTGGCTTGTTTGGGATAAGCTATCCAAAGAGAAAGATGACCATCCCAGTAAAATCATTTAAACAACCGGGAATCTTGTGTGCAAACATGGGGCCTGAGCTGATGGCAGGAAGCAAGGTATTATCTGCCAGTACCTTCTACTGAAATTACACGTGTACTGTTCCTTAAATATTTCTGTGCCTTTCAGGTTATGAACAATTGCCTCTCTTACCTTCCTTCCTATTATGCTATTCTTCATTGTATTTGTGTGCTCCCAACATATTTATTCATTGCTCAGTCCTAAATCTACCTCCATTACGAGACTTTTCTGATTATCCTCAGACTTTCCTTATTTGCCTAAGGAGGCACTCACTGTCTGTCACAATTTGACACTCAAAATATTTTGTATTGTTTGAAATATAATATTACTTAAATCTTCATTAGTTCAATCTATATCCCACATTTAGACAGTAAACATTTTTTAACAATAAGATTCTCTTATTCTTATGTCTTCATCATGATGCTTAAGACTCAGTGACTTCTACATAAACAAAAGAGGTGGGGGAGGGAATGTACAGTCCCAATGCCTAGGTTTAATTATTAGGTCTACTATTTAAAGCACTTGGTAGTTATCTCAAGTTACCTGAGCCCTGTGAGCATAAATTTTCTCTCCTAGTGAATGGAAAAATTTGTCTGGACTTCACACATACGAATGCAAATATATTTCATTATTGTAACAAGCACTTAATTAAATTTGAGCATTGAAAACTGTAGCTCTTAGCTTCTGATTGAAGACAGGCAAGAACCTGTGGCAGGCACAATGGTCCTTCAAAAATGTCTGTCTGTTCTAGTCCCCAAAAACTAAATATAGAAATTTACACAGGAAAGGGGAATTGCAGGTGCAGCTGGTATTCAGGTGGCTAATTATTCAAACATAAAGGAGGAGGAAGATTTTCCTGGATTATTTAGGTTGCACCATTAAATCACACAACTCTGTACATACGAAAGTGGGAGGCAGAGGAGTTCCAGCCAGTACTGGTCATGATGATGAAAGGGACTTTGAGAGGCCCCCAGAAGTTGGAGAAGCAAGAAAAACAGATTTTATTTTATGTCCTCAAGACAGGAAAGCAACATTCTTTGCATCCTGAATTTAGACCAGTAAGATCAGTTTTAGACTTCTGTCCTACAGAACTAGAATATAGCCTAGTAATTTTTTTAAGGCACTGAGTTTGTGGCAGTTCATCACAGAAGCCGTAAGAGACAAATTCGCAGACAATTATTTAATTTCCGAAATTTGACAAACTAGTTGGCAATACAGTCTTCAGTAGAAATTAAATTATGTAAACTTACAATTGACTAAATTACACTAAATAATGATAGCAGCCCTAACTTATCACTTCCTGGCTTTTTACTAGATTTACGATTATTTATGCTCTTCAATCTAACGTATATTGTCTACATGATAGAAGTATTCTGCAGTGGTGTGCTAGAATACATGTTTCTTACATCCACATTCAGTGATGTCACTTTTGTAGCTTGAAAATGGATTTGATTGGAATAACATAAAAATTAGCAAGTAGTATATATAGAAATTTATTTACAATGGTTTTGTTGATTGCTTAGATTTTAGGAAATCAGAAAGAAAATGTTAATAATTTAGACTAAACTTAAAAGTGTGCCATGTCTGTGTCTATTAAATGGTGATTACCACAAAAACATCAAGAGATATTATACAGTATTTGAAAATTATTTTTTGATTTAGTGAAGAAATTGCATCACAGCCTCAATGGAGTGAAATTCTGACACAAGACTTTGGTGGAAATTTGCTGTAGTTGCTTACGTAAACAGACATCCCAACCTGTACTCATGTTGCATCTACACATATTCACAGTTGCAACCAGAACTTTACTATCAATAGAAGAATTCATTAAAAATCGAAACAAACATGCTGCGATAGTAAATTGCCAACCAGAAATTTTAAATCAATATATTATTTAGTTTATTACTATTTGGACTTGTGTGCTACACCTACTGGAGGGCAGTAAAATTTAGAATGAACTTATAGATACATGTATAGATATATAAATTGGTTTTTAAATCTCTCGGAGAGTTAGTTCTTAAAGCAGGATGTATGAAAATGAGTTCAGAAAGAGTGGAATCTAAAGACACAAATGGGGAAGCCCTTCACCTGTAGATTGTGGTTACAGCCATAGATTTGGATGGTATCAATAAGGGAGACTATGATCACAGGGTTAAGACTGAGCCCTGTAGCATCCCGTCACTTAAAATTCCACAGTATGGTGATATAACAGAGAAGAGAGCTGGAAAGTGTGGTGTAGAAGAACTCAAGGGGATTGGTGTCCTGGGGCAAAGTGAAACAAAATACTAGAGACATAAAGTAATGGAATAAAACACAAAAGAACTAAATGGATGTGTTCTATTTCTTATGTTCTTAATGGTATATGTCAATATCAAAAACACCCACTTAAACTGAAAAGGCAAAATATTTCATACTTAGAAAAAGTATATTTGCAGCATACTTCAGAAAACAAGCATAGCCATTTATTCAGTAAAATGAATAAAGTTACATAAATTGCTATGCAATTATAATAGAGAAAATTAGTGCAAAATTAGAATTCATTTATGCGGTGCAGGAACACACGTGCACATGCATGTACTATTCATGCTTTTATTAACATGTTGTGTAATATTTGACACAAATATAGTAAAGCACAAATAAATGAAAATATCACATAGGATTTCAACATCAAGACCCAATAACAGTCCTGGACATTTTTAATTATCAATTTTTATAAGTTTAAAAAATAAAAATTAGATTATTCTTATAAATAAGTACTAAATGATAATATAAAAAGGAAACAGTATAAGGAATAATATAAAAAAGGGAAAACACGAGGATGTTAAGCATTCAGTCCAAAAACTTTCTGAACATCTAATGCAAATTTCAGAGAGAATAAAGAAAATGTGAAAGCAGTTACTACATAAATACTTTAAAAATAAAACAAATTCTGGGCCAGAAGAACGATGGTTTCTCTATCAGAAGGTTCCAATGTATATTGAGCATAATTAACTGTTGCAAGGGCAGTGAACACGAAATATCAGAGAACTAGGTTTGAAAAGAAATATTCTTAAAAAGCCAAATGAAAAAAGTAAGTAGCTCACGTTCCTAGGGTCATGTATCAGAATGGTGGTATTTTGCTCCACAGTAACATTGAACATGAGATACAGATACAGTGAAGAAAGCTACAGCAAAGCTTTCTTTCTGAGTGTACAGACTGGTAGAGGAGGACTGACTCTACATGACACTATTTCAAAGAAAATGAAAATGAACTTATAAATTAACCCATGTTTAAATGAATTGAGAAGAGATTTATAGGTTTGAGGAAGTTGAGGTTGCCAAATCAGTCACACACACACACACACACACACACACACACACACACACAAAATCAAGCAAAACTCAAAACTGAAGAAGCAAAAGGAAATCAGGTAGTCATATTGCCAAGACAAAAATTGCATAAAAAAGCAAATGTGGTCTGAATTTTAACAATATTCACCATGTCAAAACATCGATTAACCAAATTTGTGGCATACTAGGAGATAGAGGAGAATATATTAATCATTGGAAAATTGCTAAAAACTAAAAGAACAAGAACAAGGACAAGAAAATTAAAATAGGAAAATCAAGAAGTAACAAGTTACATACATTATTTAGAAATGAAAAAGTAACTACAAAATAAATTAAAATATTTGAAAGGGAATGGGGATTAGGACTGCTGTATGTTGTTTTAAATTTAAGAACTATCTTAACTTTTATAAATATTACAACCATATTTTTTATAAAAATATAATTTAAAATATAAAATTCTGTAGTTTCTAAAATATGTAAATAAATACAGTATTCGAGTCTGTAGTCACTGTGAGGCAAAATATTTTTGAGATATCAGTAAAGACAAAAATGTTCTGGATATAAACATGAGTTGCATGAGCTCTAGGCAAAATTTTTCAAAAGGCAATTATCTAACAATATCAAGATTAAATATTAAAATACTCTGCCACCTTCTCATAGAAACTGACACAAATGCAATGGTAGGAAAACCTCATAAAAATACTTTATTTTACATTTTAGACATGGACCAGAATAATCTAATAAAATATTTTACAACTGTTATTTACTTGGTGCCTAAAAGTGATTGTTTATTCGTTTTTACAGAGTCCTGAGGTCATTTGATCTCCTAGTCGTAGGAGAGACACTGCTTCAAAGGAGAGAAAGGTCCCTTTTGAACTTGGCCTGTATCTACCAGAGAAAGGAAGAAAGCAGCTGCAGGTGATCTCTCAGAGGAGTAAGAAAGAGGAAGGAAGAATTAAGGAAGGTCATTGGGATACTGTTTTGCAAATGTATGCAAAACAAACATTGGCAAGGTGGTAAAAATTAACTCACCAATAACCAGTTCCTAAGGAGTACTAGACTAAATGTCATCTAAAAGTTCTTCCTAGCTCTAAAATTTAATGATGTCCAAGGGTAAGACCTACATTTTATGATGTTAATATAAATTAATTATTTGCTGCTATAGTACAAAATCTATGTCTAATTTACTTTGTATGGTGCATGAAGTTCCAGGACGAATAGGGAGGATGCCCTTGTGATTTAATGTACAAACTGGGACATTTTTTGGGGGCGCCATTTATAATTATAGGACTAGATCAAGAGTGGTCATGAGCAAATAGAATCTATGGTCACCCTAAACAGATATGACTTACGCTATGTAACAATAGCTCAGCTACCGGATATTCAGCATGAGATAAGCAGTTGTGTTGGTTTTTAACACATACCTAATTTATGAACATCTGGTGGCAGGTAGCCAGTCCATTAAAAATCAGTTATCCTCAAAGACTTGCATCTGAGCCATACTGCACCAATCTCTTCACACCCGTCAGACCCACGCGTTCCTGAATAAACACATGCACCACTCAGGCCAGTGCTTTTGAACTTTGTGCGGCTGGAAGTGAATTTCATCAGTGCCTTTCCTCTAACCCACAGAGACAAGAATTCCTGTTGACCTGCCTCTGACTGTTGACAGGTTAGAAGGCCCGGCAGTGGTTTGGATGTACCCCTCAATTAAAGGGTAACCAGAACTTTCGCTTCCCTGTCCAGCACTTCAGTGTAGTGTAACTTCTACTCTAAGTAGTAGAAACTGGATTATAAACCAATAAGACAGTAATTGTGATCAGGGAATACATTTAGTATGCTTTAAGGGAAGTAGTAATTCAAGAGAAAAGGTAAGCATAAAATAAGGCATGGAAAAAATTTACACCAATATCAGCTCAAAAGCTGGATGTGTATTTCAGTGTTGAGGAGTTCTATCTACAGCATACATATCAGAAAACAATTACTGAACAAGACAGCCTTTTCTTCTGAGAGGCAGATTTCCAAAAGCTATTACACCAGAGACAGTTGGCTCGAGGAAAACAGTAGTCTAGAATACCAGCCTGAGGAAAGCCAGAGTCTCCACATCAGTCATCTTTGACTGTCAACAGCATCAGGGATGTAAAAAAATAAGTCTTGGACACTTGCAGGACATGAGAACAAGCGTTCATTTGGTACAGTTCATTTAAATAGAAGATAAAGATCATTCTTAAAGTGATCATCAAAGAACTACTTCTACATGTAAAAAAAAAATACGGAATTAAATCAGTATTGAAAATATAGGAAAATGTTGCCCTTTGAGTCAGGAGGCTTTCCATTACGTTTACCTGCCCAAGAGCTAACAGCTAATTATAGAGATAGCTTGCCTCTTTTGTCCTAAGATTTAGAAGAACAATGAACAATAACTTATGTGATAATATTAAATTATACATAAAAAGTAGACATGATCTATGGGTATAGTTTAACTCAACTTTCCTATAGATCATTGTATGGTTTTAAAAATAAAATGCATAAAATAAATGAGTTACATATCTTGACTCTGTATTTCAAATACCTCCTCATTTTTACTCTGTGGAGTAATGGTTGCCTCTTTGTACTTAGAATTTAATTCTTGGATTTTGAAAGAATTTTAGAGACCATTTAGTTGAATCCCCTTCCCTAAAAATGAAGTAAGTGAGGCCCTGAAGAGTGACCCAAGGTCAGACATACCAGAGGTCCTGCATGTTGTAAACTCAGACTGGACACTGAAGTCAGAGCTCCTGGCCCCAAGTCCACTGCTCTGTTTTTTCAACTGTCTTTTAAAATGTAAGGCTTATATTTTACATTGACATGTTTATGAAGAGCTAATCCTGATCATGGCACAACATAACTCAAACCCTTACTGAATCTTTGGAACTGAAATATAAGCAAACTAACACTTGTTAAACTAGTTAACTATTCTTCCTTCTAATGAGTTTAATAGCTATCATCTGACTTTAATTTCCTGTAATGCTCGCATATACAACACACATAGACACATTTGTACAATGTACATACTACAACATGTGTATATATACTGCAAATGTATTTAAAATCTGTATTAGAAAAAGGCTATAATTCTATGTTAGGGTTTATGTAGCAAAGGAGTTAAAAAGTCTTCAGTTGATATTTTGTACAGTTTGGCATATATATGAGATAATTATATAAACCACAATTAATAAAATCATAATTTTCATTGATGATAAATAGCTAGATATTTTTGTTGGCATGTAGTTGGTTGCATTTCCAGCTCTGCCTTAAAAACTATCTCATCACTCATCATAAATCACCATTTTAGATTCACTCCAGCTTTAGAAAATAATCATTCAAGCTCTTTATTGTATGCTGTGACTTTTTCTGACAACATCTGTTGCTCTGAAACAGAAAAGTACCCAGAGTGACAAAGAGGGTGTTTCTACTGTTTTACCCATGCTGAAAAGATGGGCCAGAGAGCTGTACAGCCCATAACAATGTGAAAATCTTTACATGAACTTGTTCACTAGAGACTTGTCAATAGGCTGAGCCATATTGGATCTGGCAGTCTTTCTACTGGGACAGTATTTGCCTTGAAGTACTATCTTTTCTCTTTTTCAATGTCAGCCTGAAGGCTCTTAGACAACATATGTTCATTTCATGTCTTAGAGATATTGCTTCTGGTATTGCAAATGCATTACCACATTGAGCTTTTTTGTAAAACAGATGGTACATATTAAGGTCCCTGTTTCTTGTACGATTTCTGTAACAATGGCACTGCATTCTTCACATTGACAAAAGTATCATCAGCATCATGCAGTGAGACCCTAGATTGTGTCAGGATGGTAAATGAACACTTCAAACAGAAAGATCAATGATGGAGGGGAACCAACCCCCTCAGAGAACTCTAAATTGAAACTGGTCATTTCTTGAAACTATTCTCTTAACTTTAGCTGGAAAATATTCTGTTCTTCTACCCTTTAGAGACCTTCTGCCAAATGTCTTTTCAAGTAAACACAGTAGCAGAGAGAATAGTTAACTTTCAGAAATGAAGTTTTGAAATAGATGCCCCAATCTCTTGTGTTTACGCATGTAAGTGATATCTTAAGAATTAAACTTTTGCATGATTCTTAGGAAGGTCATTTAGCACTAATTGTGGAATCACTTTAATAAGTCTAATCAGGCTTGAAATCAGAGTTAGATATGACTAAATAAGCTTATGGCTCTGCTATGATTCACAAACTGTATCTGGAATAGTTTACATAGGAAATGTGTCCCCAGAGCTTCATGTGCTTGTAGGCAGGGCTTTTGGAAGAGGATTTGGACCATGGTGGGTTACACATAATTTGCTGGTCACGGGGGTCACTGGTGCATGACCTGGAAGGGAGTATCTTCTTTCCTGGGTCTCTCTCTCTCTCTCTCTCTCTTTTAGTTTTCTTCCCTGTTCCTTTGGCATGTGTTGCTGTGCTGGAGTCAGAGGACCGTGGACTATAATCACGAGCCAGACTAAGCCTCTTCTCCTTTAAATTGTGTGTCAGGTGCTTTTCCCCAGTGATGAGTGAAGTCACTAAGACAATGTATTTGGAATATTTCATGATATTCACTAAAAAAAATAATTGTTAGAAGAATATTTTAATTAGAAAATTGGTTAATTTTGAGGTTTGTATTCCTCATTTATACGAAAATGACCCGATTTTCTGTCTATTAGTTTCACAGCAATGTTTAGAACTCTCCTGATTTTTCAATAGACAAGATGACCTTAAAACAGATAAATTTCCAGTGTTCTTATTTTTATATTCTGTTTTTCCTAAGGTTTTTTTTTTTTTTTTTTTTTTTGGTACCAGGGATTGAACTCTGGTCTTTGCGTTTGCAAGGCAGGCCACCAAACCACTGAACTAAATCCCCGGCTGATTAAGTTATTTTTCAATGAAAAGAACTACTTCCACATATAACTAAGGGAAATTATCCTTTCAATAAATCAGTATTTTTATCAAATCTCTTTTTTAATTGTCACTTCCTAAATATTAAAGGATATAAAAAAGAGAAAGAAAGAGTGAGAGAAACTAATTCTTATGAGCCTATATTCCAGTGGAGAGAGAAGATAAACTTTCACTGTGCTGTATTATTAGAACTTAGCAGTGCAAGCAATAGAGAAAAAGAGCAACTGATTTTCTTTCAGATGAGATAAAAATAACCTTCCCTGCTTTTAAGTTTCTATTGATTTTTAATTGAGTAAAAATTGGGTATATTCTATGCTATATATCATGGTGTTTTGATATATGTATACATTGTGGGATAGTTGAATCAAGCTATTTAATGAGTAATTGCTCCTGCTTTTTATATTTTGAGGGTGAGAACACTTATATCTACTCTCTTCACAGTTAAAGAATGCAATATGTTGCTATTAACTGCAGTCACAGTAATGTACAATGGAGCTCTTGAACTTTTTCTTCTTTATGACCTTCGACCATCATCTCTGTAATCCTCCCAACCCCCAGCCTCTGGTTATAATTTTACTGTGTTTCTATGAGTTGAACTCTTTTGTACACCACACATATGTGAATCCATGCTGTATTTGTCATTTTGTGCCTGACTTTTTATTTGACATAATGTCCTCTAGGCTCATGTACACTATTACATATGATAGGATTTCTGTGTGTGTGTATGTGTGTGTGTGTGTGTGTGTGTGTGTGTGTGTGTGTGTGTGTTTGATATGTTTGGCACTCGGGTCTGAATCCAGTGCTATATACATGCTAGGCACTCATATAATATATACAATATGATATATATTCTTTATTGTCTTTATTCATTTGAATATGGATACTTAGATTGATTCCATATTTTGATTACTGTCAGTAATGATATAATGAACATAGAAATGCATATAATTTAGACCGATTTCATTTTCCTTGAATTGAGCAGTATTTGTTGAATCATGTGACAGTTCTATATTTCATCTTTTGGGAATCTCTAAAATGTTTTTAGTAATGATTGAGCTAATTTACAGTAAATATGATTTGTAGTATATTTTGAAATTAGGTAAAGTGAAAGCTCAGGCTTTGTTCTCTTTACATGAGATTGATTTAATAGTTGTGTCTTCGGTAGTTGCACACATAATTTGGAATTACTTTTTCTATTTCTGTGAAATAACTCTGGTATTTTGATAGAAACTGCACTGAATCTGGACCACTTTGGGTATTGTGGGAATTTTAGAAGTTTAAAATATTACTTTTTCTTTTCCATGAACACAAGATAGCTTTCTATTTGCTTGTGTCATTTTCACCTTCTTTCATCAATATTTTCTTGTTTTCACAGTATGGATCTGTATGTGAACTTTTTTTTTTCCAGTACTAGGGATTGAACCCAGGGCAATAGTACAGAATTGTTCTTCCAAACTTTCCAAAGTTATTATTATTTTTATTTAGAGACTGAATCTTTTTAATTCATTAAGTTGCACGGACTACACTGAAACTCGTGATCCTCCTGGCTACCAAAGAACTGAGATTAAAAGTATGCAACTCCTGCTACCAAAAAAAAAAAGTATTTGAGAATAAAATGTTTTCACTTTTCTTTAAATTGTTGAAAGATTTTGGTAATAGAGCTATTAAATCCTGGAGTTTTCTAAGACAGGAGCGTCTGTGTTACTGATATCTCCTTACTCACTATCAGTCTGTTCATTTTCTGTTTCTTGTTTCTTCATGATTAAACTTTTGTAAGTTTTCTGTGTCTGGAAATTTACTAATTTCTTCTTGGATAACCAAATTGTTGGAGGTAATTGGTAATAATAGTCTCTTATGAACTTCTGTATTTTTGTTTTGTTTTGTTTTGTTTTTGGTACTGGGGATTGAATTCAGGACCTCGCATTTGCGAGGCAGGCAGCGGCGGTACCACTGAGCTAAATCCCGGCCTGAACTTGTGTATTTCTATAGTATTGATTTAATTTCCCTTTTATTTCTGATTCTATTTTCTTTAGTCTTTTCTTCTTATTGTTACTAGAAGCTCTATGGTTTTCGTTACCTTTTCAGAAAATCAACACTTAGTCTTACTACTTTTTCTGTCATTTCTCCAGAATTTTTCATTTATTTCTGCTCTGATCTGTATTATTTCTTCTTTCTCTATAATAAATTTCAGAGGTCTTTTTCTTATTATTTTATTATCTTGTGTTAAATCTTAGGTTGTTTAAATCTTTTCTAAGGTAGACATTTATCACTCTTCACTCCCCTCTTAGAACTGCTTTTTTTTTTTAATTCCATAAATTTTGGTAAGTTGTATGTCCATTTTCATTCGTCTTAGTATACTTTACAAGTTTCCCTTTAACATTTTTATTTGGCCTATTTAAGAACATTTTATTTAATTGCACATATTTGTGAATTTTCCAAAATCCCTCCTTTTACTAAGTTCTAGTTCCATACTATCATGACCAGAAAAGATACTTGATATGACTTTTGTCTTCTTAAATTTGCTTTGACTTGTTTATTAATTCCAGTACAATCTTTCCAAGAGAAAGTTTTTTGTTTGTTTTTTGTTTGTTTTTTGAGACAGGGTCTCACTATGTAGTTGAGACTGACAGGAACTCATTATGTAGCCCAGGCTGGTCTCGAACTCACAGAGATCCTCCTGCCTCAGCCTCCCAAGTGATAGGATTACAGGTGTACATCACCACATCAGGCTCCAAGAAAAAGTTTTATGTACCCTTGAGAAAAATATGTATTCTGCTGCTGTTGAATGAACCATTCTGTGTGTCTTAGATTCATATGATCCCAGTGTTGTTCAAACTCAGTATTTATTTATTTTCTCTGTGGATGATCTGTCTGTTGCTAAAAATAGGATGTTGAATATGTATACATAAATAATACATATATATGTACAATTATATCTTCTTCAATTAATTCACTTATCTTTATGTAATGGCTTTCTTATTCTTGTTTTAATTTAGTTTGCTTCATCTCCATTAATTATAGCTACCCCCTTTTTCTTGATTTATAGTAACATGGATATCTTTTTCTATTCTTTCATTTTCAAACTATGTATATCTGGAAACTTAGTAAATCTTTTGTAGGCAGCATGCAGTTTTGTCTTTTTCTGATCTCCATTCAGCTTCTCTAGTCGTTTGAATACAGAATTTAATCTATTTACATTAAAATTTATTATTGATAGATAATGGATTCCTTTTGCCATTGTGTTACTCATTTTGGTTGTTTTGTATATCCTGTTTGTCCTTTTTCTTTCTAATCATACAATTTTTTTTCTAATATGCTGTTTTAACGTTCCATTTTTTGACTTGTGTGTGTCTATTACAGGTTTTTGCTTTATAGTCCCCATGAAGTTTACAAAATGAGTCTGAGAATAGAAAAACATAAGAGCTGAAATAATGTAAACAATATAAAAGTACAAGAGCTAATCCCAGCATGGTAGCACATACCTAGAATCCCAGCATGCTGGGCCACTAAGGCAAATTCAATCTCATCCCAGGCAATTTAGTGACAGCAATTCCTTGTCTCAAAATATAAAAAAATAGCATTGGGGTAGAGATGTAGGTCAGTGGCCAGGCCTTGAGTTCAAGTTCCAGGATTGGAAAAAAAGGCAAGAGTTACGCATTCAAATGAGGTAAAAACTCACCTGAGCTCAAATCATTTATAAATCCCATTGTCAAGAGCAAATTTTCTTCCTATTCCACATGAATCCTTTGTGTGGAGGTGAGATATATAGGCTACTTTTACAGTAACACATGTGGCACTTAGAAAGTATCCCTGAGGTTGCAAACATATTTTAAAAGAACAAGTTACATCTCCAAAATAAAGACTTGTGCCAACTTTTTATTGGTTGCTTGCATCATATATTTATTCCAAAAGCATTTCTTGGAAGGACAATAGACTTTTAAAATTACTTAGATCAAAATTTCATCCATGAAACACAAAACTGCATTATATATAAACAAAATTCAGTTTCATTAGCAAGAAATAAGTGCAATAATTATTGGGAAGGCCACAAAGAGGGTGCAATAGTTCAAAAATGAGAAATGAGGAAGATGCAAAAATGTTATGTCTTCTTTTGCTGAAGTTACGTAAAGTTTATAATTCATCTACTGTGATTCTGCATTTCACCTTCCAGTGTATGTCAAATTCAAATTTGAAGCATTATGATAAAGGTGAAAACACATTACTGTCTTCTTTCTGCTGCTTGTTAAAAGTTTAAGATTGGAGGAGCATGGAAGTGGCACAAGACCCTCTGGTAGGCCCGCCCCTTTGGCCCAGCATGGCAGAGAAGCACAGCCCATGGGTGCCAACACAGTGCTGTCTGTGCCCCCTCCCCAATGAACAAGAGAAAGAGGGCCTCTCTGAGGCTCCTAGATGAAAACTTAAGCCTACTGGGAAAGTGAAGAAAAACTGCAATAAAGGCACAACACATCACCGTAGTTGGTAAGTCAGAGGGACAAGCTCCTCACATCGGAACCTGGTCTAACTTCAGAGGAAAGACAGCTGGAACCTGCAGTAGAACCTTGAAGAGGTTCCTTCCCAGCAGGAAGTCAGAGGTTTCGACTTGTGCCTTGCAGCCAGAAATCAGTCTGAACCTCAGGGGATAGCTGCTGGCTTGCTGAGACTAATTAGCTTAGACCTGCACACTCCTGCACATGCTATCTATTGTGTCAACAGAGGCACACCCTGAAGGAGGCCCTCTATTTCTATTTGTATTTTTTATTTCTAAAGTAATATATTTTTCTCATCTTTAATCATTTTTCAAAAGGTTTTATCTACCTTTTTCTTCTCCCAAATGTTTTTTCCTATTTTAGTCTCTTTTTCTTATCTTCTTTTCCTTCTCTCTCTCTCCCTCACTCTCTCTCTCTCTCTCACCTTGATCTTCCCTTTTTGTTCCTATTCCTATCCTCATTTGAATTTATTTTCTTTCTTTTCCTTTTCCTCTCTTTTTCTTTCTCTTGATTGCCATTAGTATTAAAAGAAAAGTGATTACAGTCTCTAGTCTCCCTATTGCTGTTAGTTTGTTCTATTCTTATGTATATTTTGTTCTGTCTTCTCCTCTTCAATGGTTTCCTAGAGTTTGTGTGATCTTTCTGTGTCCTATCTATTCTATCTATCCCTCCCTCCCCAACTCCTTCTAAGTTCCCATCCTAAAGAGTAAAGTTGCTATTTTGAAGAGTTTTTTCACTATAAACATATTTTGGTCTCGTCCTCAATTTGGATTTAATTCACACAATTAAAGGTAATAGATTAAAAACTACTAAAAATTGTTATTTTCTAAGCTGCGCTAGATGCTATTGTGTTGCTGATTGTATCACTTAGGCTAAGGTGTTGTGATTGGTCTTAGCAGTTGTCCTCCCTGTTACAATAAAAATGAGATTGCCTCAGAATCATTAGAGACTCAAAACCTAAAGACAAGCTATATCTGGAAGAAGTACTAACCCAGAAATTAAACCAAGGAGAGTACCAACAACAAAAATATATCTGAGAAGACATTTAAACAAGGCACAAACACAGAATTCCACCTCACCAAAGGTAAACTCTGGGGAAAATGAGGTGGAAAAGTCTGACAGGCAACCATCTTGAAACCCTGAACCAATAGCACAGGAACAAAACAGATAAATGAGGCTCTAGAAAAATTCAAAGCAGAAATAATTTCCTAGATAACCACAGAGAAGGTGAGAAGAATGAAAGACATGATTAGAGATTCTAGAACAGAAACAGATTTTTTAAAAATAGATGAGCTCAGGACCGTGATGGAAACCATGAATGCCAAGCATAGGGAAGAAATGGAATCCATAAAATAGATTCAAACAGATATCCAGGAAATTAAAAACTCTATAGAAAGCATTCACAGCAGAATGAACGAATATGAAGGTAGAATTTCAGATATAGAAGTCAGGATTGTGGGCAGTGAAAAGAGAGACTTCTTAAAAACAGTAAGGGATCATGAGAAATTGATCCAACAACTCTTAGATGATGCAAAGAATAATATAAGACTGATAGGAATCCATGAAGTAGCAGGAGAAAGTACAAATGACATAAAAATATTGTTCACAGAATTAATGACAGAAAACTTCCCAAACAGGAGGGAAGAATTTGATATATGGATAAGTGAGACATATAAGACATCAAATAGCCATGGAAAAAAAAATCTACACCTAGACATATAATAACCAAGATCCCAGAAACCCAAAAGAAGAACAAAATACTACAAGCAGTTAGAGAAAAGAAACAAATCACATGTAAAGGAAAGCCCATCAGAATCACAGCAGATTTTTCAACACAAACCCTCAAGCCAAGGAGAGCCTGCAGTGAGGTATTTCAAATCCTAAATGAAAACAACCTCCAACCTAGACTGATGTATTCTGCAAAGCTATCTTTCAAAATTGATAGGGAAATAAGATATTTCCATGACAAATAACATCTGAGAAATTTCATGAATACCAAACTGACACTCCAAACACATTTAAACAATATCCTGTAAAAAGAAAATGAAGGCCACAAGTGCCTCAGGGCCAATAGAACAAATATATCAGACACGGCAAAAAATTAAAGGAAGGTGGGGGGAAGACCCAACAACAGGAAAATAGCATGATAATAAAAAGTCAATACATAACAGTTATAACCATAAATGTTAATGGCCTTAATTCACCAGTCAAAATAAATAGACTGGCAGAATGGATTAAGAAGCAAAACCCAACAATTTGCTATATAAAAGAAAACCACTTAATCCACAAAGAAATTCACAGACTGAGAGTAAAAGGATGGCAAACAGTTCTCCATGTGACAGGAGCCCAGAAAAAAGCAGGGGTAGCTATCTTATTTGCAGACAGAGTAGATTTCAAACCAAAACTAATTAAGAGTGACAAAGAAGGCCACTACATACTTGTAAAGGGAATAATCCAAGAGGAAGAGATGACAATCTTAATTATATATGCACTGAATAGTAATGCCCCTGACTATATAAAACAAATATTAATGTATATGAAAAATGAAATAAACACTAATTCAGTTGTAGTGGGTGACCTCAATACTCCACTGACACAAATAAATCATCTAGACAAAAAAAAAAAAAACAATGAAATAATAGAACTAAACCAAGTCTTAGGACAAACAGACTTAGTAGATGTCTACAGAGTACTCCATCCCACAAAATCAGAATATACATTCTTCTAAACTGCACATGGGTCATTCTCTAAAATAGACCACATGCTAGCTCATAGAACATGCTTAAATAAGTGAAAAGGAATTAAAGCTATGCCCTGTATATTATCAGACCATAGTGAAATTAAACTGGAGATCAGTAGCATAAGAAACTGAAAGAACTTCACAAACACATGGAAATTATATAATACCCTGCTGCACAACCATTGGGTCACAGAGGAAATTAAAGAAGAAATTAGACAGTTTCTATAATTAAATGATAATGCCAGTACAACATACAGGAATCTTTGGGACACAATAAAAGCAGTCCTATGAGGGAAATTCATAGCAGTAAATGCACACACTAGGGAAACCGAGTGAGCTCAAATAAACAACCAAAGCAGTATCTCAAGAGACATGAAAATAGAAAATTATACTGACCTCTTACTTATACATATTTAAATAAATGAATTTCATGTAAAAATAGGGTGGAATCCCATGTTATTAGATATAAAAGAATAAAAAGAAAATATTCTCTTGGTTAATAAAAATGCCCCCAAAACATTTCCACACTTTGGTAAAAATGTACCTAAATAATTGGAAATGAATTCAGTGAAAATAAATAAAAGAAGCAAAGCACTCCCTAAATTAAAGAAAAGAAATAAAGCAGTACCACGAGTGAGCTTTAGGAGCATTGAAGATGTTGCAGAACTTTGAAAAACAATCTAAAATAAAATTTTAACAATTATTTCAGAAAAAATGTTAAATAAGAACATGAGTTAATAAACGATAATATCTTAAGAGAAGTCTAAAGTAAAAAGGAACAATTTTACCACCCAAAATGAAAAGAAGTTCTTTGGCTATGGCATATGTAGAAGGAAGCAGATGGATCTACTCTAGGGGGAAAAAACTCCAAAAGCACCTATGCCAGGCAACTGAAATGGAACAAAGTTCTATACAGGCTGAAAAGTGCTCGTAAGAACACTGATATCTGTGGTTCTCCTGTCTGCAGGAACTATCCCTGCCCACCACACAAATATACCCGCTTAAGCTTGTTTTTGCCAGAATGTAGAAGGCTGTACACTCAGTATTTTGCTGTAAGAAGAAACAGATTTGATATGGGCAGAGAATGAAAACTTCTGGATAGTTCAGCTACACACAGCAATTCCGGTGGTAAACACATTCCAATCAAAAAATAAATACAAAAGCCTCCATTTAAGATGCGTGGTGAGCCAGAGAGAAATTGAAGAAACATCCTAGGAGTACACAGAATGGCTGTGTAAACTCTTTCTACACATCAAGCTGAGTAGGGTACAATGAACATATGTAGGAGATAGTACATAAAGGAAAGCAATGGAAATGAAAAAGGAGTATTTCAGAACTTGATGAATAATGAGTGCACTTCACAACTCATATGATAGTCACACAAGATGGAAGCTGTAGTAATTGAAATTCTATAGCACACTTATTGATGAAATGAAGATCAAATGAAAGCAAGCGTCACAATAGTTTAAAACTGGATTGGATGAAAATAAAAGCATGACATCTAAATATCTGATACTTTGCAAAAGCAGTGGTTAGGGACAAATATATGATTAAAACACCTTTATTAAATAGAAAGAATCAACTATTTAAACTTTCATTTCCTCTACAAGAAGGAGACAGGAAATGATAAATATCAGAGCAGAAAATAATAAAATATACAACAGAAAACAATAAAGAAAATTGAGTAAACCTAAAAATGGGAATTTTGAATATAAATGAGATGAAAAAATTTTTTCATGGAGTGTATGTTTCTACATTCCCTGCAGAAATTGAAAGAAGTATAGGGTATGGTTATGATCAATTCTGCATTAATTTTATGTGGTTAAGTTGGCTTTGATAAGTTTCCCATAAATATCACGCAGCATTTGTCTTTGTGTGGCTGGTTTATTTACTTAGTGTAATATCCTCAAGGTTCATCTACAGCGTAGCCTGTGTCAGGATTCCCTTAGGTTTTTTAGGCTAAACAGTATTCCACTGTACGTGTAGACTACATTTTCTGTATCCATTCATCCATGTCTGTGGATATTTAGATTGCTCTCATCTCCTGGCTGCTGTGAATAATGCTGCGATGAATATGGGTATGCAAATGTCTCTTCAATATCTTATTTTTAATTGGTTTTGAAGCATGCTCAGTAAGGTGGTGGCTGAAGCCCATGATAAATCTGTTTTTAATCTTTGAAAAACCTTCATAGTTTTGCATGGTTCTTGCGTCATCCTACATTCTCACTAACAGTGCACAAGGGCCTCAATTTCTCTATATCCCCATCAACACTTGTTATTATCTGTTATTTTTGTTGTTTTGCAGTGGTGACCATCCTAAGGGTATGAGGCAAAAATCTCATTTTAGTTTTAATTTACATTCATCTGTTGATTAATGATGTTAATTGTTATGTAATTGTGGAAACTTGTATGCCTTCTTTGGACAAATATCTATTTAAATCCTTTGTCCAATTTTCAATTCAGTTATTGTTTTTTTAGAGTTGTAAGAGTTCCCTATATATTCCGGATATTATCCCTTTTAACATGTATGAGTTGCACGTATTTTTTCTTGATTAATAAATTGCCATCTCAGCTTATAGATTACTTACTTTGTTTGTCTATTATCTGTAGCACTGGGGGTTGAACCTGGGGTCTGTTCTCTGGTCCATATCCCCAGTCATTTTCTTGCTGAATTTCCTGACTGGGCTTGAATCTGTTGTCCTCCTGCCTCCACACCCACAGTGCTGAGATTATAATTGCGTACCTCCACATCTAGCTTTTTTGAGATGCTATAGTTAGAAAAGTGAGATCTTTGGAGAAAATAAAAAAATATGTTTAAATTTAATATACTCCTTCTTGGCTATTTTTGTTTTTATTGTTTATGTTTCTTGGTGTCATATGGAAGAGATCACTGAGATCATTCTGCTTCTTTTAGATAAGTTTTGTGAATTTTTTTGTGACCCAATTCATAGATACCCACTTCTGTAGGGTGAGTTTCTGCAGTTTACTAAGTTAGTCTAAACCATGTTCTGTTTATTGGTATGCCTTCTTAATACTTTGAGGATTCGTGCTTATGTATAGACAAACATATATATGTGCCATATATACAACCACTTATATAACCAGTTCTGCCAGTCTTTATGGACTAACTTTGTACAGGAAATTCATCTTCTCGAGGCCTGTGTTTGTAATTTCCCAGAAATTTATGGGAATTTCTGCAGTTTCCTCCACCCCAGGAACGCCTGTTCTCCTCACCCCTCTGGTGGTGGTCAGTGGTACTGCATGTTCTGTGGTGTAGTAACAAACCCCTAAGGTCTCCTTTATTCTCCGAGGCGATCGCATCATTTATTTGTGATTTCCCCATCAGGGCTTCATTTGAATGCTGTTTTTCTTAGAAATCCTTATTGTAAAAGTGGAGACTTTATTAACTTTTACATTTAACGGAACCCCATAAATAATAGCATTGTGCTTCTGCCTGCTGCTAGGGAACGTAATTATATGTTTTAATTTGATAAAGAAACATGCAAAGGTAGTCTTGAAAAATGAAGAGCAATAGGCCGGGGATTTAGCTCAGTGGTGCAGCCCCCTGCCTTGCAAGCGCAAGGTCCTGAGTTTGATCCCCGGTACCAAACAAACAAACAAAAAACCTCAAAAAACACAACTACTATATAGTTGATTTAGCTAAATACTACATTAATTTTATATTGAAGGACTGTATTATCTAGTAGTCTATGAAGAAGTGTCTTAATATTTATCATCTTTCAAAAAACAAATACTTGTATCACATTTTCTGAACACATAGCTACTAATATTGGTCAGAAAATTAATACTTTATTTGTATCACATACTTCCTTGCTTGTATGTTGGAAATTCTCAGGACAATGATCATATCATGGTAATGAGAGAAGACAAAAAAATCACATTTGTCTATTATCTATCTCAGAACTACTTTAAGATTTGTATATTTTATATGTTCATGTACTTAGTTTAGATTGTTTTCAATATTATGAAAAGTGTTTCTTCTACTAACATTTAGTGTATTTGCAATTTCTGTACTGAACTTAGAGTTAACAGTCATATACCTGTGTTCCTTGTTGGGAAATTTCCCCTAAATGTATTCTTAATTTTTTATTTATTAAATAAGGATTATCCTCACTTAATAAGTATTAATAGATGTTTCCACCTGGTCTTAAAAAGGTTGCACCAATTTTCTTTCCCAGGTGGAAAAGTAAACTGCCGTATTTTCAAAACACTGGAATTTCTTTTCATTTTTTTTTGTCAGTCTGAGCTGTGTTTTGATTAGTTAATTCCTAATTATCCATAGTCTTTTCAGAGAAAAAAATGGCCATAGTCATTTTTCCCTCTCTATTTTTTTACTGGTTAATATACTTACTTGGTCAGGCTTTATACTAGATCTTTCACCTTTCTCTTATTAATTTATAGAATCCCTTTATATATTTTGAATGACATATATAGTATCTCCTGTTCTGTCACTGTAGTATTATTTTTGAAGTGTTATGTTTGTTCTTAGGGGAAAATTTCTTTCCAAGTAATTTTCATGCTTCTAAAAATAATAAATTTTAATCTTTAAATAATTTGAGATTTATAGAAACTTGCAAGGACAGTGGAAAGATAGTAAATACCCCTCCCTTAGCTTCTTCTAATAATAGCATCTTATGTAATTATGATAAAGTTGTCAAAACTAAGAATTGACACTGATTCAGTACCATTCATTAAAATTAAAACTTTTTAAAGACATGACAAGTTTTTCCACCAGTGTCCTTTTTCTATTCTAAGATCTCATCTAAGACATCACTATGTGCTTGATTATCATGTCTCTTTTGTCTCTTCCAATCTGTGACAACTTCTTAGTCTTTCCTTGTTTTTATTGACCTTAACACTTTTGAAGAATACTTGCCACATATTTTGTAGAGTGTTCTTTGTTTTAGATTATTCTGATCGTTCCTCATGATTAGTCTGAAGATATGGATTTTGAGGAAGTACTCATAGAAAGATGCAAAGTAAAGATCACAAAACTCCAAGTTTGTCAGGGAATCAATTAGAAAAAAAAATCAGCAACCACAGATTGGAATTCCTATGGTTCCATTTGGATTTCTAGATTGGATATAAATAGTAATAACAAGTTCAAAATAAATAATTCTGTATAAAGCTCAGGTTGTGTGAAAGCTAGATTATCATTTAAAAATTAATATAAATTTGTAGAACCGACAGTAGACTTCAATTTCCTATATACTGGTAGACTCCTTCTATTGTGACCAATATTTAGCCCAAATACAAATTATATTTCAAAATTGTTTATTCAAATTTGTGAATGTTTATTTTTAAAACTTTTTCATCATCTCTGGTAGTACCTGAAGGATCCAGACAGTTTATTTTGACACGTTTAAAATGCAAACCAACACGCACATTAAAGTTGCTAATGAAATTTGGGAATTCTGTGTTTATTTAAAGCTCCACAGATTCTAAATCCTCTACTGAAAACTACATCCTATCCACATTTAGGTTACATCTCCAGACATGAATCAATTACCCCGCAACTCCTCTGATAACAGAAAAGCTTGTTTATCTAAATGTTTTGCGGTCCCAGAACATTTCTGATAAACAGGGTGATGAAGTCTGAGGTGCACACTGGACCTCCAGCTACAACGCATTATGAATTGGAGCTGTTGCAGCACACGAGTCTTCCTGCCCTTACCTGACTGTGCTATGCAGGCAGCATTCTCCGGAAATGCAAACAATTATCGTGCAAAAGGCTTGATTGTACCGCTAACGATTTATTTGTCCTAAGTGCCTTCACTTGTGACCATAAGGAAGGTTAAATTAGGAATCATATATTCTATAATCTGAAATAAATATGTCCTTAGAAACCCTTGGAAAAACTTTTTGATTAACCGTAAGAAAAGACTTGACCTGTATTTATCCTCACAGCCATGCAGGAGGAGTGCTTATTTACTTGCTTGTTTGTGGTGATTACACCGTTGTTGTTACTCCTTCGGGACAGTTGTTTAGTTAAAAAGTCAAAGAATTGTATTATCGCTGGAAAAATTTCTGAGCCTCTCACCCTCTCAAAAAATAAATAGGGCCGGGGATTTAGCTCAGTGGTGCTGCTGCCTGCCTTGCAAGCGCAAGGCCCCGAGTTCAATCCCCGGTACCAAAAATAAATAAATAAATAAATAAATAAATAAATAAATAGGAAATGGTGGAGGGGGTGAAGGGAGGGCAGGGACAAGGGGAAAAATGAGAACCAAGACCTGTCATGTAAAGGTACAAGATCCCAATAATGAGTGTAACTGTACTGTATACCTAAAAAGTACCAATACACTCAATGAGAAAAAAATGAGAATTTTAACTAGTGGAAAAACAGGATGTGAGTAACTCATATTCCAAGTCTTCACTTCAAAGAGATACTACAGTCAATACAGTGCTCAGAGGATATTGCTACTTCATTATTTACAGTGCTAGAGATTTAAAACAAAGGATTCATAATGGTCTGGGGAGATTTAAGTGGGTTCTTCTTCAGCAACTGAGAACAGATTATAGAAATGTACAGTCTTTCCTATGAATACTATTTTTGAGAGTCTTATTCTTGTATGTGCCTGCAACAGAAGGAGCTGGTGTTCTTTACTCGTGAGAGGCAATAAGGTATATTTCCTAAAAAGAGAGGGGAAACTGGCATTCAAATCCTATCATGAAGGAGTCTTGCTTTACAGTATTAATATATTCACATGTATGAGAAAACTAACACAGTGTTTCATGAGTAATATAATGCTCCAAATAAACATATATAGATTTAATGAAATAAAACACTGTCATTTATATATTCATCGATTCTGAAATCAGTACATAGTAAACATGAATGGATTTTTGTAGTGGGTACTTTATGTACGATACTATATCTAATATATAATAACATTTATTTATGTCAAGGCTTTAGTTTATACAATTATGTGGGCTGGGCTAGGCAAGGCCATAGTCCTAGTCTGTCGGGCAGACTGTCAGAAAGGGGGTACACAAAACTCTTGGATAGGAACTTATAACTGCAGAAGAGGGCAACCTCTTCAGTTACGCTTTTAAGGCCTTTCAACTGATTGGATCACCTCCATGCAAATTATCAAAAATAATCTCCTTCACATAAAATCATCTGATGATGCATGTTAGTCATGTCTATAAAATACTTGCCCAGCACCAGGGTTGGTGGCACATTCCCGTAATCCAAGCACCTAGGGAAGCTGTGGCAGGAGATTTGGGAATTGGAGGCCAGCCTAGCAATTTCACAAGACCCTGTCACCAGAATAAAATGAAACAGAACAAAAGGTCTGGGGATATATCTAAGAACTAAGTGCCAGTACCAGTATCCAGTACTTCAAACACAAAATAACAAAAACCAAGTAGCAAAAACCTTCACAGTGACACCTAAATTAGCATCTGATCCAATTATTGCATATTGTACTCTGGCCAAGTTGACACATAAAAGTAACCACTGGTACTAGATATATAAAAATGAAGAAATATAGCCTGCCTTCTGAAGAGACGCAGATTTTATTAAAAGGAAAGCATATTTTCCTTCCAACGCTTATGGAATGGTTGAGACACATTTCAGATTAGTACAAGAACTTCTACAATTTGAATTGTTTAAGTGAAACAAAAAGAAATATGATATGAAAACTCCAGTTTGCCTGTGCACAATAGGAGAATCAGTGGAGGCTGGAGAAAAATGAACTATACAAGGAGTTCAGATTGCTGGGGCCCACTCCCTTGTAGGCCATTAACTCACTGTAGGATCTTGAGGATCCACTTAACCTCGCTGGCCTTCAATTTATCTGTTAAAACAAAGACAATTTAACAATCAAGAGAATCCCACAGCCTCCTCAAATTCATTCTGTGGCCAGGTGGAAAATATAAACAAGTGACGAAGACTGCGTACCTGAAAATAGAGAGTATTAAAACACATTTTTCCAAACAAATCACATCTGGGTATCGTGACACTGGATTGCTGTATCTGCATCTCATGTGCTTTCAAGTTCTGTAATCCTAGTAGTAAAATACAGATATTTAAAAATATGCCTTCATTTGTAAACATAGAGGATAAAAATCGTAGTCACCTCAACTTTATAGGATGGGATGATGGCACAGTTACAGGATTGGAGAAGGAGGCATTTCTGTGTCCTTTATTACAGTCAATAGGTACTGTGTATATAACTGAAAAGCACAACCATGTGCAAAAAAGATTGCCTCATTGAATAATCTTTATGAGTGCTTAATTCAGTAAGGATAGAGCTTAAATGTGATAGTTTGTTGTATTTATTAAACAGTATACATCCTGATGAACATATGTGTCAATGACCTGATGCTTCTTTGGGGAAAATTAAAGGACGATATTCTGACAAAGGAAATCGCCACTGCCTTTCTGAGGCACCCAGGAGGGGAGTTTGAATTGAGGTCCCCGTGTGAGGAGGCAGACACTGAGCCTCTGCTGACCTCTGCGTGTGAGGAGAAACCACTCTCGCTGCTTATTAACCATGGTTAGCCGGGAGTCCTTAAGCAGCAGCAAGCTGCTACAAAGCTCACCTATGATCTTTATTGAAATTAAATTTTTGCGGTCCCTTCTCATACAATCCTTTTCCCAAAACCAATTTGCATAATTTGGTATAATTTGAAATGATTGACACAGTTTGCTAATTGTTAGGGTAGAAAGTAGACCCTTAAAGTAACTAAGTCTCGAAGGCAAAGGTTAGAATCCAGGCACTGGTAGTGTGGGCCGAATTGATATTAGTTTAATAATCTGTAAACTATGCAAGAAAATGTAATTGTCCTACATTACAAGGGTAGTCCTTCCCCTGCACAGTTTATTCAAATGTATAATCTAAATAATTGAGTACCTCCGCATCCAATAGAGCATTTCTTCATATGCAAACACCATTTAATAGACAGTCAAATCCAAACACATGGATAAAAGATGCCAGAACGTAATTGGTTTGCTTTTGATTATTTCAATGATACCAATTTACTTAAAGTAATTCTGGACAGTGTAGGATTTATTGTCACAGAATATTCAGTTTGACAGAGAAGAGTTAAAGGATTCAGTGATGCTCTTTCCACCTCCACACAGAAGAGCTTAGGTAGAAATGTAATCTTGGCCAAATGTTCCACTTGTCTTTTCTTAGGAATGACCATAAGAAACATTTGATAAAACCGAAATCTGTTCTCTTGTTACTTAAGATCTTGTTAAGTAAGGATTTCTTCATTTCACAGTTGACGTCAGTCTACTAAGTCTTTTGAATATCTGAACATCAATTTCAAAAGAAGTGAAAAGGAATCATTGATGACTAATTTTTTATAAAACAATTCTCAGCCGGGCATGGTGGTGCATGCCTGTAATTCCAGCACTCCGGAAGCTGAGGAAGGAGGATTGCTGTGAGTTTGAGTCTAGCCTGGATTACATAGTGAGTTCCAGGTCAGTCTCAACTACATAGTGAGGCCCTGTCTCAAAAAAACTAAAAAAAAAAAAAAAATTATTCTCCAAGACTTAATTAAATTATAGCATTTTATGTAAATTTTTTCTAAATATTTAGAAAATTTTATGCTAAATATTTTCTTCAGGTATTCTAAATAAAACTAGAAATTACATTTTTTTCTTTTCCCTTTTTACTTGAGAGAATGAAAAGATGAAAATAAAGTGTTTGTAGATGGGGAGGGGAGGAGGGGGTGAAGGGAGGGCAAAGGTAAGGGGAAAAAATGAGAATCAAGACTTGTCATGTAGAGGTACAAGATCCCAACAATGAATGTAACTGTACCGTATCCCTAAAATGTACTAATAAACTCAATTAAAGCTGAAAAAATTAAAATTAAAAAATTAAAAAATAAAAAAGAAACTAGAAATTACAAGGCAAATAGAGGTCTGAGAAGTATGGGTGAGTGCATGCACATATTCACACACACACACACAGAGTAGGCAAGAGAATACATTATCTCCATTTCACAATAAGAAAAGTATAATCAAGGAGTTCAAAGCTGCAGAGGAAATGAATAGTGAACTCGTAACTTATACCCACTTTTCATTTGTAGAGTGAAAGCATCATTACCAGTTCTTGCCCTAACCACAAAATTATGAGGAGGGAAACAAAACAGAAGAATTAAAAAGATTTTTCAAGGTTTAAAAAAGTCTCACTTTCCCTCCCTTTCAACATGAGTGTTTTCAAGTTTATATAATAGAAATAGGAATATTCATAGAAACTTGAATGTTGTATAATTTTTAAATCACATCAGAATTACCTATTTTCTCAAACATCATTTCCTTATGAAAGTATTTATAAGCCTACTTTCTATATTGTTCTCTAACTATATCACTACATGAACAGAAATATGAACATCACAAAATTGTTTCTTTCCTATATTACCATGCAAAGTTTTGGGTTCTATGATTACCCTTAAGGAACTGATTCATGCTTGCGTGTGTGTGAGTCTGCAGGAACCTTTCTGGATGTGGGAATGTATTAAGATAAATGAGCAGAAGTTTTCCAGTTTTCAAAATACACCTTTGTTTAATGACCAAAACCAATACGTTAATTAAATTTATAACCTTTATTGGTGCATGGCTGACAATTTTCTAAGTTGATATTTTGTAACTTCTGTAGCAGTTTCAGACGTAACCACAAAACTAGAATTTCTTTTCTCACTTTGCTTCCAAAGTTGCTTGTGAGCAATTTGTAGAGGTTTTTGGTGAAAATGTTCCATGGGTTTTCTTACCATTAATCTTTTTTGAGGGTGTGTATAATTCATCTCACCAGCCATCGGAATTCCCAGAGGGTAAATTACTCTAGAGATCTCTGTGCCCTCACACTGTATCAAATTGACCTGCTTCTTGTTTGCCATTTTTGTGTACTACATTGCTTATTTAACAAGAAACAGAATGATTGTAATTCTGAGAAGGTCCTTTGATAGTAGTTTTGACACTCTGCCTGAATAATGACCCTCATTATGGTGCCGGTGACAGGCTCTCAAAGTCCTGATTTATGAATATATCACAGGTTCGGCATTAGAGCTCCCCCTACTCACTTCCTTCTGATACAGACTCAGATATGGACAGAGTCCTTTGAAATATAGAGAGGCTGAGATAATTGCATGATTATGACCGTTCAAATCATCTCTTCTCTCGATTTAACAAAGCTCAGCCATTTAATTTTGATTGTCTCTGAAGTTATTAGGAACCTTTGACAACATGTTTATTAGAAGAATGTGTCTGAGTAGCTGCGCCAGCAACAAAGGTGGAAGTTGTCCTTACTTTTCTGTTGCAAAGCTTCAGCTAAATTTCTATTGCAAATACTCATTAATGGTTGATGTGATAATAGACTGTTAGAAGCAAGATTAGCTAAGAGCAAAAAGTCTGTGTCCTCGATAAAACAAATTACAAGACACTCTGTAAACACTTTTTTGTGAGAATGTTGTTGATTTATTGTTTCCTCTATAGTGATTATTTAAATAAATGTAGCTAATTTAGTTCATTTGCCAAACTGTATAATTTTGTTCTTTGTGAAGGGGTTATACGTAAAAGCCTCAAGGGATCCCATCCCCATTAATCTTTTTACAAGTGCAATAAATAAATAAAGAGACATGGTTTAATTTTGCCAGTTAGAAGATATTTAAATAGCAGTGGCGGTAAACTGATTTCTTCTCCTACTGTTTGAAAAAGCCATATAAATTTACTTTTCTCTTGTTCATAGTTTAATGGAACACACAATAAACAGCACAACTATTTTATTGAGGCCATAAGAAACATGGTTTTTTTCCAACATGTATGTTTCTTTACCTTGACCTATTTAAAATTTTTGTTCACTTCACAATTTTCCACTTCTAGTCTTTTAAATGTTTTTAATGCCTATGAAATATTATGAGAAAATTTTAATTTCTTTCAGAAAGAGAAAGATGCAGTATGGCACTATTCAATAAAGAAAGACGCATGCTTGTTTTCCTACAAACCTTTCTTCACCTGAAATAAGGTGACATGAGCTTGTGATGTTTTTATTAGAAGTAGAGGAAAGCTTGAGGTTTTCTCTAGATATTCTTAGCTGCTTTCTTTTGAGACTATCACCATCAGGTGACCCTGGAGATTAAAAATACATAGTTACTAAGGGCAGTGGTTGAAAGTTAATTTTAAATGAAGTCTGGTAATGACTTGGAGTAAATTTAATAAGGGCCCTCCATTTCATAGCAAAAGCAGTCACTTAAGACATAATAAGATGATTCTGAAATCTTTAAACAAAGTGATCAGACTGAATTCCTTTTAGCAAGCTGAAAATTTTCAAAAGCCTTTTTACATCTGCAAAGCCTTTATTCTTAATTCATTAACATATTTTTAGAACGTCTATTTCTAAAGGGGAAAGTGCTCAACACCTTGGCAGTGGAGGTGTCATTAATGAAATAAATCTTTGTGAGACTTCCATCACCTATTTCATGTGTACATTCTGTAAGGATTCTGAAGGTGATATCTCCTTTCTTTACTTTCCTGCCTAAATAGGCCTCTTACAAAAGTATGCTGTGGTTGTACAAAAGTATTTTAGAGCATAACAAAACCTTCTAGACCTTAATAACTATACATGACTGATCTGTCCTCTCTAGCAAGGTTAACCGCTTCTCCCAAGGAGTTAAGTGGCATATAAACTATTGTTCACACCATTTGTGCTAACAGTATAGGATGACCTCAAATACCATAGTGCCCATACAAGGTACCTGCACGATGCATTTATCAACAAAGGCAAAAGGACCACAGGGGCAGATCTAACTTTCAGTGTATTAGGGTTCTATAAGGATAAATGCCTAACCTCACTCTACAGCAAAAAGTAATTACAGAGCTATTGTTTCTGTAGTGTTAATATTTTTTATGGTTCTTTAGAAATATGTGCTATTTAGTTCCTGAGTTGACATCTGTACTGCATTATATTTTATACAAAGCACCCAAAGTGTGGAGCAATCAAATAACTGTAAGATCATTTTGCTCTTACAGAAAATCAACAACAGACATAAAATATAGATAAAAGAAGAGTTGAAATGCAATAGCTACTTTTTAAACTTAAATTATCTAATTAACTATAGTCTGAACAGCCAAATTTTAGCACTTTGTTCTTTCAAAAATTGCATCCTCCGTTTAGAGGGTATCATTCTTTCTTATGCATTCACAGACTCTTCTATTTGTGTGCATTTTTATATGCATCAATTTCTTTTCTGTGTGCCTCTCTTTATACTCTTACTCTTAAACTTATTATATACATGACTCCTTGTAAACAAGAAAGAGAGAAATACCTGAACATTTGCTTATTCACACACACACAAGTGCACGCGCACACACACACACGTGCACACATACCAAGAAGGCAATTACTAGTGGCCCCTCCAGTGAACACCACTGAGTACCACACGAATGGGAAATATGAAATGAATGATGATGTAGGGGAAAACAAGGACACATATTTGCATGTTCAAGGTAGAAAGAAGCATTTGATTTCATAGTCACAAATAATGAGTAATTATCAGAAAAAATATTGAAGCTCTTTAATCATGCTTGCCTTCCCCTCAAAGAAGTCAGATTTGGCCTTTAATTCCTCCAGATGAAGAAACAGGAACAGTATTCAGTATCTATGTAAAATAATTCAATTTCAAGACCTATAGCTGCCTTTCAAGAGTAAAAGAAATGCTTAATGTTTAGTTTACAATATTGTTCTCTACACTTGGGAGTTTTCTGACTGCAAAATATATAACCTGCATTACATTAAACAATATTAATTGTTTATCCTAAAATGTGGTCCTTCAGTAAAAGTAGGATGTTAAGAAGCAAATGCGTATCACATAAGTATCACCATAAGAACTTTGTGGTAACTGGTTTGGAAGAATCAGATGACAAGCTGTGCTGCATTTTGGTGGATTACTTTTTAAAACACTAATTATTATGAAAAGGGTAGACATTTTGATAAGAGGAGACAGTAGTAAATCTATGAAAAGAAGTACCAAGTATTTTCCCAGGAAGTTTGGGTTAATTATATGTTCTGTATTATTTGAAAATAGTTATGCTCATATTTCTGTCTCTTGGTACTTATAAAGGCCTTGGAAGTTTTGTAATCATTTTAGAAATTTACACAAATATATGACCACTAAGCTGTGATAAATGCCAACAGTAGTTTTGTACAAAATATGCTCATAGCCACTCTTTTATTTGATATAATTCATCTAATTTCAATATTTTACAAGATGCTTTCTAAGTGTCAGCATAGTGCTAGACCATATATATTTTGTCATACACACACACACACACATACACACATATATATAATTTATTTATTTTTGGTAACCAGGGCTCGAACTCATGACCTTGTGCTTGTGAGGGAGGTGGCAGCACCACTCAGCTAAATCCCCGGCTACATATATTCTATATTATATAT
>NW_022900916.1:50499040-50515106 GCF_012274545.1 Fukomys damarensis | reverse complement strand
TATAAATATAATATATATAGTGCATACATACATATAACAGCTTCTGCTTTTGAAACTTTGATAATCTGAAGAGAAAAAAGACTTATTAAGAAATAATTATAATGTGGCGCGAAGACTAGTAACGTAATTGCGTATATAAGTAAAGGAGTACCATCGAGAAGGTGTAGGCAATCTGTTTCTATACCCTGTCAGTGTGCAGGGACAATGCCATGGAATAGTAATCTTCTCATCTCAATCTTAAAGAGTTTGTCATTTCACCATATAAGCTGAGGAGAGCTTTCCAAACCGAGAGAGCAGTACCCACACAAGAGTAACAATATGGCCCAGATCCTCTACTTGAGAAACTACAGATAAGTTAGAATGTATGGAATAAAACTGCAAAAGGCAGAGAGAATAATAAGAAACAAGGCTAAAGTAAATGCGGAGACCACACCCTAAAGCGTAATTACACTTTATCCTGTGAGGGGAAACTTTAAGAACATGTATACATTTCTGCTTTTAAGAATGAAATTGGGCTGGGAGAGAATTTCAGTGGTAGGGTGCTTGCCTAGTAGGTACAAGGACCTGAATTCAGTCCCTGGTCTGGGGTTCTAGGAGGCGAAAAAAATGGAGAAAGAAAAAACTGGAGGCCGGAGAGTGGAGACCATTGCAGGGTAGGAGAGAAATCTCAATGCCTTATACCAACCTCCAGGAATGAGTTTAGAGAGTTTGTTAAGGAGATAAAGGCAGAATGAGAACATGAATTGTGACTAAATTCATTCTGTTGTATTCCTTCTACTCCCCAAATTTCAAAATATGCATCCGATTTTGATGAAGTATTTAAAGATCAGCATGCGATGATGAGATCTGCACCTTCAGAGAGGACATTGCCAGTCAGGAAGCGAACCCTGTGACTTACCTCTTGTCACTCTCCCAAGCACCCCACATTTCACCTGTGGCCTATTCTCCGTGGCATGCATTTTACACGTTTTTCTACATTAGTTTTAATCTCCAAGTCTTTCTTCAAACATCATCTCTCTGAATGCTTCCTCTGCGTCCCTTTCCAGAACAATGGGTCCCCAATTTGGAAGCTGCTGTCCTTTCCCATGAATGGTTTTACTGGAGTGTGTAAATATGCTTCATTGCAACAGCCCCACATGTGGTTAGCAGGCATATAGTATGCAATTAATTAAATAGGTGGACTGAGCAAGTGGAGTGAGGGACTGACGCAGAGCAACCACAGATTCCAGAGGGCAACCGATGAACACGTGCTTGCTTTCTTTTTCTTTCTTTTTTTGTTTTTGTTTTGTTTTTTGAAGCAGGGTCTCACTATGTAGTAGTTGAGACTGACCTGGAACTCACTATGTAGCCCAGGCTCGTCTCAAACTTACAGCCACCCTCCTGCCTCAACGTCCCGAGTGCTGGGATTACAGACGTGCACTACCACGCCTGGCTATACCATGCGCATTCTTCAGTGTGACCTTTGGTTATGTCCGGGACTCTGTCTTCTATAGCATTAACTTCATACTCTTTAAGGATAGGCCTTGCAGATCTGGTTTTAAGAAAGAGATAACTAATTTATAAATAAAGGTAGAATGTGCTGATGTCACCTAGAAAGATCTTTGGCGACATCCAGATGGCTGATTTGTCATAGAAACAAGCAAGGAAAACAATCTGCAAAGAGAAGTAAACTCCTCACAAAGAATGTGGGTCCACAGGGAGTGAACAAATCTGATAGTAACAGTGATGGCCAACATGAATAACAGTTCTAAACTCATGGGACTGGAAGACCTGAGAGGTATATTACCCATGGAGAAAAGCTGTGAAGATTATAATGATTTTGGTGTGAACCATGCTTTTAATTATAATGAAACTTGAAAAAGAACTGGGGATATAAAAAGATTTTTGAATGCTTGCATACCATTCACCAGAGCCAAAGAAAAGTTTCTGGGACAGGAATGTGAGAGGTGTATTTGCTGAGAGAGAGATAAGCTGAATGTGGATATGGATAAGAAAATGACACCTTTTAGATGACCAAAGTCATGGCAAACATATTTTGAGGATGAGGGAACCAGGAGATTGGGACATAATATAATAGGTGTTTTGGTTAATGAAAGAAATTTTTTAAATATATAATTGAGAGAATTCTCAGAAATAATCAATTTTCAGGCCCTAACTGGTGTTTTAGCTGATAAATCTTTATGGCACTAACACTGTGATCTAACTGCATGGTCCAGAGATGTCTGAAGTGGGGAGTGAACCCCAGAGGATATGTCAGCAAAAAAAAAAAAAAATGAATGAGAACAGTTTGACTGAATGTTACACTGATTTTTCAAGTTCTAACAATTAAGACATTGTAGAAAAATTCATACAGAAATTTAATTGATTCAATTATTTATATTTTAACTGAAAAATGTATCACAAATTGAAATAAAATTTAATTTTCTCCCTCTGTAATTGCACCTTACATTTTCAGATTGTAGGGAAAATTTTTCTCCTGAGTTTTCTATCAGTTGCAGAAAATTAAAAACCATTTCCTAGCAATTTTTCCTCTTACCAACAGCAATGCTGGGGCGCCTGCCTCAGTGACATCATTTCACATCCTCATCTTTCATTTATTTTAAAAGAAGATTCGCCTGTTTTCCCTGGAAGAGGCTTAGTTGCCAGAAACCAGGAACTAAACAAGAATTTATTCTCTACCATCAGGAAGTGAGTGAGTTGCTTCTGCTGTTATCTGGACCTTGGCTAACTGCTCTGTAAATGCTTGGCTCTAACTTTGCTGGTGACAGTGAAACTGCCCCTAGGGCTGCTGTAGGGTCAGGCGCTGATGGCCTGTCTGCTCCTCCCAGGGGTTCCTGCGGAAGAGAAATCCTCAACTCCATTTGATCATGGAGCCAGAGCCCAGGCCACTACAATTGCCTACTTTGTCTCTGGAACTCTAGTAAACTGTGTTAGAATAAATCCCACAATGATCATTTATGAGGGGTAGGGGGACCTTTTGAATGAATTTCTCTTTATTCTTAACAATAGAATATAAATGTATTTTTTGAAGGGTTCTTTATAAATGCTGTAAGTTGCACAATGCAATGCATTCTTTCTCTATTCTTTCTTGCTATAACTTTTTCCCCGTGTACACATTATTGTTATTGACAGCAGTTCTAAAGCCTTTAAAATAAAAAGAAATTTAGCAGTGAATCAATAAAGAGTAGCTATTTTCTCCAGATTACTAGCTTATCACTCTCATAATTACAATAATGGTTGCTGATGGAAATTCTATTTATGTGAATCATTTTATTCGTGTTATTTACTATTATTAATGTTACCATTATTATCTTCTTACCCTTCAGTTCACAAGATGTATCTTCTCAGTGAATTTTAATTCCAGTATCTTGCTATTATACTGTACATAATCCTATCAAAGACTGTCCTTCATGCAACATTTTCAGTGATATATTATCATAGAAACCATTAATGAATGAGCTTCATATCTTGCTGATACTGTTTTAGATACTATTTTTATTAATTTCCCAAGCTGTAATTCTTCATATACTACCTGAGTCTGTCTTCTATTAAAGTTGTGTTTTCAATTTTTACATGGAGATTTCAAAGGAAAGCATTAACTTTGTGTCTTTAAAAATACATTTTACTTCACAGCTTCTCAATGATTACATTATCATAATGCCCATGCTTTGTTCTCTTATACTCGTAACAAGTTAATTTTCACAATTTTCCTTTACTTTAGATTCCAATTTTATGTTAACAATCAAAATTAACACAGTAACACTCTGATCTTGCCGACATGCAACCAGGATAAGAAATAACTTGAAAAACAAACCAATTGCACTTTGTCCTTTGACTAAGATCCAGACACTACAGTCAAATAAAGAAAATAATTATATCGACATTTGTACATCCTATCTCTAAGGATTATTACTTCAAAGTAAATACAGTCATCATACAGAATATACAGTGCTCCATGGCAATAATTTATTTCATTGAAATCCATTATTTATTTGATTTTAATGAGATAGAGAAAGTGAGCAACAAGAAAGCCATTTATTTACCTTGGTTATACTGTTCTCTTTCACTGCCATTTGATTCAGATTGCCAGTTGGTGCTACACAAAATAATTCTTGCTGAAATTTTTGTCATTTTTTTCTTTTTTCCTTGCACTGGGGATTTTATGGGATGGTGTGGGTTTCTTTCTTTTCATATGTTCCTACAGGAAAGGTTACACAGAGAATATAGATTAAATAAGCTTAGATTGTAGCTACATTTCTTTGTAATTACATTAAAACATTCTGACAGTATAAAATTAGTGGCCAATATTAAAACGCCCTTAAAACTATACCACATATATAACATGTAAATAATCTTAGATCCCTTTGAAGGAAGATTAAATATACATGTGATATTCTGCAGCTTAGATTAATAGCTAGAGAGAAATGCATTATTATGGTAATATAAACAGTATATAGATATAACTTTTTTCATAAACAAAATACATCTCTATCACTAGTTTATATTGCGATGTCTCATTAATCTTTCTAATGTACCTATTTTGCTTTTCATATATTGCCAAATTTATGCACACATGCAAAATACACATAATCTGTAGTAACTGGATTATAACAATTAGGAAGAACAAAAAGCGGTAGAAGAAAGAAAACAAGAGAAAGTAAAAGAAGGGAGGATGAAAGAGGGAGAAGGAACAAAATGTTTCATTAACTTTGAACACTGAAATAAACTGTCTTCTTGTTGAAAGAAAAAATCAAAAGGCTAGGAAAGTTAGCACTATAAGGCTATACTTCTAGCATATGCAGACAAGCATGAGAAAACCTTTTGGTTTTGAAATTGTGACTTTGGATTTAGAAATAATTAATACCTGTACTCAGACAATTGCAATGGTGCTAGCAAAAACACACCTAACATTTAGTGATGCTTATTGTATTTCCAGGCACTGTTTGGGTTTTACAGGAGTTATGACCTCACTCACTCTTCAAAATACCCTTACATGTTAAGAAGTATAAGTGTTAGCAGGGCATGGTGGTGGACACCTGTAATCCCAGCAGTAGGGAGGCTGAAGCAGGAGGATTGCTGCGAGTTCAAGACCAGCCTGGGCTACATGTGAGTTCCAGATCAGTCTCAACTACATAGTGAGACCCTGTCTTGAAAACCCAAACAAACAAAAGACAAACAAACAAAAAACAATACAAGAAGTATAAGTGTTTACTTTTAGAAAGGTCACACCATGTGTGGGAGTTTGAAGGGTAATAGTTTGGCCATATGGTCCACTGGGCTGCAACAGCACACCATGTATTCACATGTGTTATGTCCTATAACTGATAGCTGAAATTCTGTCAAGCATTTTGTTTTTATATAGCTCCTCTCTGGGTAAATGACAGAGATGGAAAAGGCCAAAACAAAAATCTCTGTAAGTAATGTGAGGAGTTCCTGCAATCTGAATTCAAATTTCAGGAGTTTGAAGCTCCGCTTATACAACAAATTCTAATGTGGGGGGCTGGTGATTGTTGGTTCCTTCATAACCTTTTATGAAGTCCTATAGACTTATATAATGTTCAAGAGCACTAAAACAAATTTATTCTTGCGGTTCAGCTTTCTGTCATCATAAAAAATTCCTGGGGAACTATTTTGTAAAATGGGAAGTGTGTTAGTTACTTTCCTCTTGCTGCTGGGACAAAATACCAGACACCCAAAGTTAAAGGATAGAGAGTTTATTTAGCTCACAGACTGTAGAAGTTTCAGTCCACAACTGGCTGGCTCCGAGACAGAGTGGCAGAGGGGCAACAGTTCCTGGCAGAAGCAACAAGGGGCCTCAACAGCATCTTTCTGGCCATTTCGTCTCATTCAGACTCCAGGGATTAGAGCGGACCACACAAATCAGTGTAGTGGTTGAGTAATCACACACCCTTAACCACAACATCACAGTTAGATTCAGCCACTGCATGAGGCTTTGGGGGTCATCTAGAGCCAAACCGTAACAAAAAGACAGAGTGGCAGAGGGGCAACAGTTCCTGGCAGAAGCAACAAGAGGCCTCAACAGCATCTTTCTGGCCATTTCGTCTCATTCAGACTCCAGGGATTAGAGCGGTGCCACACAAATCAGTGTAGTGGTTGAGTAATCACACACCCTTAACCACAGCATCACAGTTAGATTCAGCCACTGCATGAGGCTTTGGGGGTCATCTAGAGCCAAACCGTAACAAGATTATTTTGAATGCCAGTTTCAGAGGCGTCAGTCCATGGCCACTTGGCACTACTACTTGGTGAGTGGCAGGCAGAGAATCAGGGTGGGAAGTGTGTGCAAAACGGCATCTCACCTCACTGTGCCTGCAAAGCAGACACATTCAGAAGTAGGGCCAGGGTTCTCGTATTACCTTCAAGGACATGTCCCCAGTGCCCTAATTTCCTTCCACGAGGTTTTCCCTCTTAAGTTTGGACCACCTTCTAATTACAGTATCAGTTGTGGACCAAGGCTCAAAACATAAGTCTTTGGACACACTTAATATCTAAACCATAATACTGCGGTAACATATAAAGCTACACGATGATTTTCAGCAATATTAAATATAAGAATTTTCAGTCTCAAAAAGCATAAATATCTTATTCTCTGGCAAATGATTTTTGGAAGGCAAGCTGTTAGTATTTTTATTAATCATAGCTACAAACTAAGTAGTAAATTCATATTTTGTATTTATCACGAGTAGTAGTAAATAAGTCATATAACACAGTCTCACAGGACATCTTGTAATTTCATGTATTTAAGCTATTAACCAGTGAAGGGTAGGAAAACTTGAATTATTTTTAACAGATTAATTAGAACTACAATGGTAATGGGACAATTAAGTAGAAATTTGAAATACTCTTATTTTCAACATATTATCAACATTCATTGGAAGAATGCCACCAATTATAGAAATTTAATTTTTTTCTAATTCAGAAAAAGTTCTACCTCTCTATCAGAATCTTGACATGAAATAAAATTATGGGCAGTTTGCAAGAAGTTTAGTAAGAGATTCTTGATAACAACATGGACAGGGTTTAGGAAAAAACAGGAGTGGTTCAAGTACCTACCTTGGGCCAGTAATCTCAGGATCTCTTAGCAAGTAGAGGCTTTTAGGGAAAAGGGAACTGGGCAGTTCCTAGAGTCTTGAGAGAATTCTCTCTGAAAAGGGTTTTCTGACATTTAATGAAGGGATACAGCCAACCACAGTGATAGTAGGGTTGGAATTCCTCTTTTTCTCAAGTGTCCTGTCCATGTTTCGCATTGTCTAGGCAGAACAAAAGGCCGGAAGGGGCAAGACTGCCTGCTGTAGTAATGCACACACAGCAGCCAACAGGGCGCAGAGTTGGCGGACCCAAAGAGGCAACCACAAATGTCTACACCGACACACAAAATCCAGATTACCTTTTCCACATCTGCTATCCTTACGTTTTCACATTTAGGTTTTGAACATTCAGCAATTATAAATGGAGCAATAAGAATTTCTTTACATTCCCTGTGCTCAGATTATGACTTGAAATTAAGCGTTACTGGTGGAACACATCGGGTACAGGGCAGCCAGTATGTTGGATTTTTGCTCTGCATCACCACATTGTTTTCTCAGAATTTCATCACGTATTTTTACCACTAACAAAAATGTAACTTTGCCCACTTTGTTGTCAGTGTCAATATTATTATGTTCATATTTTTACTCAGAATTTTCACGTATTTTTACCACTAACAAAAATGTAAAACTGCGCACTTTGTTGTCAGTGTCAATATTATTATGTTCATATTTTTAATAATTTAATAAATAATCCATCCGTATGTTAGCTTTGCTCTAATGAACCCTCCACATGAATTTACAAGATCCTGTCATTTCCTTACCAATATATCATATTTAATTCCAATAAATTCAATAAATGTAAAAACTGAAAACCATCAAAATGGTGGTTCCTCCTTCTTGCTGTAATTTAACAACTAAGATGTTTGGATATAGAATTAGTTACTTGAATCATCTCTTTTATAGCCCTTTGGTTACTTAAGTGACTGTGCATTGTCAAATTTGTATATTAATTATATTTTTGTTGTTGAATCTTCTTTTCATGTTATTTGTCCATTTACAATTTAAAGATAATTATTTTCTAAATAATTGGCATAACCTACTTATGCCCAGATGATGATATAGCTCATTTACTGGAAAGATGATCTACAATAGCTTTCCCAATGTATTATAGTCTTGTGGAAATTTAAATTCAATTGTGCTAGTATCTGTCTATTTCTTGAAGATAACCTTGTTCTTATTTATTTAGTGCTTTTCAATCAGTTATCCTCTGTTTACCGGAATAAAATAGAGTAATATTGAATAACTTCCTCTTTCACAAATCTTCTCTTCTCAACAACTGGATGTATTATGATCTGCACTATAAACTTTTTAAACTACTTTGGTTCTTTTCTTTTTTGTACCAGGGATTGAATTGAACTCAGGACCTTGCACTTGAGAGGAAGGCGGCAGTATGGCTGAGCTAAATCCCTGGCCCTGGTTCTTGATATATGATGCTTCTCAAATATTTTCTAGAATTTTAATTATTTGTTTATGTATAATTGATACCAAAAAGTAGTGACCATTTTTCTTATTTTTCTTTTCTTTTCTTCTTTTCTGTGTTTTTTGCTTTTTGTTTTTAGGAAACTGTTTATTTTAAAATTCCTTTGCTGACATACAATGAAACACCTGGATGTTACTTCATGGTTTTTCATTGAAAACAAACTACACTGTAAATGGGGTTTAAATGTTAAGACATAGAATTGATCAAAATCTGAGGACAAAATTATACAAGGACCATACTAAAAATGGATAGGAAGAAGTTCCATTTGGTAACTTCACCTAGAGTGTGAATAATCATGTCATGCTGGACAGATACAGGAGGTGATAACCTTGTGCTTTTATTCATCTAAGGTACTTACTCAAACCTTAGATTTTTATACAGGTGTCAAACTTCCACCTGGAGAGGTTTTCTGTATTACACCTACATTTACTTTAAATAACTGAAGCCCATGGCAGCAATTTAAAAGAACTTAACCATCAAATAACTACATATTTTAGTGGATTAAAATAAAACTAGGACTTTTGTCTCAAAAGTATATAGCTTAGGAAGAGAGCCTCTGTACACAATTTGGAGGCTGTTAAAGCGACCACTCAGAAAGGTGAAGAGTGCAAGACCTGCTTTTCCAGTTACAAGCTCAAAACAGGAGTGCAAACAAAATTAAAGCTCTGTTTAAAGTTAGGACAAGGAAAACCTGAAACAATTATTAGAAAGTTTCCCTCAGGTCAGCTCCCAGAAATGAAGTGATCAAATTGCTTTTTCACGAGTTCTTCAGTGAATTTTTCCTTCAGTGGCAAAACTAAATCCACAAGTTGGGCTCCCAACTCAGTCACCACATTTGACCCACAAGCACAGTGAGGCGTCAGGACCAGCACTAGGTCCCAGAGGTCTGGTCTTGATAGAAGGAGCCTTGGGCCTGGGGTTCTGCCTCAGCCAGGGTACCTGAACCCTACACAGATAAGCTTTAATAGTTTCTTGTTCCTAGAAAACCGGAGGACAAATGGACTAACAATTCTCCCGTGGAGGCAAGTGGTTGCAGTGGAGATGGAAAGTGCTTAAATCATCAAGACGCTAAGAGAGAAGTACAGAGATTCAAGATCAATGCCAGGGCAAGAGCTTTCAAGTGGGTTTGACTGGGCAGTACGTGCATCCATCCATAGGAATATAGGACATAGCCCCAGAGAGAACTGAAAACGTGGACACCAACTAGATCCGTCCCTTGTCAGTAGTTTATGAAAATATATAGTCAGTACTATAGAGGCTCCTTATACAGCCAATACTATGCAAGTCCTTTCAGTTACCCATAACATTGATACCAAAAAGCATTAACTACTTTTCAGACATTCCAGACAAAGGTCACATAACAAAGTCAACTTTTGTTTTAAAACAAGATAGTGTCCATTTAAAAAGTAAGGTTTTTGTTGCTGTTGCTGTTCTTTTCTTTCAAGTGAACAGCGCATTTTCTATATGAAAGAAACAATTTCTAGTCTGTCAAGTCCAGTTTTCTTAAGATCCTAGGTAGTGTGAATATATGCAGACACAAATAAACTTAAACATTATCTGCACAGAAAAAAAGTCAATTCCCCAAAACATGATAGAACCAGTCTGGTTAGTACAAATGTATTGCAAAGTAAAAAGATTCTGTGCATCGGTTCCACAAGGAGAAGCAGGGAGAGACTATTCCAACCACGAAGTCGTGTTCTAAGGCCTAGAAGCCCCAGGGATACAGTATTATTCCCAGGGTCCTGACAGGCCAAACTGCTCAGGCTCCTGGCCGAGCCCTTCTCTGGAGCAAGGCCCACCCTCCCGTTTACTTTCCATTCCGAAGCCACTTCAATTTCCTAAGCGAGCCCATGGCTTCTGCAGCCTTCCTCCATTTTCTAGGAGACTCCTCACTCTGCCAGGGCCCAGAGGAGAGAGTCCCACCGTGCTTTCCAGGGACTTCCCGCAGTTTGTGCTCCAGCTCAACCAACCTCATGTTCTGTTCACCTACAACTGGGGCCTGATCGAGCAGTTTCTGGTCTTGGTCTTGAAGCTGTTTCTGCTGTTCCTCAGAAGTCTCCCTGCTGAGAACAGTCACGCCAGCGCCGTTGGTCTTAACCTGCTGCTGGGGTTTAGTAACCTCTTGTCGTGAAGCGTTTTGCTTAGGGGAGGAAGAGCTGCGGACGGGCCTGGCCCATGAGCCTTCCATGCATGTCCGATGCTGGCAGTTTCCTCTGCAGAACGATCTTCTCATCAAAGTACTCCGTGGCCAAGGAGGAGATATCCCTGAACTCCCGGAGGACTTCATGAGCTCGCAGTGGGGCTCTGGTAGAACCTCAACACCCGGCAAAACTCATCAAGCAACAAAGACTGGAATCCGCTTACTTCCTACAAGTCATGTTTACCAGGGACAGCCTTGTTTCCACAGCAGAAAGATGTCTGCACGATGAGCTAAAGAATGGTTTCAACTCTCTGCCTCTCTCCTTGGGAGCTGCGCTTTCACTTACTTCTGATACAGAAAACTTTCAGAAACCCCTGACTGAACATTCTCTGGCAAACCAAGTGCATTCTTTTGCGAACCTTCTACACGGAAGCGGCTTGCACTCACTTCAAAACGTCCACCTCCTTCCGTGTCCCGACCACGGACAAAGATAAACGCGCAGGCGCAGCCGGCTCATTTCTTCGTCGCACAAAAAGCTGAGGATGTTCTCGATGGCTTCGATGGGGGCGCCTGGGACTCCGGATGCGGCGGCTGGGCAGGGGACAGCGGGGGCTGTCACTGGGCAGAGCCAGCGGCCGAACAAGATCCGCCATCACCGTGGCTGCCGCCTCCCTCCTCAGCCATTTGCTCTTCCGACGCCGCCATCTTGGGACCTCGGTCCCTTCCCCTGAGGTGAGGGCTTTCTTATTTTTCTTTTTCCATTTTACGTAAAATAACAGCGCTCTAGAGTGGGCATTGAATCACATCATTTGTAAGAATATTCTTACTGAGGAAATGTCACAAGTTCATGCTTCAACTTCCTAAAATAATATAAAGTGCAATATACCCGAGAAACTTCTAAATATATATATTTTTTACTATCTCAGTTACTAGTTTCAAATGTACTAAAATATTTTGAGTATTATTTGATTAAAAAGTTGATGATTATAGAATAACTTCATGTTTTCAAACATATTAAGCATACAAAGCCTATAAAAAATACAGTGTTTTTTAAAATTTGTGGAATGGTTCAAGAATTCCTGCAAAATAAGATAAAATAGTAACTGCCAGTTATTTTTCACCCATTTTGTACTGATTCCAAGTGCTCTAGACATAAACACTGAGATCACTAAGAATCTAGGAAGTCCTTAGCAGAATTCAGGGTAGCCAGTAGCAAGAGGAGGAATTTTTTAAATAAAGAAGTTAACATATTTAGTTTACAAAGAAGAGGTCAACACAGTGATCTGATAGGATACCCAAAACTTACCCCAAGAAACTAGATGTGAATTTTGGGGAGACAACATTATAAAATTAATATTAATATTAATATTAAATTAATAAAAGTTGCACAGTTACCCTCCTCAAAGTAGAATTAAATAAATGAGATATAATTCAGTATTGTCCATAAACATACAGAAAAATTGTAATGTGTGATTGTGCCATGGGAAGCAATAGAGCTATCAAAATGATTTCCTCTGTTTTATATGAATATATATTCATTTACTTGTAAAAGATCTTTTTAAAGAAACTAATATATATATAATTTCAAAAATTTCCAAGTTAACCTGTTTGCAAGACATTTATTAGTATATGCTGAAAACTGACCTTTTGACAGTGATTTCCAATATAAAACACCTGCCATAATATAATTATTTCACACATCTTACTCACGTACATTTAGACTGCTGCCATTAAGTTTCCTAACTGGTTGTTGTTTTGTTTAAGGAATCAGAAAGGCTGCTGTAGACTAACTGGAGGTGATATGTTCACAATAAACCTAGACATGAAAATCAATAGAAACATTTAAACCTGTGAAGTTGAAGAAGTGCCTCTCAAAAACAGATCAAATGCTAAAAATTGAAGCTCACATACACTATTGCACATTATCACTGCAAGTGAAGGCTTGTTGACACTATTCTGTTTCTATTTCAATCCAACTGCAATATAATTTGAAAAACATGACACTATTAAAAGGATTTTCAGGCTTATTTATGGAATCTCAAGAGGCCGTAAGAGAAACACCAGAAGTCTCAGGATAGGCTACTTTATCCACTGAGGGTACCAGGGAGGTTAGTGTGTGAACTCTGCATGTGCAGGGCAAATTAGCAACAAAGGTGAAATGACAGAGATGTCCTTCTTCTTTGAGATTGCAAGTGAGGCACCAGCAGAAGGAATCCAGTGGAAATAAACAAATGTAATCAATAACTTTTAATCGTAGCACTCTGGGAGACTGAGGCAAAGAGGGTCATAAGCTCGAGCCCAGCCAGGGCATCACAACAAGTCAGCAAGACTCGGTCTCAAAATTGACGTACAAAAGACCTGGGGATGTAGCTTAATGTTTAGGCTTTGGAGTAAGTCTCCAGAACTGGGGTGGGGGGAAGTGGCTATGAAAAACAGAAGAGCTATCAGTGTACTTAATGTGAGGAATGTATATGTTGCCAAGAAAACTTCATTTCCGTTCTGTCAGAAGCCTTTCTTCATGGGATGACACTTCATATGTCTTTCAAAGTCTCGTTCTGAAAGTCTTACTTTCAAAGTCCTGCTCCCTCCGTTTCTAGCAAATTTATGTTGCTTTCGAGCTTCCATTTCCTTGCAATGAGTTTTTTTTTTCAATTCCTCAAATACATTTCATGTTTATTGTCAGTTTTTCTGCATCTTAAAAATCATTTTTATTGGTAGCAGCAGCTATATCAAGTATAGGTTTTCATCTGAAAGGAATCTGCATCTTTGAGAAATCTGTCTTTGGGATATAGTAAAGTTGTGAACTATATTCTACTCCTAAGAGAAATCATATGTTTTCATGCTCTTTAAAATAGCATTTGCACCCACATATGCACATGCATTCACATATATATTCCAATCAAAAACATTTCACTGTGCCAGTTCTTTCTAATGAATGTTGAGTCTGGCAAGTATACCAGAAAACAAAAGTTAGTATTTAAAGTTGCCTTTAATACGAAAGATGTGTTGGGTGTGTGTGTGTCTGTGTATTTTATGAAACACAGCAAACAACCCCCCAAAACAGACAAATACTAAAAACAATAAAAACCTGTCCCTCATTATTGAATAAAATGAAAATGAATAAGATAAACTCATTGATTTTCAGTACCATGGTATATTAGGTAAATGAGAGGCAATTAAAAGCCCTTAATCTCTAAAATATTAAAGTTTATTTTGTTTCCATAAAACTATGATGATGCCATTAAAATACAAGGACATGGTAAAATAAACTAACTGTATTTGCTTGAATTTTAAATAAGTAAAGAGTGGAGAAAAGATAATTAGGTAGAATAGTATAGAGCCAGATGTCAAGTTATTTAAAAAGCCTATTAGATATTCAAAAAGAATTTAAGGTAAAGTAAAAATTATCAAATAACAGAAAGGAAATAAATAATCTTTAAAAGAAAAGTAACAACATTTTTTAAGCATGGTATATTTCTGTACAATATACAGGATTTATTTAGGATAGATTATTTAGGATAGATTATTATTAGGATAGATTAGGGTCTCGTAGCCACATTTTGTGGAAGGTAAAGCTCAACTATACTGATATCACTTTCCTTTCACCTATGCCAGACTGTATCTTAATCTGTTATAGTTAACAAATTATAACAGTTAACAGTCTTGGACTGCCTTTTTAATCTTACAGGTTTAATCAGGATAAACAGAATGTTTTAAAGTTGATTCCACATTGGAAGAACATTTGAGAGTTTATAGGAGGATAAATTAATAGTCAAGATATAAACATATATCAGAGTTTTTAAATTAAAATTAAAATTGGTATAGTTATTGGCAAAAAGTACAAAATCATTTTAAAGATATACAGAATAATCAACATTTTGTTTTTACATGAATTAGAAATTTAAACATAAGATTAAAGTCACTTATTCCATGCATAAAATTAATTTGTATATATTATGTGAAACATAGCAATAAATAAAGTCAACAATACATGAAAGTATATGACCTGTGATCTGCTAAAAATTTTAACAATTAAATGTATTTCATGGCCATACATACACCAATAACAAAAGCTTTTCCTACTGGCCACTTCATTCACTGAAATAACTAATCAAAAGTTCACTATAGAAAATTTATTATGGAAAATTGACTCTACCTTGTAATATTAAATTAGAAGGTTTAGCAAAATTTTTTTAAACTCCCTGATATTCACATGTATTATGTTTTACTTCTTCAACACAGTAGGAAAAGTTAATTAAGGACATCTCAACAATCTGAAAAAAGATCCAGGAACTATTTATTGAATTGAATTGAAGAATTCTTTTTTTCCTTAGGTGAATAAATCCTGGTAGTTTCTTTAGAAGATAGTTTTTAAGTGAGTTGGGGCAAAGGGATGAGATTAAATAGTAATATCTTTACATTTATAATAATGTTTTACTTAAGTGGTTTTTTTTAACATTTTCACCAGTGATTAAGAGACCCAGAATAGGACTACTACCTGTCAATAGAGAATTATTTGAAACCAAACAATTCCACATGGCAAAGCAACATGATTCTGACTGAGTCTCATATTTGAAATAAGTTTATTAAATTTCTCTCTAATTCTACCTGAGAAGTAATTTGCCATTCACAAGCATAATAATGAAAGCATATTCTTACAAATCTCTTGATGAGATATAAAGTAAAAGTTCAAGTATAAATTTTAGTTATCAAATAAATTTGATTACAATTTCCTTACCTTTTCGATTTTGAACAAAAAAATGACTTCATCTTCAAGATATAAAATTAACTTATAGAAGTTTCTTCAGCAGCTTGCTTTAGTTTAATACATTATGAAAATTGCATTTGTATAATGTCTAAACTACTATTTCACCAATAACTACATGGTGGGTGACTTTCTTCAAAAATTTTAGGGCTAAAACAACAACAAAAGAATATATTGATGGGATCAAAGTGCAAAATTTTGGAGTTGGAAAGGCTTAAGCAACCTCCTACTTAAATTCTAGATGTGCACAAGTACAAGGACCCCAGTTCAATCCCGGGTACAAAAAATAATAATAATAATAATTCTAGGTGTGCAAACTTAGAAAGGTGGAGGCGAGATGGAGTTAATATTAGAACTCTTTTGAATTCAAGATCCCTGCTCTTTCCAGGGTGTCACATGCCTGTCACATGTCACATGTCACATGCCTGCCTTCTACACATGAAGTGTGGATGAGGGCCCACAGGATGTAAGAGACCTGAGACTCAGAGTAGGTTTTAAAGGAGGCTGGCCTGGGTACCCAACTGTTCATTCATATCCAAGGGATGGTTAGCTTATAATGGATCTAGGTCATA
>NW_022900916.1:50463938-50498813 GCF_012274545.1 Fukomys damarensis | reverse complement strand
ATATATATATATATATATATAATCAGTCTGTGGTCATTGCAGCTCCATCTCATATTTCCTTTTACTCCCATTTTTTCACATGTACACATGGAAAATAAATAAACATCATTTTAAAAATCTCTGAAATATGACATTTTCAAAGATGAATTAATAGAAATTTGAAATTAATAGCAAGCTATTCATTTATTCATCCCTAAGGGTGCCTCCTTTCAGTTGGACTGAGGAAAATAGGTTCAGTTTTCCTTTATATAATATAAATAACACTGGAGTGAGATTGCATCTGTCATAGATGAAAATACTGTATTTATGTCTTCTTATAATCCATTCATTGCTTTATGGACCCACAGTCCTCCAGGGAGTATCACAAATCCACATAATGTTCCTAAGTGTTACGTTTTGCATTTGGATCTATGATTTAGCTGACAGATGTGAATAAACACTTGAGTCAGGGAACTCTCTGGTAACTGCACAAGTGTGGAGAGCAAAGAATGCAAGGTTTTCTGGCTTTTTCTTAAAATCATCTATAATTTCTTTTTTGCCAATGTTAAAACAATTGTATTCCAACAAACTACTGATTTTTAAAAATTTATATTCTATTATCATTTGTTCCTTTTCTTTCAACTTTTAATAAATTCATTAAAATGAGAATGTCATAAACTTTCTAAGGAGACAAAACCATTGAATGTTACCATTTTGAGCAATACCGGAAAGAAAATTCCAGTATTTCTCTGTTTCCTCTAGTGAGATAAATGTAATACCTGATAGTTCAGTGAATAACACTGTATCAAATACCAGATTTAAATATTAAGTATATGAAATATAACATTGTACAACTGTAGAAAAATTTGTATTGATAAGTATATTCTTTAGATAACATTTTGTTGGTTTTTTTTTTTTGCCGTGTCTGACCATTAATAGCAATTTTCTGTAATGCACAATTTTAAAAAATATCTTGTCTGACTTCTTCCTATCTTAGGGAGGAGGAAGGAGCCCTTTAATGTTTTGTTTTTTTTTTTTTGAGATAACATCTCACCAAGTTGCCCAAACTGGGTGCAAGTTTCCCTCCTGAATAGCTGAACTTTCATGTACCCCACCACATCCAGTCCTCTTCTACATTTTTACCACTGTATTCTACTATCTTCCCATCACTTCCTCACATTCACCTCATATTTTAAAAACTATCTTAATATTTGCCAGACAAAATGATGCAAGCTATCACTGTATAAAAAGCATCCTGCATCCATGTAGGAAACACCTTCAGTATCCCACCCTCACACTTTCTTGACTCTCAGAAATAATGACCTCACTTCTTTTAAATCCTAATGTCTATCTCCATGGACTTTATCACCACCTGGGACTTCGCTATTACTGAATTCTCACAAACATCCAGTTCCTCTGACATTTTGTAAGAGTGATAATTACATTTCATGTAATGATAGGAGTTGTTCACTTTGAGATTTTAAGCATGAAAAAACATATATAAATGATGGACAGTTCCAAGTTGAGTATTTTGTCAAATATTCTTATAACTTCTAGGATATTATAAATATATTTGAAAAATCAGATTTTTCAATATTTTTAAGCAGAATTTTTTAAATGTTTTGTAAAAAAATGAAACTTCAAAAAATTACAAGAATCGTACAGCATTTTAATAACTTCATTTATCTCCTTTTTTTTTCTCTTAGAACTAGTTTGGAGTAAATCATAGACTTCGTGGCCATGTACTTCTGCATAACTTAATATACACCTCCTAAAACCAATGGATTTCTCATATAACCATAATAAAATAATAAAATTTAATAAATTTGACATTGATAAAGCACAATTATCTAATGCACTGACCATAAGTACATTTTTATGATTGTCCTCATTTTGTCTTCATCCATAATCTAATCTAGGACCACTCAGCACCACATTTAGTTGAGTGCTTTTTAAAATACTCTTTTTTTTTTTTTTTTGTACCAGGGATTGAACTTGGGTCCTTGCACTTGTAAAGTTAAAATACTCTTTTGTGTGTTCTCCCAAAATTCATAAAGTGTAAACCCCATTACCTCTGAATGTGACTGTATTTGAAAACAGGATTTTTAAGAAGGTAATCTGATTTAAGTAAGGTCTTATAGGTGGACTGTAGTCCAATATAATTGTTCTTTTCATAGAAGAAAAGACTGGAACAGACTCACACAAGAGGAAAGATCATGTGAAGGCAAAGAGAGAAAGTGACATCTTCCAGCCAAAGGGAGAAATCTTCAGAAGAAACCAACTGCACTAAAAGTTTGTTCTTCGACTTCCAGCCCCCAGAACTGTGAGAAACGATGCCCTAACAGTTCACCTTACAGCAAGAGCAGTAACAGTGCCATTAGGCTTTGTCCAGCAGTGGCAAAGTATTAAAGTGCTGTAGGGGAGTTGTACATAGCAATGTTTATACAGCAGTTGAATTGGTAGTGAAGTCAGATATTTGAAAAATCTAGTGCTCAGTGAAATCTATTTCTTAAAGTCTTCAATTAGGCAAGTTCAGCAGCATGGAGCACATTTCTATAGGATTATTCTTTCAGTCTTACTCCCGAGCCTTTTTCTTTTCATAACAAATTAGCTCCTGATATCTACTCGGTAAATTGTTTCTCTGGTGAATCAGCCAGAATCTGCTTCTTTTGCTTGAAAAGAAGAACTTTGACTAAAATCAAGTCATCCTGACTTCAAAATTTTCTCTAGAAATTCTCTGTGGCCTAAGAGCAGGAAGAGAGAAAGCAGATGATTACAGTGATTTGCATAAATTCAATATGTTAATGATTCATTCTTATCTAGTTAGTTAAGAAAAGCAAAGAAAATCTATCTGACAGAATATCCTAGCAACAATTTTACATTTTTATATTTTCTTAGCTAAGATATAACTCTAACCTAATAGCAAATGAACATTAGTAATAAAATAGTTTCACCTTTAATCTAATCACCAAACCATAATAATCTATTTGTTTCTATTTTTCTATTCTACCTTTAACCTCATATGTTTTATATTATCATAAAGATGATATATAAAATTTCATTTTATACCTGTGTATCAGCCAGAGTCCCAGGAGAAAGTAGATGGTGCAGACACATTTGGTCATTTAAAATGTACCATTAGATCAGAGGAATACATTCCAGAGATCTATCATATATCCTGGAGACTATAATTAATAATGATATATTGTATTCTTGAACAATGCTAAGGGAGTGGATGTTAAGCATTCTCAGCACAGAATTATAACTATGAGAGGTAGTGCATTTTAGTGAGGTTTAACCATTCTACGATGGTTATGTACTTTAAAACAGTATATTGTACCTGATAACTATGTGCAATGGTATTAAACTTTTAGAAGTAATAAATACATTTGAAAAAAACATAAAAATTAATAAAGAGATAAATTATAGGGATATAGTAGAGAATAAGATAAGCAAAGTGCTCCTACAGGACTTCAAGGCTGGTAACCAAATGCTGTACCACCTCAAGGACTGGAGAGTGCTCTGTGCATAGTCTGCGGACAAGAAATGCTTACTTTTGGGTCACAGAGCCCACACTCCTTTCAGTGATTGCCCAGAGCAGAGAGAATGTTGTCTGTACATATCCATACCTTACTCCCCTGTTTCATTCTGTTCTCCTGCTGTGAAATAAAAAGGCGGATGAATAAAAGTCTTCTGGCAAAGTCCAAGCAGGTCAGCCTCCTGCACCACAAAGCAGAATTGATCTGGAGGACACAAGGAGTGTATGCAGAAGCACCATTTTGGGGTAATAGTTTCTCAAGATAACATATTATTATTTGTCTTATTAGTTTCCTTTTATGGTGGTTTTATAGTTTTCCCATTAAAAATAAGTAAAGAGTGAGGGCAGGGACAAGGGGAAAAAATGAGAACCAAGACCTATTATGTAAAGGTACAAGACCCCAGTAATGAATGTAACTACTGTATACCTAAAATGTACCAACAAACTCATGAGGAAAAAAAATAAGTGAGAGAGAGTTTTTTTAAACATCTCAGTTTATCATTCTTTTTAATCTGAATAATTCATAATATATAGTACAAAATGTGTAATCGGTTTTCAGGAAAATAATATATGTGATAAACGTCTGTTTCGTGGTTTATATTTCTATGTAATTTTTAAAGTGGTTGAGCTATATATGTTATTTAAAATGGTGTTAAGTTTGTATATGGCAAGATGTTCTTGGAATTCTTAGAATATATTGGTCATACAGGAATCTCACATAAAAATTGGGCAAGTAGAAAGATAAGTGATTTTTTTTAGGATTCATAGATACTAAGGCTCAATGAAATCATTGGTTTGCCCCAAATCAGGTGTACAGTTAAAGCAGAATAAACTGTATGCAGATGTTACTAACACTTAAGGCACAGGCTATGCTGCTGTCAGAGATCTTCAATTGTAACAAAGCTTCGTGTGTTCAAAATTCACTTGACTTCATCCCCACATAGAAGACAGGGAGAGCAAGAGAAGAAAAGAGCAAGCAACGTCTATTTAACAGCTGTAACTACAAGTGGCACGTATCACATCTACTCATACTCTATTGGTCACATCTTAATCACATACTCGTGTCCACTTTCAAAGATGATAGGTAGGTAAGTAGGTCATCTTCCCATTGTTGAGACATAGCACCTGTTATACTTTATATCTAGGTGGCCCACCAAAGCCTCATGAGGTCATAGGTGGAGTTTTGTGGCAGAAATTGAAGTATGGGTGTGTGATATTCATTAGAGAATTAGTCCAGTGATCAGTTTATAGCTAAATATGATTTGAGAGGTAAATCCTGGTTGGAGGAGTTGGGTCACTGGGTGGGTCACCTGGAAGAGTCTATCTCCCTCCCACCTCCCCAATACCAAAAGCCACACCTCTAAACTTATGGGCTATTTGTGTGACATTCTGGATCTAAACCGTAAAAGTGGGGAAATATAGTCTATACATGGGAATTCATGTCCTACCACTGTGTTGGTTAATTTTCTCACATTACTGACACAAAATACCAGACAACTAAAGTTAAAGGAGGAAAAGTTTATTTAGTTCACAGTTTGTAGCGGTTTCAGTCCATAATTGGCTGGCTCCAAGGCAGAGTGTCATAGCAGACAGGCACTGGAGAGGAGAAACAGTTCATGGTGGACACAAGGTAGTAAAAACAACAGGAAGAATTAAAAGTGTTTTTCTGGGCCAGGGATTTAGCTCAGCGGTTTGGTGGCCTGCCTTCTAAGTGCAAGGACCCAAGTCAATCCCCGGTACCAAAAATAAATAAATAAATAAATAAAATAAAATAAAAGTGTCTTTCTGCCTCTTTTATCTTATGGCGGTGCCAAACTAATCAGTGCATTGATTTAATAATCACACTCCCTTAATCCCAGCATCGCATATTGTGGATTCAGCCATCTCTGAAAAAGCTACTTGTGACTGTATGAGGCTTTGAGGTGACATCTAGACCCAAGCCATAACAACCACGTAAGGTTGGGTGGATTGAATAGTGAAGACATTTAGCAGTTGGTTCCTGGTGCCTTCCACTCACCACCCAAATATCAATACCCACCACTATTGTATATGGACAACATCTTACTCCTTTCCTAAGGGAAGAAAATAATCAAGAGGTTAGTACGAAAAAGAGTCTAAATATGTGAATGGGGCACACTAGTCTTGGTACTAGAAGTAGCTATGAGTGATTCTGTGACTTCTGTGACTTTTAGGGCAAAAGACACTGCACATACCCACTCAGCATGTAACATTGGATGGGAACGATATAACTGCAGAAATACACAAGTCACCAAAACCTCTTGATTATAAATTTTCAAAATTCCATACTTTGAAAGTTACTTAAGCTCAATTGTTTGCCAAGGTTCTGGAAATAATTCTTTTGTACAGTGTCTTCTGTGGTAGCTCTTTTGCCCTCTCATAAATTTTTCTGTTACCACAAATAAAAATGGGACTGAAGGAGACACCCATGCAGTCTTGTACTGCTAAAACAGATTTTTGCCAAACAGGCTGTTTTAGGAGTTCAATAACCACAGACTTTTGCAGTTGATATCTGTGATTTTCAGTGCTCTCTTTTCATCACTTCGCTTTTAATCAACTCACCTTGAAAGAACCAGAATCGAAGAGTTTATTCCAATTATAGATTTTAGGACTCCAGACTTCTCTTGAGTTACTAGTTTCTCAGTTTATCCTCTTCTCTCACTCATCTCATTTAGGCCATCTGAACAGGTAACTTTGTGGGTAAGTCAAGGTCATTAAACAGTCCTGAGATAGTGCACGTCTCTAATTTCTGATTAACAAGTTTAATGCAACCATCTCTAGAAAGGCTAGCAACAACCATTCTCTCTCCTGCTGCTTGGGGCTCAGATACATTAAGCTTTTTGTACTTTCTAAAGTTCAAAAGTAATGAACTAACAGAAAATTTAGATTTTTTTTCTTTTGTAAAGTGAAACATTTGTTTTGGTTATACAGATGGTCTCTGACTATAAGAAAACTTACTCATTTTCAACTTTACATCTATGAACATTAATTTTAATATGTCAAATCCATTGATGCAAAAGTGTAAGCCTTTGATTTGAAGGAAGAGTCCCAGGGAACTCTGCTTGAGAGGGCCAGTTCATTTCACTGCCTCAGCCTTCCAGATGCTCATTGTCTGCTGCGGTCACGATCCAAGGGGGGCTGGCTATTGTGTAAGCTGGTGACAGAAATTGGTGTCATCATATGATGCTGGTTTTACTAGCATACAGAATGCAAGATAGGAGGGGTCCAACCAGATTTCAGAGGAATCCCTGGATAGCCAGGCAAAGAGCTCCTGAAGCAGCAATGTGTGAAAGTGTGGGAATAAGTCAAAGGTGTATTAAAGACCCCAGAAATCAGAGATGCCAGAAATTTAAGAGAGTCTGTCAAGGAAAGTTGCAGGCTGAAAGTAGAGCCATCCCAAGACACCTTGCGCAAGTGCCAAAGCCATAGGGTTAGGGTTGTCCAAATCCTCTGTAATTCACCTCAGTAAGCTTTGTTAGCCTGTGAAGACTGCAGAATCTTTAATAAAAAAATATTGGGGTTGGTGGTGGAGATAAGGGCTGCTGGAGCTTTCTTGCTTACCTTTCCTCTCCCGAGAGAAATCCTTCCTAGTTCTGAACAGATCCCAGCTCTCCTGTTGGAGTGTTGTAGACAGTATATTTCCTTTCCTTTCCTGTGTAAATATTCTGGACTTTTGTGCTTCTCAAGAATTCTACTACTTCTTTATTGTTCTCTCATGCTGTCCTTCAGTTATTTTGGCTAAAGGTTATGCCTTTATTGTTAGTGTGTTTTTGTATGGGGATGTGGGAGAAGAAGTGTGTTAGGAGTGGTAGTCATCAACTTTGAAAAAGGTCACTTAAATTGCGTATTTCACTTCTGTTTATATTATGGTGGCCAGAAGTTATTCAAAATGCCACACTTGACTATTTGGGGGACAGAACACTGTTATTTGGCTGGACAGCCTTGTGTGCATTAAAGCTCAAGAGATTTTAGTATTTCAAAATGAGGAGGAGAATGACTAGTGGAGAAGAATGAGGAGAATCTGTATGTTACTTGTATGTTCTCTTCACTAAAAGTCCTTAAGAGTTAAAGCCTGGATTTTTAGAAATATTAATAAAAGGAGAATTAAGTGTTAAGGTTTAAAAAATAGGTTACTTCTAGGGAAGTGATAAGAAGTTGTTTACTTCTAAATTTTTCTCTACACCAAAACAGAAGAGAACCAAAATACTGAATCATAGATCTGGAAGAAATTCCAGATATCATCTTGCCTTTAATTTAGAACGTATTTACAGGACCTTGGAAAATAATAGCTCAACTTAACCTTCTTATATCTCTAAAGATGACCTCTAGCTTTTTTTTTTAGCAATATTTTCTCCCACATAATTTTGAGAGATGGTCATGGATGCCTCCAGTTCCCCACTCTATTCACATCTTTCCGTAGTTTATTTACTTTACTATAGTGATTATAAAAATTAAAAAGGGTGGGAACAGAGCCAGTCGGGCTGGAGTAAAAGCCAAGGATTTCCAGCTTTTCTGTTTTACTAGTTTATGATCCCAGATAAATAACCAAGCTTTCTAAACCCAGCATCCTAATCTATAAAAGGGAATCACATTGGACTCTATGTGATAAAGGTGTTAGGAGAATTGAACAGTCTAAAAATATGTAAAGATGTGCAGCAGTGGCTGGGGCTTGGTTAATTCTCACATTATATTCTTATGTCTTTCATCAGGTCAGGAGATCCTCCCAATACTGTGATGTCAAAATAAGCAGCTAAATTATATTATGAAAATTAATCAGATAACATAAATCTACATTAATTTATACTATTAAAAAGCACATTATACCAATACAAATTAATAGCATAAATAAGAAAAATGGTAAACTACTTTAAAATGAAAGTCCAACATGCCCACCCAAACAACAGCAGATTGGGCACATAGGCCCCAGCCAAGGGACCACCAAGACAGCAGCTGTTCAGGTGCTCAGGACCCAGCTAGAGGCCCATCCAGATACCATTGGTAAGTGCATGCAGACCCCAGCCAGATGCCCATCTGAATAACAGCACAGCTCAGGGATACAGAAGGCCATCACTCTGAGACCAAGAATTGGCACAGTGGTGAGAAACAAGAGTGAAGGCCTCTCCAAGACTTGTTGAGAATTGAAGTCCACTGAGAGCAAAGAGTCACCTCAATAAGGTCACAGCAGACTGCAGCAGTCAAAATGACAAGATACCTGAAAAAGACTCAAAATCAGACTTTCAGATCACCAAAGGCAACTCCAAGGAGCAACAAGATGAAACAATCTGAAACTCAACAACCTGGACTCTCTGAACTGGCAACAGAATAGGATCTGGAAAAAATAAACTCACAAATAATCTCAGATAACAACAGAGATGGTGTCTATAATGAAAGACATGATTAAAAACTTTAGAGCAGACACAGATTAAAATGGACCTCAGGAGCGTGACAGAATCACAGCATAAGAAAATGATGGAATCCATAAAAGAGGTTCAAACAGATATCCAGGAGATTAAAAACTGTTGATAATTCATGCTGCTGCAGAAGGAACCAATGTGAGGACAGGATATCAGGTGTAGAAAATAAGATTGCAATTAGTGACCAGGAAAAGAAAGATTTCTGAAAAAAAATATAAAGGGGTCATGAGAAATCAATCCAGCAGCTGCTAGATGATGCAAATAGGAATAACATAAGACTTATTGAAGTCAATGAAGAAACAGAAGATAGTACAAACAACATGAAAAAAACAAACAGTTCACAGGAGTAATGGAAGAAAACTTCCCAATGGGGGAAAAATTAACATACTGATTAGTGAGGCATTTAGGATTCCAACTAGCCCTCATAAATAAAACAACAAACAAAACTACACCTAGGCATATAATAGTCAAGATTCCAGAAACCTAACAGAAAAAAATACTACAAGCAGTGAGAGAAAAAAACAAATCACATAGGAAGAATTATAGCAGACTTCTCAAAATAAACGCTCAAGTCAAGAAGAACCAAAAGTGAGGTATTGCAAGTTGTAAAAGAAAAAACCTCCATTCCAGATTGATGTAACCTGCAAAACTATCTTTCAAAATAGATGGAGAGATAAAACACTTTAACAACAAAGAAGTCCTGAGTAAGTTCATGAATACCAAACCAGCACTTTCAAAAATTTTATAGAATACACTAGGAAAACATAATGAGTGTCACAATCCCACAAAGCCCAACAGAATGAAACCATCAGGCATGAAAATAAATTAAATGCAAAGGGGGAGAATCCAACAACAAGAAAAAGTCATGACAAGACTAAGTCAATACATATCAGTTATAACTATCAATGTTAATAGTCTCAATTAAATAATCAAAAGAAATAGAATGGTAGAATGGGTTAAGAAGCAAAATGTAAAAATATTCTGCATTCAAGAATCATACTTCAAAAAAGAAACTCAGATTAAAAGTTAATGAGTGGAAAACAATACTCCATGTGTCAGGATCCCCAAAAAATGCAGGAAAAGCTATCCTATTTGCAGATAAAATGAATTTCAAACCAACACTAATGAAGAGAGACAAAGGACATTACATCCTTGTAAAAGGAACAATCTAAGAAAAAGAGATGACAACCATAAATATATATGCACCAAATACTAGTCCACCTAACTATATAAAACAAATATTAAAAATCAAATAACCCTTAATGCAAAAGTAGTGACAGACCTCAATCCCCCACTGTCACAAATAGATCAAGTAGACAAAAAATAGACAATGAAATACTAGAACTCAAGCAAAAGCTTGTGTAAATGGACTTTACAGATGTTTACAGTGTTCCATCCCACAAAATCAGAATACACATTCTTTTTTATCTTTATTAAGTTTATTGGTACATTTTAGGTATGCAATACAGTTACATTAATCATTGGAATCTTGTACCTCTACATGACTTATCTTGGTTCCTCTTTTGCACCATTCCACAGCTCTCCCATTAGCCCCTCCACCCTTCCCCTTTTACAAAGACATTGTTTCCATGTTTTTCATTTTCACATATTTTTTCTTTTCTCTTCTTATATTTTCCCTACCTTTTTAACTTTCTCCTTCTTCCTCTACTCTTTTAGACAGTTTCTTCCTATTACACAATATCAATTATACATTTTATTCCTATTTTTATCCTTATTTTTAGTTTTTCACACCAGAGAAACTATTATTTATTTATACAGTGTGACTTATTAATTTCACTTAGAGTATGGCCTCAACATTTGTCCATTTAGCTATAAACATCTCTACTTTTTCATTCTTTTTGGCTGAGTAGTACTCCATTTTATTGGGAAAAACCCCACACATCTTCTTTATCCAATCTCCAGTTGATGGTCAATTGGGCTGTTTTTAATTTTAGCTATTACAAACTGTGCAGCTATAAACATGGGTGAGCATATATCTATCGCTGAGGTATGATTCTATTAATTCTTTTGGGAAGATACTCAGCAGAGGAATTGTATTGATTTCCACAGTGGTTGAACCAGTCTGCACTCCTACCAGCAATGAAGAAGGGTTCCTATCTCCCCAGAACCCCACCAGCATTTGTTATTGGTTGATTTCTTGATAGCAGCCATTCTTTCTAGGGTGAGATGGAATTTCAATGTTGTTTTCATCTTCATGTCTCCAATAACCAGTGATGTTGAACATGTTTTCATGTTTATTTGCTGCTTTTACTTTTTTGTCTGAGAATGTCTGTTCATTTCAGATGCCCATTTTGAATTGGGTCTTTATATTTGGGTGTTTGATTTTTTTTTTTTTAGTTCTTTATATATACTAGATAGTACACCTTTGTCTGATGCCCATTTTTGAATAGCGTCTTTATATTTGGGTGGCTGATTTTTTTTTGAGTTCTTTATGTATTCTAGATAATAGTCTTCCTATGCCAATATCTTCAAGAGTTCTACCTAATTTATCTTCCAGCAAGTTAAGTGTTTCTGTTTTAATGTTGATATCTTTAATCCACTTGGATGTTAGTTTAGTGCATGGTGAAAAATAAAGTCCTAGTTTAACATTTGACAAGTTGAAATCCAGTTTTACCAACACCATTTATTATAGAGGCTATGTATAGTATAGAGGAGCCTGAGGGTGTTTGGCTCCTTTGTCAAAGATGAGGTAGCTGAGTATGTCTGAAGTTGTTTCTGCATCTTATATGTTTCACTGATCCTCAGGTCTGTTTCTTTGCTAGTACCATGCTATTTTTTTCCACAGTGTCCTTATAGTATAGTTTCAAGTGGGGGATCGTGATATCCTCACCAGGTCTCTGTTTCCTAGAATTGCTTTTGCTCTTCTAGGTCTCTTCTGATTCCAAACGAATTTTTAAATTGTTTTCTCTAGTTCTATGAAATATACTGTTGGGATTTCAATCGGGATTGCATTGAATATTTCTTTGGTTGTTATTATAAAAGGGATTATTTCCCTAGTTTCTCTCTCAGTGAGTCTGTTATTTGTGTACAAGAAGACTATTGATTTTTTAGTACTTGCCTTGTGTCCAGCTACTTTACTGAATCTGTTAATTAAGTATAGAAGTCTTCTGGCAGAGTTTTTCATGTCTTCTATGTAGAGTATCATATCATTAACAAATAATGACAGTTCACTTCTTCCTTTTCCATCTTTATTGTTTTTATTGCTTTCTCATGTCTAATTGCTGTGTCTAATGTTCCTAAAATTATATTGAGCAGGAGTGGTGATAGTGGACTTCCTTGTCTTGTTCCTGATTTTAGCATCAAGGTTTTCATTTTTTTCACCATTGAATAATACACATACTTTTTAGTTGCACACCGGTTGTTCTCCAAAATAGATCAAATAAATACTTACTCATAGAACATGTTTAAGTAAATACAAAGTAATGAGGTTATCCCTTGAATATTATTAGATCATAGTTCAATGAAATTATAGATCAATAGCAAAAGAAGCCACATGAACTTCATAAACACATGGAAACCAAGCAACACATTCCTGAACAAACAATGGGTAACGAGGAAATTAAAAAGAAATCAGATAGTTTCTACAGTTAAATGACAATGACAATACAACATATCAGAATTTATGGAACACAATGAAAGCAGTCTTACAAGGGAAATTTATAGCAGTGAATATTAATACTAGAAAAACAGAGTGAATTCAAATAAACATCATAATGACAAAATGCAAGCCTCTAGAAAAAGAAGAGCAAGAGCAACACGAAGCTCGTACAAGGGAGGAAATTATAAAGATCACATAAAAAAAATCAATGCAATGGAGACTAAGAGAATAATACAAAAAAACCAATGAAGGAAAGGGTTGGTTATTCAAAAGAAAAAAAATGACAAACTTTTGGCCAACCTTATCAAAGGAAGTAAGAAAAGGCCCAAATCAATGCAATTAGGAATGAAAAGGATGTAATTATAATAAATCCAGCAGAAAACCAGAAGATCTTTAATACCTACACTGAGAACCTATACATCAGTAGGATGAAAAACATAGAAGAAATGGAAAGATTTCTAGCTACATATGAATTACTGAAGTTGAATGAAGAAGACCTAAACATTCTAAACAACTCAATATCAATCAACAAAATTGAAAATTTAATTAAAATTTTACCAACCAAATAAGCAATGGCTTTGCTGAAGAGTTCTACAAGACATTTAGAGAACTATTGCCACTACTGTTTAAACTTTTCAATGAAATTGAAAGGGAAGCAATACTCCCAAATTCATTCCTGAAAGCAAGCATCACCTTGATCCCCAAAGCAGAGAAAAATCCAACCAAAAAAGAGATCTATAGGTCAATCTCACTAATGAACATAGACACAAAAAATCCTTAATAAGATGCTGGTTAACAGGATGCAGAAGATCATCAAAAAGATCACATACTCTGACCAAGTGGGAATCTTCTCAGGGATACAGGGATGGTTCGATATATGCAAATCAATAAATGAATACACTGTATTAATAGAGCCAAGGAAAAATCCATATCATAATTTCAATAGATGAAGAAAAGGTTTTTGACAAAATCCAATACCCATTCATGACAAAAAAAAAATCTACAGAAAAATGGAATAGATGGTCTTTATTTCAACCTGATAAAAGCCATTGACGTAAAACCAACAGCCAATATCACACTAAATGTTCAAACTGAAATCCTTCATGCTAAAATCAGGAACAAGACAGGGATGTCCATTACCACCACTCCTATTTAAGATAGTTTTGGAAACATTAGCCACAGCAATTAGACAAGAGAAATAAATAAAAAGAATAAAGATAGGAAATTTTTTAAAAAATGAAGAAGTGAATGCAAAAAAAATGAAAGAAAGGAAATGAAGAAGTTAAATTGACACTATTTGCAGATGACATGATGCTCTACATAGAAGACCCCTAGAACTCCACCAAAAATCTTGTAGACTTAATAACCAAATTCAGTAGAGTAGCTGGATACAAGGTCAACACACAAAAATCAATGTATTTCCTGTATACAAACAACAGACTAACTGAGAGAGGAACTGGAGAAAAACCTCCTTTCACAATAGCTTCCAAAAAAGTCAGGTACCTAGGAATTGATCTAATGAAAGAAATCAAAGACCCCTATTCTGAAAACTATAACACTCTGAAAAAAAAGAGAGAGATTGTAGAGGATATCAGAAAATGGAATGTCATCTCTTGTTCCTGGGTAGGAAAAACAAATATAATGAAAATAGCCATACTTCCAAAGCTTCTATATAGATTCAATGCCATCCCAAACAAAACTCAAACAGCATATTTCACAGAACTAGAGAAAGCAATCAAAAAATTTATTTAAAACAAGAAGAGACCTAGAATAGCAAAAGCAACTACAGGCAATAAAGTTAAGGTAAGGGTATCACAATTCAAAACTTGAAACTATACTACAATGCTACTATAATAAAAACATCATTCTATTGGCAAAAATAAAAATAAAAAGAGACCTGAGCATCAGTGGAACAGATTAGAAGATGCAGAAACTACTGGAGCCACACTCAGACACTTCATCTTGACGAAGGAGCCAAACATCCTCACTGAAGGAAAGCTAGCCTCTTCCATAAATGGTGCTAGAAAAATTGGATTTCAACTTGCCAAAGATTAAACTAAATCTGTATCTCTCACCAGGCACTAAACTAAAATAGAAATGGATCAAAGATCTAAATATCAAAACAGAAACACTAAACTGGCTGGAAGAAAGGTTAGGCAGAACTCTTCAAGACACTGGCTTAGGAAAAGATTTCATGAAAAAAAAAATCAGTTGCACATGAACTAGCACAAAGAATCAACAAGTGGGACCTCTTATTACAAAGCTTCTGCACAGCAAAATAAACCACCAACAGAGGGAAGATACTACCTGTAATCTGTGAAAAAAAATCTTTATCAGCTGTTCTTTGGGCAAAGGTCTACTAATGAGAATATATGAAGAACTTGAAGAAAAAAATCAAGACTTCACAAAGTTAATGACCCAATCCAAAAATGAGCATTTGAAATGAATGGACATTTCTCAGAAAAGAAGTAGAAATAGCAAATAAACGTGAAAAAATGTTCAACATCGCTGGTCATTCAAGAGCTGCAAATGAAAACAACACTGTGACTCCACTTCACTCCAGAAAGAGTGGCTGCTATCAAGAAATCAACCAATAACAAATGCTGGTGAAGTTGCAGAAAAAAAGGAGCCCTTCTCCACTGTTGTTGGGAGTATAGACTGGTGCACTGTGGAAATCAGTATGGAGATGCCTCAAAAAACTAGGAATTGAGGTCTAATTTGACTGAGCTGTTCCTCTGCTGGGTTTCTTCTGAAAAGAATTTTAAAACTCAAACCAAACCATCAACAGAACTAAGAGACAACCTACAATGTGGGAAAAAAATTTTACTAGCTTCTCCTCAGACAAAGGACTATTATCTAGAATATATAAAGAACTCAATACAGTCAGCTCCCCCCAAATATAAAGATCCAGTTCAAAAATGGGCATCTGAAGTGAACAGACATTTCTCAGGCAAAGAAGTAAAAACAGCAAGTAAATATATGAAAAAATGTTCCATATCACTGGTTATTCAACAGATACAGATGAAAACAACACTGAGATTCCACCACACCCCACAAAGAATGGCTGCTATCAAGAAATCAATCAATAACAAATGTTGGCAGGGTTTTTGGGAGAAAGGAACCCTTCTCCATTGTTGGTGGGAGTCCAGACTGGTGCAACCACTATGGAAATCAATATGGAGATACCTCAAAGAGCTGGGACTAGAGTTTCCATTTGACCCAGCCATCCCTCTGCTGGATATCTTTCCAAAAGAATTAAAAGAATCATATCACAGTGACATATGTACACCTATGTTTATAGCAGCTCAGTTTGTAATAGCTAAAACTTGGAAACAGCCATTTGCCCATCAGTTGGAAACTGGAAAAAGATGTGGTTTTTCTATAAAGTGGATTACTACTCAGCCATAAAGAATGAGAAATTAGATTCATTCATAGGAAAATGGATACATATTGAGGATATACTCTTAAGTGAAATAAATAAGTCACACGTGTAAATACCAAATAATTTCTCTGGTGTTAAAAACTATAATACTACATAAAATCCTAATGAGATAATTGATAATGTGTTATAGGCAGAAAGGGGTTAAAGGTGTAGGGAAAGTGGGAAGGGTAGGGGAAAGGTCATAAGGGAAAAGAAAAAACATGAGAAAATTAAAAAATGGAAATAAAGTGCTTGTAAATGGGGGGGTGAAGGGAGGGTAGGGGTAAGGGGACAAATGAGAACCAAGACCTGTCATGTAAAGGTGACAGATCCCAATGATAAATGTAACTTTTCTGTATACCTAAAATGTGCCAATAAACTCAATTTAAAAAATCATACCCCAATGATATCTGTGTACTCGTATTTATAGCAGCACAATTTGTAAAAGGTAAAACTTGGAAACAGCCCAATTGTCCATCAGTGGGTTAAGGAAGATGTATAGGGATGGGTGGAGTGGTGGAAGGGAAGGCAGGGTAATGGAAAAAAATATAAGAACCAAGATATTTCATGTATAGGTACAAATTCCCAGGGATGAATTTCAGCATATCATATACCCAAAATGTACCAATATACTCAATGAATTAAAAAAAAGTCTAACAAATTTTTTCAAGTACCACCTTAACAGGAAATTTTACATAAAAAGGAAAAATGGTATACTACTTAAGAATAAAATTTCAAAAACTATTTTTCAAGTACAAAATTTTATGCAAGATGTAAACCTATACTAATTGCAAAATAATTTTCTTAAAGCCTTTTAAGTCTTCAAAATTACATCTCAGATCTAACTTGCAGTATTCTTGTTCTGCAAACCAGTATAAAATGAAAGTAAATGGAATGCTTTTTCTGATTACAAAAAATACTTACCCAGAAAAATAAAGAAATATATAAACATTTTAAAACCTAAAATTTTTCAATCCTACCACTATAACTACCATTTAGCATTTATAGATGCTTCTTTGTAAGTATTATGAATAAAAGTAAATAATCAAGCTTTCTTTTACAATGATAAATAATTATTTCTTTAGATAAGTTCAAATCAAGACAAAATTATTAAAAAATAATTTAAAGTCACTGGAATCTATGAGGATTATTCAAAAAGTTTTAAAGAATAGTTGGCTTTTAAAGAGCTGTACTGAGTAAGGACTATGAGTCTGATTTTCTTTCATTGAATGCTTGTGATCCTCCATCTTCTCAAACTACAAGGTGGAGTACTGCGGTCTTAGCAACTCAAAGTTTTAGATTATAGAGTGCAAGGCAGAAGACCTGGATAGTTAAGAGAAAAGTCTTGTGAATAAGGTAGCCATGCAGATCTGATTTTATTAAAAAAAAATCCACATATGAAGCTCACTGAAAGTCCTGACTGTAAATTACAAATGAGCACAGGAGACCACAGGGAGTTAGTTTAAAAGCAGGTAGAAAATAAGGGGAAATTTATCTTCTTCTTACCAAAGCCAAATCATGTGATGGGTGCTATTCTCATGTTGGAGTGAATGACTTCTCCCAATGTACTCAGGACTAGAAAAGAGACTGGGAAATGTACATTTACCTTATAGCCCAGCAATTTATCTGTAAGACATATTGGCTCTATAAACAAGTTTGCATTGGTATTTTATTCATAAGAGCCCTAAACTGGAACCTGAAATTCAAATGTCTCCTAGGCAAAACAAATTGTGTATATCTTTTAAAGTGAACATCATTCATAAATAAAAACTAGAAAGGTTGATGAATAGAGGCTAGATAAAATTTTAAAATAGTATGCTAAGTGAGAGTAGCAAAGCAAGAGACTATACATATTGTGCCATTTTAGTTATGCCAAACTCTAGAAAAAGTAGAGCTAAAGGGAAAAAATTCAGACTGATGGGAACCTGGTAAAATGATGGGGAAAAGGTCAACTTTATAGAGACAAGGAGCATGTTTTGGATGACAAAATTGTTTCTTATCATGATGTGATAGAGATTTCACAGTGCTATACATTTTGCCCAGACTCATTGAACTATGTTTAATATGACTGTATTTCATTGCTTGAAAATTATTCCTCAATAAAGCAGTTACAATAATAACTCTCATTCACTGCTATGGCTTTTGCCTAGATGTCCCCTCAAAGCCTCATGAAGCCATGGCGGGCACTTTTCAGAGGTAACTGGAGTGTATGGTGCTGGGATCAAGGGTGTGTGATTATTTAATCAATCCACTGATCCATTTGGCATAGTTCTGGAAAAGATTAAGGATATGAGTGCTACAAGTAGCCTGCATAAAAAATAAGGGGCCGAAAGAAGACTAATGTGCTCTTGCTTGCCAGCTTGCTGTGGACTGTTTCTTCTTGCAATAACCTTCTGCTATACCACAGTACCTTGGAGCCTGCCAATCACAGATTGCAACCTCTACAAACTGGGAACCGAATAAGCATTTCCTCTTTTAACTTTGTGTATTGGGTATTTTGTCTCAGCAAGGGAGAAAAGTAACTGAAACAAAATTCGGTACCAAAGAAATGGGGTCATTGCTATGACTATACCTGACCATGTGTTTCCAAAGCCTTTTGTACTGGCTTGTGGGAAGAGTTTGAAAGGTTTAAAGATGCCAGTTGAAAAAGTAACCCTGAAACACTTTAAGCTGTACTTGATAGGAGATTTTGGTCAGAGCTCAGAAGACCAGAAGGCTGATAGAAATGCTGGAAATAAAGACCAGGCTTGAGAGGTTTGTGTTGGGAGGGACTGCATTGGATGCTGGACTCCAGACAATGTGTGCTATTCCTTAGCCAAAAGTTTGCCAGCATTTTGTTCCTGTCCAGAGACTTTGCCTAAGAATGAGATTAAGGACAGTGGACTAATTAACCTGGAAGAATAAATTCCAAGGCAGTCTAATGTTGAAGTTGTGTTACGGCCACTGTTTAGGGCTTATGGCCAGATTTACATTGAGAATCAAAAGCAAAGAGGCCAGCAGAATGATTTGAAATACTTTGGACTTGGCCAGAAAGGAAACTCCTGTAAAGTTGTGGCCTGCAAAGAGAAAAGAGGAGAAATTGGATGCCGAAAAGACTAGTAAGAAAAAGCCAAGTATTTCAGAAGAAGACAACAGATACCATGGCCTGAAGACATCTTAAGAACAAGCAGGACTCCAGCCTTTGCAACCTGAGAGTTGGCAAAGGTAAAAGACTACTTCAAGAAGAGAGTCCCAGAGCACCATGTTCTAGAAAGGTAGCAGCCTAGAAAATTTGTTCCCTTGGATTGGACCCAGGCGCTCGACTCATATAGCCAAAAGTAAAGGAAGCCTGGCTGCTGCTCCAGTTGGCAGCAGACCCTGGCATCATCCACACAGTGCTGGTTTTAGGTGCATTCAGAATGCAAGAGTTGTGGGGTCAGGAAGGCTTCCACCTAGATTTCAAAAGAAGGCCTGGGAGACCTAGCAGTGTGCCCCTGTCAGGGCCATGTGTGAAACTCAGTGTGAAGCTGAAAGTGCAGTGGAGATCCCAAAAGTTTGGAGAAGCCAACAATGTGAATTGTCCGTGGAAAACTGCAAGGATAGAGCAGAGCTAGCCCAAGACAGAAGCCATGGGAGCTACAGCCAATAATAGTGCAATAGGACAGGGCCACCCAAGCCCTGAAAGTTGCAGCTTTCTACAGATTACCTTGGATGCTGAGCATGACACGACAGCGCTTACTGTTTGTCCTGCTGCATTTTTGGATTTTCTTTGGTCCCATTCCTTTGTACTCCTCTTTGGAATGGAAATGTCTACCTAGTGTCATATTTTGTTGAAAGTGTTTCTTATCATTTGTGCACGGGCTAAGAGTTTCTCTTAAATTACAAAGGAGACTTTGTACGGTTACTCTTCGGCAGTGCTGAAAGTGTTAGAGAAACTGGTAACTCTTGAGATGGACTAAGCATCTTTTCCACAAACGAATGTGCATAAGTCTTTGAGGGGCCAGGGGCAGAATGTTATGACTTGAGACTAGATGCTCCCCATGGATGTATCTAGAGAGTGTGGAGCTGGGATTCAGTGTGTATGATTACTAAATCAGACCACTGATATTTTGTTATACAAGCATGAGCAGGCTGAGACAGGTTATACCATAGAAATCACGAGTATACTTTCACATATATTGAAGAAAAAAATTTTCTTAAAAAATTTAAATTAAAAGTCTGCATATATTTCACAAATAAAAGTGTTATAAAGCAAATTTTGAAATAACTCATTAAAGTACTTTGTTAAAAATAAAAGCAAATTTTTTATTTTCAAGAAAATAAGATGATTTGTTGGTTATGAGGTCTACTCTTGTTGGATAATTGAGACAAACCATTTCAAAGGAAATTAATATTTTTCCAAAGAAATCTATAAAATAAATTTCTCTCATCAAAAAGCATCAATCTCAGAAATATTTTCTATTACAGTACTTGAGAGTAATAATTGAGAAATATGATTCAGTTATCCTCCATAAATACACTAAGCCCAGACTAAATAAACTCTAATCTCTCAGTTATATTTTATTTGAACTATGATTGATATCAACATTATGACTATTTACTGAACTAAATAGACTAAACTACATTATCTATTTCACTCTCAGGAAAAATAATTCAGGAAAGGCAAAATTTTGGATATTATAGAAAATTTCCTTACTAATGCTATATTTTAGTCTAGTTGAATGAAAAGCAATATGTATAATGGAAAATATGTATAATGAAACAGGAGTAAATAAAAAATATGATAATTTCTCTTGAAAATTCCAGAAAGTGAAATTTTGCAGACTTCTCTACTACTTGTCTGTAGTGTGTACAAACACTACATTCAATTCACAGAACAAAGAGAGAGAAGGGAAGGAAAAGACCCTAACTAGTCAACCTGCACTTTGGTGAGCTTATTTTCCAGTACGGGCAGATGAAAAGTATACTGATGAGACTGGTATTCATCAAATACCAAAGAATCCTCCATTCTTAGAGAAAGAAATTTTGTGTTAAAATTGTACAGAGTCAAATCATATTTAGTGATCTTATTTATCTCCTCAGGTTTTAGGTAAATACTGCAATATACATTATAAGACCTTAATTAAATATCTATACAGGGTTGTATAAAGTAACCTAAAGTAGGAAAGCACTCAGATATGGCATATGGCTCAATTTAAAACTTTTTTTGGTACTGGGGATGGAATTCAGGACCTTGTGCTTGTGAGACAGGTGTGGTGCTACTGAGCTAAATCCCCGGCCCTCAATTAAAATTTTTAATTGCTATAGTAAATGAGATAGCATTTGTAAGGCCTGACCCCTGTCTGACTTTCAAGATCTTCCTCAAGCACATCACCTTATGTGGTGAGCTGTTATTTTTATTTGGGACTCAGGGACTCTTTCACTTTTAAGAGATGTGGAAACAGTCTTGGATGGTCAGGTGGAATGTCTGACAGTTTAAATGTATGTACGATTATTCATTTGCTAATGCCAACTTCTGACTTCAAATAGGTGAAACAGTAGCAAGTAAGACCAATGACTGTAACAGAAAATGCATATAGGATATGGAGAGCAAGAACCAGAATACTTATGAATGCTTGAAATAGATTGTCCTTGTAATATATTTGAGAACTCTTCCTTCCAGTCTCCTAATGGTAATATAACTTAGTGCCCTTGTCCTTTAAAAAAGTATTTATATAGTCTTGAGCATATAATAATTGCAATGTAATCGGAAGTACTGTAAATATGCCTACAATGAAGCACAAGGCATGATTGTTGTCCTTAAAGAACTTTCAGTCTTGCAACTGAGAATAATCTAAGCATACTAATAACTTGATAAAGCAAGTCTCTTGAGAGGGGAACAAAGAAAGTGCTAACAGAACTCCACTTCTTCTAGGTCTAAGGCCCCAGGGGCATAATTCAGATAATCAGGAGGGCATAAATTCTAACTTTGTTCCACTCCACATTCTCAGATGACAGGGCTAGAAGTCTACTCCCATTGAGATCTATGGCTTTTGCTAAGCAAGGAGAAAAAATGACTTATTCTCTGACGATATGGACTCCTGTTTGGCTTGGTTAACCTGCTTTCACTTCCCTTAGGAGAATAATTGAAGTGAAGGAAGTTGCATGTAGTGATTCAGAGGTTTGCGCCTAGGAAAATTCTTAGATTTAGGGGCATATCTAGCCTTTCATGTATAAAGTTCTCATTTTAACCTACCTCAGGCTACCTGGCTTTACTGATTTACAGTTAATTAGGATTGAGATTTTCATTGAAATTCGAATACTTATATGCTTTTTCGTATGCATTTCAGATCATGTTGGCTGAAGCAAATAATTGTAACAGCACTCAAGAAATGAATGAATACCACAGGGAAGAGTTTCAAACCATCCCTGCCCCTGACAACCTGTAAGTAAATCCTGCTGTGTTCTCTGTTCACAGAAATATCTTTCTGACATCACTTGTGATAGCTGAAAGATTTCTTTTCCCATCAGCTAAAAAATCCCAATACCATTTCCTCACTTTTTAACCATGACTTGAAATCCCTGAAGGACATTCTCTATTTTCTGTTAGACATTTACACCATTTGGATGAAATTGAGGTTTTGTTATTATATACGTGTCCATGTTCTAGTATGATAAATGAACAGCAATCGAGGACCAAGTTAAGAGAGAAAATCTATATTAATTATGGTGAATAAAGAAGAATATATTGTCCTTAGATTCAATAACTTTATCCCATTGTGCACTGAAGTCATTTCATAAATACAAAAATCCAGTAAGGGCAAAAAGTCTTCACTCTATGTTAAGCTGCTAAAAGATCTATTTACAGCTTTTAACGTCCCAAATAGCTTTCTGTGAGGTAAAACTTCCTTCGTTACTAATGATTTCAAAAAAGGCAGGTTTAAACTAGCTATAACTGTCTCAGTTTATCTGTAAACCTTGCCAGAGTTCAAAAGAAGAGACAGATCTGGAGAAATATATCTAGCTGGTAAAGTCCAGGGCTGGCTTTTGTAAGTTATCAGATTCTGTTCTTTACTTTGTGATTTGCTGCTTATGAGATATTTATAAAACTATTTTACATATTGGGGTGCCTAATAGGAAAATACTTTTGTTGCAATTGAACTTAAGAAACTACATGATTTCACTTGTTATTCTGGTCATCAAATTGGGATCTGATTGTAAGGAAATTATTTATCTATAAATCTAAAATCAGCATATGATATTTTTAAAAGTTATAAAATATTATTATAAAGTTTTATTAAGAAAAGTCCCAGCTTAAAAGCTAGCTAAAAGGTAGAGTAAGCTAGCTATTTTACTGTTGTGAAGATGAAATTAACTAGACCCCATGAAAAATAGGAATTTTCTGATTTCCAAAGTAATCTGCCCTTTTTCAAAAGTTCATTTGTTCCTAAGTTTATTTGCTTGTTACACTAAACTATTAAGTACTGAACAATTCAAAAGTGATAGTACAATATATTTTGTCCTCTATTACTGTCATGTAGCTATTTTTAAACATGCTGATTTTGTTTCACTTTTTAAAAAAAAAAATCCCAATTTTTTCCATTCATTTAACTCTTGATTCTTCAGTGGGAAGCAGCTTCCACAAACTTACCAAAATGAGTACCTAAATATCACTGAACATTAACTTAATACAGAGAAGTTTCCACCTGAAAGGATGCCTTTTTTCACTAACTTGACACTTCACCTCTTGAGATTTATAGTTCTTGCCTAAAACTGAAAGTAATTGTTTTTTTGACTCCAAAAGAAAAATACCGATTCTATGACTAGAAAAGGAAAATTCTCTCATTGTTTACAGTTTCTGATTGAGAAAGAAATCTGCAGACTAAGAATCCACAACTGGTCCAACTTCCCCTGCCAATAACTGAATTCTAAGAGTACTTATATCTCTCAGAATACACCCAAGGACCAGTGCTCTTATACATACCTACATACACTATTTTAAATAAAAATTCCAAATCCACTGATCAGTCATTTTCAAAATCTGAGTTGTACACCTGTGAGTAGTGGGTTTAAAATGGAGATGATGAAGCTGAATGAAATATATTCATTATTTTTTATTTACTTTTTTACAGCTAGTATTAACCCTGAAATTACAGTAGGCTGTTCATTCATGTTTCCTAACCCAGTGTTAGTTCACATTCCCTTTGCTGCTTTTTGGTGGAGTGCAATGGTATATACTAGTGTTCTCCTCCCATCCATAATGACAAGAGAACAGTTGTGTGATTTGGGTTCCTTATTGACTGTTAATGCGAAATGTCCATTTGGTCACTACATTGAATCTTAAAAATCATAATCTCTGAAGTGTCACCTTGAATCATAAGTCCCTTGGCTGTTGTCAAACCACTGAAAACCACAGCTCCAGACGCATGACTCTGGAATTGCCATAACATTCAAAGACTGTAAGAGACTTTATCCAAGCTGGTTGTTACATCACTGCTGTGAAATTTTCAGTGGACTTTCAGTGAGGTGATTTTTCCTTTGGTTTTGTTTGAGGCTCTTTCCATGTAAAATATCTAGTGGTCTCAAATTGCATTATAGTCAACTTTGAGGCTATTTGTATAGATATCTGCTAGATACAGTGTGGTAAAATCTGAAACCAATTAAGGCTCTGTTCTTGAGAAAGGATGGTGACTTACTTTTTTCTTAAAATTGTTAGGGTCTGTTGGTGAGGGAGTAATAAAAACCTATGTACGTAGTGTGGTGGTAATTTTAAGAGATAATATATTGTGAGAATCTTTCTTTCCTTTGTAAAAATGTATGCTACTCTGGGTGTTTTTCAGGTATTACTTATGCACTTCTTTTCTTTGAATTTTAGATGATGGATATTGTAAGAATCTTTTTTTTTAATTTGTTAATACTCTAGTTGTGTTTTTCACATAATACTTATTTAGTTCATTTCCTTTTTTCTCCCCACTTCTTTCTCCTCACCTCTTCTTTCTTCTCTTCTAATTCATGTTAAAATTTAATTCAGGCTTCTTTATCTGCCCTGGTCATGGGATTCTTTTCTGGCATTATTTGACATGAGCTTATAAAATGTAGACTGCATCATAGACAGAATATAGGATATAAACTTAGATTTTCATTAGCTGTCCTCATAAACAGGGGAAAGTCACTGTATTTTTTCCCAAGCTCCGTCTCTTCATATAAAAAATGAGGATGCTAAAAAGAGCTACCCACAAGTTCTCTCCATGGGATAAATTCCTTTGTGACTATTAATCCAGGCCCTAATATTTCTTAAAAATGTAATCCAATATGGGTAAATATCAATAATTTTACAACACATAAATGGTTTCTTCAGTACAACCCATCATTAGTACAGACTCTTGCACCGAAAGCTTGATTCATATTGATATTCACATAGCCTGAGGTTCGATGTCACACATTATCTCATGGTAAATATACTGTTTCAGCTACAAGTTTTGAAATCAGAAAGACCTAAGCTTAAATTTTGAATTTGCTACCCATTATTGCAGAGATTATTTGAGCTTTTCCTCTACAAAATCATTCCCATTCTTTACACCCATTTTAGTGACTGTTATATAGATAGATGTGAAATACATTGCTTGACATAAAATATGAGTTCAAGATGAAGACTCTTTTGGTTATTTGAATTACTAATTGGTTTTTTATTCCTTCTGGGGAAAATGTGAGAATAGATGATAAATATAGTAGCTTTCATGATGGCGAAGAGATGCCATCAAAGAATACCAATTACAGAATATGAAAAATTTTATCAGTTATAAAATGGTCCCTGAATTCATATGGCAAGTGCTGTATTAATATTCTCCCTCACAGCTGCCATGACAGATATTACATCATCCTGATGAGCTGGGGCAGGATTTTGGAATCTACCTAATCTTAGTGCTTCACTTTACACTATTCATAAACTGTTATGGCACTCCGGAAAAAAAAATTAGCAATGTCTGGCCTATTTCTAGTCATTACCTCGAAACTAAAACAAAGGAAAAAAAATGAATGAAGACTGTTTATGGACTGGGACGTTCACAAAATAAATTTAAACATTAAATTGAAGTCATAGCTACTATTTGTCATTTCCTATCTTTTTTATTTTTGAAACTTCTGAATTCTTTCATTAGCAAGTAACTTAAAATCAGTTGTGAAACCAGACTTGAAAATAGCCCTGACAGTCATACTGATGAGTATTCGGGTTGACACCTTGATCAAACAAATTTATCAAACTTACTTATCACACATATTTTGTTTCAGTTGCTGTCCTTTGAAAAATATGACATCTTCGACACCATTTTTGGAATTAACATGTTTTTGGAATTCTGAACATCATTTCCTGGTGGGTAGAAAAGGAGAGGTGGCCTCAAAAATGCTGGCTCTACCCACAGAAATATTTTCCAAAGAACTGTAGAATCGATCTGGATCACACTGCATAGCGAGTACAAGACAGGTGTCAGCATCTCAGACCTACCTGAACCATTGCAGCAACATTGACAGATGAGCGTACAGAAGAATGTTCAGTTGAAGGTTGCTTCAGAAAGGAAAAGCACTATGGGGATTAAAAAAGTCATAACTGAATGAAACGAAAGGTAATTTGAGTCATCACAGTTTGAAAGAAAAAAAAAATCTGAATCCAGTTGAACCTGTCTAGCTTCTCTTTTGAAACAAAAATTACATCTTCAAAACATTATTAGTTTATCACCCTTGCTAATAAAGTCTCAATTTGCAGAAATTTTTCTACCTTGTATTTTACTTCCTGATACATATGATCTAAGTGGAATGGAGAGCATATTTGCTGTTTTGAAATATTTCTTCTTGGGTTTAAAATAGATCACGTTACAACTGATTAGGTATAATTATCTAAAAAGACACTTGCCATTGTTTTATATAATTACAAGTAAAATTTACCAAATTTGAAATTGTTTTAATAGTTGAAAAGTGATTATAATGTACTTTCTTTTCCAAAACTAATTGAAGGTTAACCACATGGGAAAATCAAATCCTGCTTTTTTGAGAGTCCATTTGATAAGGATATTTTTAATGAAGGCATTTTAGAGTAGTGATTGTGGACCTGACAGATTCTGATAGCAGCGGCAAAGTGATTGAGCCTGCTCAGGTGATAGAAACTGTGTGAAGACACTACCTCCATTTTGCTAGAGTTAGGTCAGAATTAGTCACATTAATGAATGTCCTCAAGTGTATTTGCAAATGTGATGGAGTATGTGTGAAAGGAACCAAAGAAAGAAAATTCAGTACCAGATGGTAGAATGGTCCATTGTTACGTAATGTAACTCTTTCAACAGCTTGTTTCTATTAGTTTTAGTATCCATATTGGAGATTGTGAAATGCACACAACAAATTTTAGAAACTTACATAGATTACAGACTTCATTTTCATAGAACTCCTCCATGATTTATCATATTCCAAACACTTTGCCTACCACTTTCAGCTAAGTACTTAAAGTGCTCTCTTGTAGGCTTTATAGTTTCCTCTGGGCTCTGAATTCCACTTGGGCAGTGGTATGCATGGTTCATTACTAGATTTCGTTTTTCACCTCAGATCTCATCTCCTCAGCAAAGCCACCCTTCACCATACTATTTGAATCAGCCCACTATCCCGCTCTATTTCTTCATAACTTTACAGTGATTCTTGTCTTCAAAAGTATCACTTTGTCTCTGTTCTGGGCTGAATTGTGCCCTCCTAATACATCCAAATGTAACTGTGTGTTTTTATGGATCCTTTGGAGATAACTAAGGTAAATTAGGGCAAGTAAGTGGTCTTTATTTCAATACGACTGGTCGTCTTGTAAGAAGACTGGATAGGACACAAACACACAGGGAAGACAATGTGAAAACATAGGAAGAATACTGACACCTCTAAGCCAAGAATAGAAGATCTCAGAAGGAACCAACTCTGCTGACACATTGATCTTGGACTTCTAGCCTCCAAAAGAAAGAAATGTCATTTGTTCAAGCCATCCAGATTTAGTAATCTATTGTACAGCAAGCTAAAATACATCGCCATATAAAATATAGTCCCATTTCTAAAAGTAATCAGCCATCTGATAATGAGCTGAAACATCTGAAAGCATGATCTGAAATAAACTTTTGCTTCTTCAAGTTAAATTTCTTAGATATTTTGTCACAGTGAAGGAAAGCTGACTAGCTGTTTATGATACCAATAACTGAGAGGCAACTGATTTTGAGAAAAGTATCAGATCCAAGTATTAGGAAATACAGAATCAGAAGAAACGAGATAGTATCTAAATTCAGCTAATTTTCCATAATCTTCCAGATTATTTTTCAAGTTTCTTGTGCATATTTTTACCATACTGCCCACATTACTTCAGCGACATTGCTGTTATGTATATACTTGTACTACCAGACTCTATTTTCCAGTAACTGTGTATTTATTTTTACATATCAAGCACTTGCCATAATTCTTACCATATAGTTCATTCTCAGTAGAATCTGAAGTTAATATTAGGCGTATTATAGGACACAAATCAGTCAAATTACATAAATTATTCTTCACTGAGTTTTCGTTTCTTATATCTCGCTTTAGTTGTAATTTCTTTTACATTTATGAATTTACAAAAGTGAGTATCTCGTATACCACATTAATTTATCTTCATTACCATTCAGCAATCACCTCACATTCTAACCATGATTAAAAATCTGTGTATGTCAAAGTTTCTCATTACTTTCCTTAGCAGTAATATCAGATTATAGACAAGTATGTCGGATAAATACTTCAGAGTTCAGCCTCATACAGAATAACCTAAATGTCCTAATGTGGCCTGGTATCATGGCTTTCCCATTTACTCTAGTTCTGTTGGTCACTTAGAGAATTAGTCCCCACCACCCAGAGTCAGAATATAGGAATTCAAACAGAAATTCATTGATACATAGCTAGATATACTCCTGCTTAAGGGAAATTTAATATACCAGGATAACAACATTTTCGTCTCTTCTGAATCTGGTCAAAAGTCAAAATCTAAGAAATGGTGTGTTGGCATGAGTTTTTTTTGGGGGGGTGTATTGAGTATATAATTACTTGAATTAGAACTCACTTTATTCTCTTAATGTGACTTGTACAAAGAAGTGGAGAAAAAGTCAAACCTGGTGAATCCAAATTTTAGTAAGAGAAAAATCTTGTGAGGGAAATAATTGTTTGGCTGATTTAAGCCTGAAGGTATCAAACCTTAGTGAATGATATAAAGAATACACTTGAAAATACGACTTTGGTATAGTCTTATAGACATGCTCTGTCTTATTTGACCTGTTCCTTTGCTTTATACATCAATGTCTCGGTTTTTAAAATCTATTTATCTGTTTAATATCTTTCTTCACAAGAAAGAAGCAGAGTATAGATATTTATATACTATCATTCTTATATGAAAGTATGAGCACTACTTACAGATTTTTACATGGAATAACAGGCTTTTCTATACTGCACTTTGCCTCTGTTGAGAGCACCTAGGACACCTGTAGATTGCCCCTAAGTTGTGCAGGTAGATAGAGCAAACTGAAGTTTGCATTTTGAAGCAAAAGAATGGTTCTCTTCCTAAAGTCACCATTACTGGAGTCTATTGGTATTATAAAAATATTCTTGTCTTATATCTTAATTTGTTCATACAACAAATATTAATGATATACTTACATGTCTGGCACTGGTATTTATTATGTACTTACATGTCTTGCCTTAAATTTATCAATTCACAAAGAACTTGGTCCTTTCAGAGATTACATGGACAGGTCAATAGACAATATAAAAATAATCTTAATAGGTAAGGAAATTTGTAGCATGTTAGAAGTTAAAAATATCTTTATAATCTAATTCCACATGGAAGGATCAGAAGTGCTGAGGTCACAGGACTGGCAGGTTAAATGTTCAGTAAGGCTACCAGGCAAAGTGTCAAAAGAGAAGTTGAGATTTGACCAAATATATGAGAACAGTGAGAGAATCATCCAAGAAAACACCTGTAAAAAAACATTACAGATGGACAAGTCAGCTGGAACAAATCATTTTGTGCAGATCACTGCTTACTGTGCTACTGTTTTCCAGGGATACAGGTTTTGGTTATGTGTGTGTGTGTGTGTGTGTGTGTGTGTGTGTGTGTGTGTGTGTGTGTGTGTGTGTGTGTGTGTGTGTGTGTGTGTGTGTAAACCAAATGATATCATGTCTATGTGATGACATGTCAAGTACAAAGTGTTAGCCATTCTAGAAGAGAAAGAGACATGACAAATGCCTTGCAGTATCTTGGATTTGATCCTGAGATAGAAAAATCTGGTGAAATCTAAATAGTCTGTAATTTAATTACTGTAATATACCGTGTAATTCTTTGTTTTAATAAAGACGTCATGGATATATGAGATGCTGACTTTAGGGAAAGCAGAGCGAAGGCCATGCAGATCTCTGCTCTATCTTTAAACAGCATATAATCTAAAATTATTTCCAATCTAATATATTTTAAAATATGTAAGTAAATATTTCATCATGATTTATGCTTTCCATCAGTCCACATCATTAGCTATTTCTGATTATGAGAAGAAAACTGGATGCAAATAAGTTGTAACAGACATATAAAACAGAGACATAGCTTTTTCTTTAAAATATAATTCTTATGTAATACATTCCAACAGAGTATCACCAATGAACCCAAAAGGAGGAAAAGCAAAGACTATAAAGTTACTATCCAAAGAAAACTGTATATAAAAAGTACTTTACTGAAAAATTCAAGATAACGAAATACTTGTCTATTTGTGCTCCAAAATATAAAATCTGACTAACATGACTTAATATACAGAGACTGGCACCGAATAAAGACTTGCGTGTTTATTGCGAAATCATAATCTCATTCATATTAGTCATTAAAAACATGACACATTTCTGATAAAAGCTGTTTGTAACGAAATTGTTTCCTACATAGAGATGCCCCTACTGTGTTTCTGACAGGACCTGGCATAATCTTCTTTCTGTTTACCAGACCTCTCTCTTGCCAAGAACCCTTCACTTGAAAAGTAAAGCTGGCACTGTCTTTCCTTTACCTAGAGAAAATGTTACAAAAATGAATGAAAAAATATTTGAGTGATGTTCTGGGATCTCAGATCAAGGAGACTTTATCACAACCGTGTAAGAAAAACAAATATTTGGCTTTTTCTCTCTTTATTTTTCAGGTTGGTGATGCAGTTGAATGACTAATTTAGGGATCTCTCCCAAAGCTCAGGGTGACTAAATGTGTCTAACAAAAAATTGGTGTCTTCCAATCAATATATCTTATTCTCCATCAATACACAACATCCTGGCGGCAAAATGCCAAGAAAATAACATGTAACTGGTGTCCGTGAGAAGGCTATAAGCACTAGCTCATGGTTAGGATGTTCCAAGTTTCAGTCCACAGTGCCAAATATGAAATGAACCAGAGCATTCTCTGCAATTTGTCGCACAGTTGATTTGTGCCAGCAAAAAATACAAGGAGCGATCTAAATAAATGGTCAGTGTTCAAATAAAAAGTTATTACAATAGAAGACACAATGCCATTATTTCCCCTCGAAAACTTGTCCTTCATCCATACTTATGCCACCGTTCTTGCCACTTTCTGAAGAAGATTCTACAAGTCCTCTTTCATGTCCTTATGTTGTTTGTTGGAAAAAAAAATACAGCGAGTGTCACTGTTGAATGTGATCCAGTGGAAAGGCAATTTGTAAAAAAAGTGTCACGATGTGCCCTACCTACCTCTTGCCTGGAGTCTGGTACCATGTGACTTCTGGCTCTTCCCTAATGTCTACAGGATTATGAAAGGCAAGTGAATAGATTCAGGGCATTGATACAGCCCCGGCAATGCATCTACTGACACTTATGAAAGACATTTCCCTGTACTGCTACATAAAGTGTGAAGAATAACAGGACAAGTGTGTTCAAAGTCGGGAGGGGGAGTGTTTCATTGGGGAGCTTAGTGGCGATGTGTCATTTACTGGAAAAAAATTTTTTTAATTTAAATATTCCCATAGTGTTTTGTCACAATTAGTGCTCCAACAAATAAGCAAAAGTTAAAAGTAAATATTACCCAGGGTGATATAATTGAGGCACAGAAATGTAGATGTCAATTCACAGGGTATGAGGATTAAAATGGCCTAGAGGAGGAAAAAGAAAAGACACAATAAATCTTACCAAAAGTGAAAATTGTAAAATTTAAACTATCAGCTCAGGGATAGGAGATGTATGTAAGTAATACTGTCGTGAACAAGCACTTACATGCAACAGAAAGAATAGAGACATTGGATTAGAAAAAAGATGATCTGCTTTCATGAAATGGAAATAGAAAAAAAATTCCAAAACAGAAAACAAAAAGGTCTAAAGATGTAGGGGAAGTGGGAGGGGTAGGGGAAAGAAAGGAACAGAAAAAATAAGAGAAAGAAAAAAATAGTAACAAAGTCTTTAAATAGGGAACAGTGGTGCAGGGGGTGAAGCCAAGGGGAATGGGGAAAAAATGAGAACCAAGACTTTTCATGTAAAGGTACAAGATCCTGGGCTGGGGATTTAGCTCAGTGGTTCTGCCGCCTGCTTTGCAAGCGCAAGGTCCTGAGTTTGATCTCCAGTACCAAAAAAAAAAAAAAGATCCTAATGATTAATGTCACTGTACTGTATATCTAAAATGTACCAATAAAGGGAAAAGGGGCAAAAAATAAATAAACAAAGCAAAAGGATGGAAAACAGACATGATTCTCCCTAATTATCATTCGAACTCACATTTCTGAACACACAGAGAAATACAGAAAGCAACACAGGATTTCCTGATGACTTGAAATGGTTTTGTCAGGGGTATCAATATGTTATTCCAGAGATGTAAAGATTATCTTAATTTGAAGCTGGATTCAAATAATTTCTCTTTTTCTAATTGGAACTATCACAACTATATTGCAAACAATAAAATGAAATTCTATGTCATATATTCTCAATGGGAATCGTCTCTAAAAGCACGTGTCCTAGGACGCATTGTAAGGACCTTCAAAGGGCTGAAAGCTGTGTGGGAAAGAGGGGCTCTCACTTCCACGCCCACTCAGTAACCATAACCACAGCTTGTGTATGAAATACTTCCTCCTCCGGGCCCTACAGTTAGAAGTGCTTGTTTGACCCACTCAGACACCCTTTCACTGCTACTCACTACGGGCACGGCTTTTCACTAGGGTTCAGTTTTGGGTGGAGGCTTATATAAAGCAAGATGGTTTGTTATTAGTACATTTTAGTGAGTACACTTTTCAGAGAGGAAGGAAGAAGGGGTAGAGAGAAAAGGAAAAAATGGAAAGAAATACGGCAGGAAAAGAGGAGTGGGAAAGTGTATGGAAAGAAAAGAAAGCATGAGGTGAAGAGAAAGTGACGCGGAGGGGAAACTGAAGGAGAGGAGAGGGGAAAACCATGGCTTTGCAGAGGAAGAGACTTGGAGGAATTCTGTCTTTCGTAAGCTGATTATAATTAATCATAAAAGACCTAAAATAACCATTCTCTCGACAGGCTCCTACTCAAACGTGCATGTTGTTTTATACAAATGCTAGTTGCGACAAAAATACAAAAATTTATCAAAAGTAAAAATCAGTTCATTTGCCTTTTCAGTGGTACTGGTTTAAGGAATTATTTATTCTCCTGATGAGTAACATCAATTCAGAGGACATTTTATTCACGTACCTATATATATGTATGTATGTATGTACAGCAGGAGGTTAGACAAGTATCTTAGTTCAATACAACAAATTTAAAAGCTTACTAAATTATAAATTTGTAATGCTATTTATATCTTGAGAGTAATTTTAAATGCATAGTTTAAGAATTTTTAAGAGATTAGCTTTCAGCCTCCTTCAGACAATACTATCTTTCCATGGAGTCTAAATAATTCTATTTGTTCAAGACAGAAATATATAAATTTTACAGATCATTCCATTCTGCTCTATGAAGAAATTGATCAGAAGGAGCACAGTAGCAGTTTCTAAAATCTGGAAAATTTGATTGGTTTTTCATCAGCACCACCAGGGCAAATAGGACATTTTGTCTTTCAAAAATAAAACATATAAACAACTATTCTTCTCTTTTATTTGATTCTCAACTCATGTATCACGATAAATCATAAACTCTATAGATAGCAGTATGGTCTAGGACCAAGGGAGTTAAAGTCAAAAGACCTTAGTTGGAGTCTTGGTTCTGCAATTTACTTGATATGTGACCTCAGGCAATTGATTTAATCTAGCTCAGTATGTTTCTTGCTGTGTGCACCTCTTGTGGGGATAAAGTGGGGTGATGCCTGTAAATGTCTTTTTCACCCAATAGTAAGCCCAAAATGGTCAAAAGGCTGTGCTCTGAGTCACAGCAACCAGAGAGAGTGTTTAACAGCATCACACAAGAGTGTCATGGTGTTGCATAAAGGAGGAATCTGTTTTCAAAGTAAACCTCAAAGAGCTTTGTGAGCCCAAAAGAGTACAAAATAATCCTCCCCTGCCCTGGTGTAGTAGATAGAACTCTGGCAAAGAGATGGAATACAAACATAAAACAGAGCACCAAACCAGAGGCGGAGAAAGGAAAACCAGTCTTGAAGCAGTAAATTAGTATAGTAGGTACTGTTCAGCATGTATGACAGAGTGTAACCCATCCCAGAAATCATCAGCAAAAGAATCATACCTGCAAGCACTCTGTGAACAATGGTACTGTGCAAATTAAGTGCTGTGACTTTGATATACAGATAGATAGATAGATAGATAGATACATAGATACATAGATACATAAATAGATAGATTTGTATGTATACAGCATTCTCTGATGTGTATAGATATATCTCTATGTGTATATCTATATATCTCTCTATATTTAGATATCTATATCTAATCAATATATATATATATAATATATA
>NW_022900916.1:50444638-50463703 GCF_012274545.1 Fukomys damarensis | reverse complement strand
TATCAAGAACATGACCACAGTAGTAAAAATTAGGTGAATTTGAAAAAACAAAGAATTCATATCCAACCCCAAAGTATTACCTCTTCCCTATTTTGAAATTATGTGTAAATATATATGTTTGTGTGCTTACTACACAGATAATATATGTGTATGTACATACATATATATAATTTCATGCATGATAACATTTACATATCCAGTTATGTAAAGCTTACCTATTTTGTTAAACTGATCTATTTTGTCCCCTAGGATTCCTACAAAGTTCTGAGTTATTGAAAGAACTATCTGGATAGGGCTGCATTATAACTGTATTTGAAGGAAAAGGACTTTTCCTATCAACATTAGTTAAAATACTGGAGTCTTAGTTGCCTAAATTTCAGTAAGCAGCTTCCTCAGTGAAATATCACTGTGTCTGTTTGGTGATACTCCACATTAGAAAAGTTCTCAGGAAAAAAGAAGCTTGGTTGAAGATTTTGCTATTCCAAACTGTGTCTCAACTACTGAGAAACTCTTGACCAAAGAATGGTCCTTCTCTGAGAATATCTTTGAACAGCACACCTGAAAGAGATGCCTGTGACAGAGAACTCAAATTTCACCAGCTCTTCATTTGAATTAGTTACCTTAAGCACATAAACTTGGCAGTCAATAAAATGGATTCCACAGTAAGTATATTTAAATTTGGAAAACGTAAAGGGTTGTTCTATAAATAGAATTAGTTTAGCAATAAATTAGTTTATCTGGTGTGAGAAACTGAGAGTGCAAATAGGGATAAAAATGGGTAATAGATAACGTGAAATAGGAAACCTGATATTGATGGACTTTCTTTGATGTACCATTGTCTAGGTCATCTCTATCACTAAGCTTATAACGAGACCAAGAAAAGATCCAAGTGTGCCTTAAATTTAAATTTAGGAGGCTTGACATCAGAAAAATAAGAATAGTAACACCTTTCTACCACACAGCTGTTTATACTCTGTATTAAACTGAAAATTCTCGCACAGTGAAAAAATATATTGTCAAGAAAAATATGTCTCGGAAATTTTAGGAAAACGTAGTGTTTTGTTATTAACTGTCATCTTTCAGCACAGTGTGACATCTTTAGGGAGATATAGTTGCATTTTATAATGATAAGCTTGATTACATTTTACAGTATAGGAAGCATTTTAGGCAAATCATACAATATATAGTCTTTCAGCTATAGTTTTATAGTTTGGAATTTTTTTTCTTTTTCTTTTTTTTCTTTTTTTTTGGTACCAGGGATTGAACTCGGGTCCTTGTGCTTGCAAGGCAGGCCATTGAACCACTGAGCTAAATCCCCGGCTAGTTTCGAATTTTTTTATCAAACCATCACAAATCTTTAGAAAATAATTTTAATAACAAATTCACCTAAGAAAGTGTATCAAAAATTACATATAGGACTAGTTCTTTTCAGGAAGCATTCCATGACAATGACTCCCAGAGCCTACTCATTTTACTAGATACAACTAAAAGTGACTGCTTTTCTTAGAAAAGTTGTGTTTAAAAAGTTCTTCCGGTCTCATATGCTAGAAAGTAAGCTGAAAATTTTTAAACCTCCAATAGAATTTTGCATTTGTGTTTCACATTCTTTTCTCTTTGTTCCATAATTGCTATTCCATAAATCTGCACAAATTAGAGTTCTCAGTAAATGTGATTTCTGTGGAACTTTCCTCTAATATAAATGTATGAATCCTTGCATACCTTTAAAGAGCAATATCTTTACTTAAATGCTTTCCTGAAAATGCTCTTCCATGAATAAGAATGGCTGACTTTTATCCTAAGAGTCTTAGATAAGGTATACATATAAAAAAACTCACAAGAGTGTCTGCTATTACATGTAGGAGCTGATTAACCCAAACAAGATTAACTCTTTTCCAAGAAGTTCTCTGTGATGACTCCCAAAATTTGCACTCTGAGTAGAACACCAGTAGAGGGACCCTTAGAAAGGGAATGTGGAAGGGCTGGGGATTTAGCTCAATGGTGCCGCCCCTACCTTGCAAGCACAGGGTCTCAAGTTCAAACACCGGTACCAAAAAAAAAAAAAAAAAAAAAAAAAGTTTCCTTTCAGTATCTAAAGGCATTCTGTACATCTATACTTTCATTGACAGCAAGCTTAAAATAAAATACAAGCTAAATTAAACACCTCAAGAGTTTCTAGTATTGTATATAGAGGGCAGTTAAGCCAAACAGGATTAATTCTTTTCCAATAGTATTCTGAGACTATGATGCTCACAACCTACCCAGATGGAATATCTGTAGTGTAAGTTCTTCCCTTAGCCAAAGAATGTTGAGAAAGCTTCCTTTTCCATATCTGAAAGGGTAGGCTCTCTTCTAGGACCTTGACATGTGTACTTTATTTTAAATCTCACAATAGCCCTATGAAAAAATATTATTCTCTTTCACAGATAGGAAAATTGTGAGAAAGGTTGGATGACTTGGACAACATCATGTGAGCAGGCAATGTTAAGAGAGAGAGAGAGTTTTGAACCTACCTGTGGTTTAGAAAAAATATTCTCACCTTGTTTCCCATGCTCCCTAACAAGCATCCTCCAAGTGAAATAATTTGCTTCAGGAACTGAAATTTAGCTTATCCGCCCGACTGAAGGACTTACTTTTTGATTGTACTCTCCCGCAACGTTTACACAGATCGGATGAAGATACTGATCACTCAAGGCTGAGCACATGCATCTCCACCTCATGTGGCACTAAGTAGAGCATTTCTTTTCTCTTCCTGCTTCATACAGAAGCCGAGGTTGATGTTCAAAGATTGTGAGCATGAAACCTGCTTTCAGACGATCAGCTTAAGTCATTGGCTCTTCAGTGCTATCCTATTGATACCAGTTCATTATGTTGTACTTAATATGAAATTACAATAACTCACTCATAAGTGCAACTTTCTTAGACTTAATTAGACACTGTAGAATTATCAAACATTTGACAGCATCTTGTGCGTTTGATATCAGTACTGAATTTTCATTGCTATTCATGCCCACACAATGTAATATAAAGTATTCCACTGACTGCAAGCTTACGCAATTTTTCACAATTTAACAGCTTTTTTGAATGCTCATTTCTCTTGGATGTTTGGCACATCATTGTTTACTAAGTTAGATGTAGCTTTTAATTAAAGATAAAACCATTGGAACAGGCAAAGAACGATGTTAAGAACATATCAATTAAAAGAAAATTCATCTGAGTTCCAAAATTCAAATCTCCTCTTGACAATGTGAAATAGCTTGGGTATATTACAAAGCGGTAAAAATAGGTGTATTAGTAAGATGGCTCGTATCCCATGTTAACTCTGAAATATAATAATTTAACAAATTATTCTTTGTAGAATCTAGCATAGAAAGATCCATATTATTTAATCAGAGATCTAATTTCATCAAATTGAAGTACCGCATGGCTAGGGTTTACCTTATATTTCTTTCTATTTACTAAAGACTTTAAAATATTTATCTTGTTATAAACACACAATTGAGTAGTAAGATGGATCAGATAACATTTTGTACAAATAAAATACACAATTTAGTCTTAAATTAGATATAAATACATAATTCTTACACTACAGAAAATGTATAAAGTAACCTGTGAAACTGACATAGGAATGTTAAATACTTAGCTTAGATCCTGAGCAGTTTCAGCAGCACGCTGCACTACAAAATGGATTTCCAGTTTAAACATGTTTTCAAGCTTCTTGAATTTATTAGATCTTGAAAAATTATTATTAGTAGAATAAAAATAAATGTTAACTTTTTAAATCTAATCAGTAATGATATACAAATGTAGCATAATAAACTGTTTTTATTACAATTTCATCGTCTGAATGGAAATTATAGTGTTAGTGCTTTTGAGAGATGGCTCTATCCGCATGCACAGTGAGGGAGAGTTCGCATAATGGTCTGTAAGGCATATCAAATTTATTCTGTGAGGTAGATAAAGGTCTTTTAAAGGTCTTACTCCACTTGTGGAATGAATTTCTTATCGTGTATGAATTCTGAGTGTAACATGTTTTTTTCTCCCCACTGAAAGGTGGCTTGTTTCTTTAAAGAGAGAAGAGGTAAGAATTTCACTACAGTTTAGTAGTGTACCTTTTTTAAATTAAAGAAAAATTTCAACTGGAATTGATGTTAGCATTAAAAATATTTATCACACAGATTATTCTTTAAGACAACTTAGACCAATAGTCTATTCACAGATGGGAGGAATTATGAACATTCTATTAGTCATCAGAATATTTTCAGGTTTTAAAAATAGGTAAGAGGAGAGAAAACAGAAATTTTTTTTTTTTTTTTTTTTTTTTTGGTACCAGGGATTGAACTGAAAACAGAATTTTTATCCCATCTTGAAACATATATGTAAGAGAAAGTTAAGATATTTTCTAAGTCTGTTTTTCATTCCATAAGAATTATCATTGTTAAGCGCAAGGACCAGAGTTCAATCCTCGGTACCAAAAAAAAAAAACAAAACAAACAAAAAAAGAATTATCATTGTTTTCATTTATAATATTACTTCAAAAATTTCTAAACTTGATTGAAAAATTGCATTCCTTATATATTTTACAACCAATATAAAGATGCTGTGTTGCTCTTCATGACCATATAAACATTGGTGTTAGTGATATTATAATCACTATCATGAATATTTCTGTAATTGAAGAAATTGTGGCGCATAAAGGTTGAATACTTTACTTATTTAACAAATCCTGCTGCATTCCTCATACTTGCAAATTATTTCAGTAGACCCAGGGACAGAGGTTAACTCCTTTGCCCTCAAAAAGAAACAAATGCTGAGTGGGGAAAAACTTAGAATACAGTTTTATTATATATAAAACAATTCTATGCTCTAATGCTAGTCAAATGAGAAACAAATTTAAACATTTTAATTGTTGAAATAATTTTCACATTTCTCAATATTACACAATGTATACAATATAAGCAACTCCCTATTTTATTCACGGCTGTATTCATATTTAGGCATCTAGTATATAACAGACCCTCAAAAACATTAATTAAATTTGTTGTTGAATAAAGTCATAACTCTGTTCCTTCCCCCCCCCGCCCCCAAAGAGATAACTCTACTATGCTTAGCAATGGACCTTTATTTATTTATCAACAGATGTTCACTAAATGAGAGAATAAATAAACCATACCTGCTTGAAGATTTTACTGCCTACTTAGCAGTATTGCACAAATCAATAAACTTATGAATGGAAATATTTTTCATATTATCTTCATGAATTTTCACTGTTTGCATCATTCCAGTGATATAAAATATACTGTCTTGCAAATTTCCTATTTTCTGTGCCCCAACATTTTAAAGTTTTTTGACTATTTTATGTTTTAACAATGTTGTACTTGATATATATTTTCCTCGTGCACTTTTTTCCTAACATACTGGACAGTCCTGTGTAGAACTGTATAGAAATGCATGAACCAGCTAAAATAAGAACGAATGGGAAGCGATAAGATCAACAACAATAAAAAACAAACAAATAAACAACAACAAAAAAGAAACATGCTTTAGAGAAATGCTGTGTCACTTCCATAAGGTACTGATAGAAATAATTCACTGTAGACATTTATACAGTCTTTCCAAAACAGGTCATCTGGCCAAAAAAAGCTTTGAATTTTGAATCATTTAAGATTAGAGTTTAGATAAAATGCTTCTGTTGGAGAAGTAAATGATGGACAGAATGTATTCATGATAATACAGCTGAGAATAAAACAGGCTGTCGCTTCCTCTATTCCACAATGTAGTTACTTGGCTTTTTCAGGTTTACAAGACTGTCCCTGAAGAGAACAGATGAAGCTGACAACCGGAAATGTAGGGCTTTCCATGCATACTCCGAAGTCTGGGTTCTCCTTTTTGCTTCTTGGAACTGTTAAATACTGTAAATCAAACAAAGGAAATAATGTTAAATGTAAAAATTTACCATACAAACCAACAAGGCTGCTATGAAGGTTCATGTCTTTGGTTGTGCTGTCGTCACTGCCTTGATGTCCTGAATCTACTGGAAACATTTACCTGGCGTGGTCATTTTGGCTTTGATGATGAGCTAGTTATTGCATAGTGCCAGATTCAGTGAGTGAGGTGGAAGAGGATGATTTTAGGAGCCAAGTCTGGCTTTCTGTGGGCCAACAGTTGGCAACAACACTCTGCATTTTTTTATTACATCTCATGTTGACATTCATGCAAGGGGACTTCCAGAGCTGCTTCAAGAATTGGAATGACCTCTACGTTCAAAGCAAGGGGCAGCATTTTGTGGGAGATAATGGCATTGTGTCTTTTACTGTTGCATGGATGTATTTAGGAGCCAAGTCTGGCTTTCTGTGGGCCAACAGTTGGCAACAACACTCTGCATTTTTTTATTACATCTCATGTTGACATTCATGCAAGGGGACTTCCAGAGCTGCTTCAAGAATTGGAATGACCTCTACGTTCAAAGCAAGGGGCAGCATTTTGTGGGAGATAATGGCATTGTGTCTTTTACTGTTGCATGGATGTATATGACATTAAAGAATATGCCAGCAATGGGAATCAAATATCTATATCTACATCAAAAATCACTTTTCTGCTTCAACTCCATGCATTGACCTGGTTTTGCACCACCTCCAGGAATGGTGCACCCCTCCAGGGAGTAAAAATGCTACTTAAAAAGAAGTTTAAGGGACTAGGAATTCAGCTCAGTTGTTTTAAAGTTTTTATTTTCTTTGTTTTGCTAACACTTGATATTGTTAAACTTTTTCAACAATCTAGCATTCAAAAATATCTATTGTTGCTTTAATTTGCATTCTGTCACCTACAAGTGAAATGAAATGCTCTTTAATATTTGTCAGATCAGATATAGCCTCTCTTCTGATACTCCCTCATCCACACTCTTTCCCTTAATTCCTTTTCTTTTCCCCTTGTCATCAGCACATGTTATCTATGTAACTTCAATGTTTCTTGCTTTATTTATTCCATGTATTCTGAATATTTTGAGTAGTACATTATTGTGTTTTTTATTTAAATATGTAGCCATACAAGTACCTATTTTTTCTTTATGATGTTAAGCATAAAAATATATCCATTTTAAATTCAAATGTCCTGTTTTATTATATAAGAATTTATAGTTTTTAAATTTTCATTAATTCTATACCTGCTTAATTAGAAACTTTTTTGAGACAGGATCTCACTCTGTAGTCCAGGCTGACCTTGAAATTACTCTGTGTCCTAGCCTGGCCTCAAAATTACAGTGATCCTCCTGCCTCAGCCTCTTGAAGTGCCGCAATTATAGGTGTGCTCCACCATATCTCGATTTGATTAGGAATCTATCCATGTCGGTAAACAATTTTCCCAAAATATTAATTATATAATTCAGTCCTTATGAATAGGTCATAAAAATACTAAATTTCCAAATATACAACGGATTTTCTTTCCACATTCCCTTATAAATATCATTCAATTAATTTGTATTACTTACATAAGCCTGTTTTATTTATTAATTTTTTTAATTAATGCCATATGCATTCCTGTTGTACTCACTATAGCGGTATTTTACTGCTGGAGTGTTCTCTGAAAAATCTGCTGTGATATGCTTCCTAATAGTCTCTATTATACAGAAAATGTCTATATGCTAATCTCAGTCAGATAATAGCTAGTGGGGTTTATAACACTTGCTGAAATTCCCTCCCGAACACACCCTGTCCATCTCCCTTGAATTCAGCATTGTTGATAAGTTTGTCCGCAGTTTGATTTTCCTCCATGTGTAGATAATATGGATATTTCTTCTTCTCTCTCACATTGAAGAAGTTTCAGGTTTTCTCCTTTAGATGAGAAAACTTAGTACTTTGTTATTCACAACTCATTATATTTGTTTTGTATGTCTTATATTTTTTATATTTATTCCATTTTAGAAAATTATACTTCCTTTTTCTCCACCTAGCTAATTTTTCTTGCTCAAAATCCTGTTGAAAAGTGTTTGGAGGGGGTAATGGAGGGGAATTGAACTCAGGACCTTGCACTTGCTAGGCAGGCAGTGGCACCACTAAGCTAAATCCAGGCCCTATTGAAAAGTTTTTGATGTGCTCACTTCAGCAGCATACAAACTAAAATTGGAACAAAAAGTTTCTTAGAATCTTCACCCATCTTGCATGAGACTTTTCTTTAATGTTGTATTATTATCTTTGTATTTTTGTGCTGCATTCTGGGAGGACTTCTGCATCATTCAACCTATAAACCAATTTCTGCTCTGCTGTATCCATTCTGTGGTCCATTCTAGCAAGTGAAGTTTTACTTTATTCTAATTATTATATTGTTCATTTCAGTGACCCCTGCTAAGTCGTTCATTTCTCTCATAATATCAATTCAATTTATTTCAAAGTCCCCTACAGCTTACACTTATTAGCTCTGCTTATTTTGACATATTACTTTTTGAGTTGATCATCACTCATTTATGATGTTGGCTTTCTTTGATTTTATTAACATTTTACTGCTCACAATTTTTTGGAATTGAGATATATTTCTAGACTCTGTCTGCACTGCTGGCTTGGGGTTGAGACAGGATACCCTGGATTTTCCTGTGGTGGGTATTTAATGCAAATGTCTCTGAGGCGTGTCCATCTAGAGTTTGCAGATACCCTCACTTCCAAATGTGGCAGTCTATCTGCATGATAATCTCAATCTCTGACTCAAGGTCTCATTCCTACTGCTCTACTTAGAGGAAAGCAAACCACTCCACTGCTCCCACTTGTCTCAAGAAGTAGAAGAAATTTCTAGCTACTATGCTTGTGACAAGTCAGCTAATCATTTCTTTCTATGTCTTCTAACTCATGAAGCATGGGTTACATTTCAACCTATGAATATCCACCATCTCCGGGCAAGAATTGTGCTTGCTAAATTGCCCAGGCTGGACTGAAACTTGAGATCCACCTGGATCAGCTTCATAGAGTGTGGAGATTACAAGCATGTGCCACCACACTCACTTTAGGAAGACACTGTCTTAAAAGTAAAAATGATGAAAAATAAAAGACTGGACATGTAGCTTACTGTAAAGGTCCTGTGTTTAATTCTTTGCACCACACACAAAAAAACTGTGTCTTCCAACTCTCTCATTTTTGCTATATAATCATCCTTCGTAGCTTTTGAGCTAAAGTTCCCTCCTTTAATTTTACTTGCCTTTAATTTTTCAAGATTCATCACAATTATTAGCCAACTGTAGTATCTTCCTTGTTTTCCAAGGTGATTTTAGATTTTTAAAATTAATTTTATTGGTATACTTTTTATATACATAATGATCACATTCATTACAGCAAATTATAATATATATTGATTGTTCTTTTCCCCATTCTTCTCCCCTTCCTTCCGACCTTTTTCCCCCACCTTATTTATAGAAGCTTTGTTTCAAAAAAATGGATTATAGATTTTACAAGTCTATATTTTCTGTCATTTGTATGGAACTGAGAAAAGTAGAATAGGCTATAGAACGTGTATATCTCACACTTGTACTTATGCTTAAAATTCCTTTATGGGTAACATTTATTTTTAAAATTTCCTTAAAAACATGGAATTTACAATAAAGTACAAATGTTTGATATCATTGGAGCCAGAGAGTTGATCCTCACTAACATGATAATTGAACTTAATGAAGCAACTTGAATTACTGCTCTACAAAGACAAATGTTTGCATATATATAATTTAAATAGTTGCTTTATTGTACTAGTTCCTCTCTAGCTTGCAATCCTTCAGAAGCTATTTGTACTATTGCTAGAGAAGGATGGATTTTTATTGCTATTGTAGCTTTTGTCTGTTTAATTTCTGATCTGTCAGAGTGATGGGGCTTTCCTTCCTGATAATATCAAACTTCTACAAAAGTACCTGAATGATCACTCTGACTCTTTTCCACTTGTGTCATTAAATATCAGATCGGGAGGAGAATCTGAAGTCGAGCCACAGCCCCCAGGCCACCCTGGAGCAGGCCTGGTCTAGACTAAGTGCCATCACCCTCCATGGACAGCTACACAGTGCTCAGCTTTATCTCTGCTTCCATCCCTGCACACTGCTCTATTTTTTATCACACTGTCTGCAGATCCCAAAATATGATGTGGGACCCACTGTCTTTATGCATGTGTGTGTATTGCCAAGAATGATCTTCTTTACTCTGCTGAGGCAAAGTGTGTAAAGTACACGTCTTATGTGTTGTCTTTCTATAAACTAAGCTCAAGCACCGTTTTGTGTTAAGGACGCCTTTTTTTTTTTTTCTGAGAAAGAGTTGTGTTCTCTTTGTCTTCAGTCTCATAGTGAAAGCATCCTTTACCCACCTTTCCTATCCTACACACCATCCTGGTTCTGGCCTCTGCTTCTTTGTCCTCTGTCTATCCGAGGTATATTTCTACTCGATTGCCTGTGATCTGTCTCTTTGTGATTTAAAAGCCGAGCACGTGAAAAGCGTTTACTAATTGCACATTTGGGAAAAGTGCACTTAGCTATTTACTATGTTATGTATGTGTTTTGGATGTTACTGGACACCATTTTAAGCATAGTATGCATTTTTCAACCAGATGTGTCCAGGTTTTATTTAATTATGAGAAAAATCTCAGCTATTATTTTGTCAGCTATCATCTCCTTCCTAATCTTCCATTTTATTTCTTCTGAACTTTTACTCTACATATATTAAAGCCTCTCCTCATCTGTTTCCTGAGGGTTTTTCTTTTTGACATTTCTATTTTCTATTGCTTTATCTTTTGTTCATCATTATCTGATTTTTTAGTAACCTAAACTCATGTTCCAAATAATTTATTCTTTTTTAAAACTTCTTATTGAATTTGTGATTTCAAAGATATTTTTATCTCCATCATTTTTATGTATAATGAAAATTTTGTTGTAATAATTGGGGTTAAAAAATCAATCATATTAAATATAAAATTGAGTTATTTCAAGAGAAATGTGTCATGAATTATTACCCAACATAGGCACTAAAACTGAAGGAGAAAGATCACAAGGTCAATCCCAGAACCAGCAATTTAGCAAGACCTTATCTATAACTATGTGCATACATATGTAGTTATATACATATATTCATTTATAAATGGTTAGAGCTGTAGTTTAGTACAAACTTAGCAAGATCCTGTCTCAGAAAGAAAAGAGCAAACAACCAAACAATAGCAAAAAATTGTTTCCTAGTACAAAGCACATAACCTGCTCCAATATATTCATGCACCATTGAGTTCAACTCCTCTGTATCAATCTCACCTTGAAGTATGTACCCTTGGCACTCAGGAATTCTTTCATATACTTGTGACTTTTTTCAAAGTAAATATTAAATAATTATATTTGATTAACTTGGGTTTGAGTGCTTTGGGCTTGGTATAGGGAAGTTTATCATGACAATGGACCAGAATATTTACCAGAATTTCTATGTTCTTTATTGATCATTTAGACTCTGTACACGGTGTGATAAAGCTATAGGGTGTTTAAATTATAAACGAAATTTATTACAGCAAAAGACTCCCCTCAAAATACCTCCTTCACTTACCCTATCATTCTGACCACTTCCTGAAGCAGTTCTGGAAGGCCTCTTTAGTGGTGCAGTCGTAGTTGCCTTGATGTCCTCGATTCAAAGCATTTACCTCTCATGGTCATTATTATAGTGTTTTTACCAGTCTGTCTTCCCACTGGACTGCACTGAGCAGCAGCATTCGCTAAACTTTTGACCCCGTCTTTGAAGGACACTCATGAAAAAGGACTTTTTGCTCTGATTCAGAAAATGGTGGGAATGAGCACATAAGCACATTTGAAGGAAAGGGAAGTATTCTGAGGGCCACTCAGGGCAGCGCGTCTTTCACTGAATAATTTTTTAATGTAGATAATCGCTATATTTTCCTGAGCACCATTTGTGTTTGCTACCCTGGGAATTCCTTCTGCTTTTTGCTCAATTCAAGAGCTCAGCCAGCTGTTCTGAACCAATATCTCATTACTATCCTGGCCCAATCATTCTGGACATCAGAATCTACATGAGGACTTCATACACTCGCTCCTGAATTTCACTCACTCCTTCCAAAGGACTGTGGAAATGCAGACATTCATGAAGCTCTGGCGAGTTCTGTCTTTTCTTAAGTGCATTGCAATGTGATATTTTGAGCACTCATTTTTATTTCTAGAAATTTACTAATAGTTGACAAGCTCGTATGCTAAAATCTACTGCTGCAGGCAACAGGGTCATCCACAGGTTTTGTAATTAAAGGTGCTGACTTGGATGGTAGTTCCGATCCAATAAGCAAGAGAGCTTCTAATTAGGAGAGAACCTTTACTTCAAAGTTTAGTTTCATTTACAGCCAATGTAATTTCATTATCACTAGTTAAGATGGTACTATGGCAAATTTGGAGGATAACATCACCATAAAAGAAATAATTTAAAGGGTTTTTTTCCCCTACAATTTGAGAATTTAATAACAAAAATAAATAAATAAACAAAAAAATACGTAATAGCAGCATTCATAAAAGGATCATAGTACGTAACATGAAGTGTGGCACATGCAATACAGGGACAGAGAGAACACATATACCAAGTAGACACACAGAGCCACTTCTTCCCTCCCCAGAGAAGAGGACAGTGTAGGAAGACAATAAGTTCCAATTACCTTGCAAATTTTTATTTATACCAGGAAAACCAGTGGGAAGGAAACAAACTGAAAGGCATGGGTAGGGGCCATGAAAAAAACATGTGTGATTAACCTAAAAAAATAGAAACTCACCAAAATCAGGAAAGGTGTCTCAACGTTCTTCCTAGATAGAAAGAAGGTAGTGAGAAAGCTGGATAATCCATGAGCACTAATTAGACTCTCCAACTTTAAACAAGCAATTACAAGGGTAGAAAAGAGAGATGGGTGGCTGAGCGAGGACAAGTAAGGTGTAGGCGGAATAAGATAAAGTCTCACTTGACAGTCTACTCCTCCAAAGAGAAGTAATAATGACGGGAGGCAAAACATTACATTCATCTACAAAAAAGAAATGAGAGTTTAAAACTCTTAAAGTACTAGGAATGAAAGGAAATTGTCTTCATTAGGCAAAGGTTATGTTGAGTTCCTCAGAGAAAAAAAATCGGATTCCAACATAGGACTGAATGTGCAAGTATTTTATATAATAGCGGTATGGCAAGGGAGCCAGTTCTTTAGGAGAACTATGGAAGGAAGCATCCAAGGCTGGTGGAGTTTAAGGAAAATTCCCCAAAACTATAAACCAAAGTCAGCCACCGAGGCATCTCATTTCTCCTAGAAATGAGCCTAACTTGATTTCCGGCCATGTTCGGCCACTGGCTAAAAGAAACCAACCTTAGCTCATGCCTCAGGACAAACATAGCAATAAATTTTAGAATGTGGTTGGTGGGGCCCTTTGTCAGTTATTTTCCATTCCTTATAACTGATAAGTCTGCAGATTTAACAAAACATTCTCTTAGATGCCACAAGATATCTGTCTAAATTCTTCATCAGAGAATGTTCTTGATAGTGGGAAAAATAGAAGCATTCTTTTAAACTTAATAAAATATAACATCATACTGATGATGTCAGCCAATGCAATATGATAGGTAAATTAAGAGGGAAAAATTGGGAATGAAAAACAGTTTGTAAATAATATAGCTGCTTATAAAATCCAAGTAAGTATACTGATAAATTCTGAACATTGATAAGTGAAATGAGTATAAGGTCAACAAGGAATAATCTTTTATTTTGTTTTGTTTTTTTTTTTTTTGTTTTTTTGAGACAGGGTCTCACTATGTAGTTGAGACTGACCTGGAACTCACTATGTCGCCGAGGCTGGACTCAAACTCACAGTGAGCCTCCTGCCTCAGCCTCCCCATTACAGGGATTACAGGTGTGTACCACCCTGCCCGGTTTAGGAATAATATTATATAAAAGTGCAACCAAAACTTTTTAGTACTCCAAGTGAATAAGAAAAAAAAATACAATTCAAGAATAAAGTCAAAAGGCCAATAAGGTGAACAACACCACTCTAGTAATCATGAATGGGCAAGGTAAAATAAATCATCTTACACCCATTTAATTGGGTGGAGACAGCTGACATTTCTAACTATCCATAAGTATTTGGAGAAAATCAAAGTTTTAGCATGCTTGTCAGCAGGTAAGTTGGGATAACCACTTGAGAAAGTAATTTATTGATATACAGTGCCCTCCTGTGCTTGCTGCTGCAATAATAAAATACCACAGGCCGAGCAACTTATAAAGAATAGAAGTTAATTTACAATTTTGGAGGCTGGCAAGCCCAAGAGCATCAGGCTGTGGCTCTTTGGCTTCTGATGGAGACCTTTATTGATGTGTAGCAAAGACAAGGGAGTGGGGGAACAAGATAAAGCAGAGGACAGTGACTCACTTTGATGAGAATTTGTTTGCATGACAACTGACTCAATCACACAAGGAAGTCATTAATTTATTCATGAGGGTAGAACCCTTGAAACCTAAACACCTCCCAGCAGGCCCCACCTGCTAACACTGTCACACTGAGACTTCAGGTCCAATGCAGGAACTCTTAGAGGTTACATTCAAAGTGTAGCTTATAATAAAGCTAAACATGCTTGCAGTCCAATCCCCAGAAATTGTATTTCTAAGAAGGATTTCAGAAAAACTCTTGCACTCATGGGCCTAATAGAACATGGAGCATACTTTCTGAATTATGTTTGACACGTGAAAAAAATTGCTACCGTTCTATTTTGGGGTTACCCAAAGTGTGTTAATAGTGCTCCATAAATAACTTGTCATCAACCTTCCGGGAGAGAAGGGACTTATTACAGAAGACTAATCAATTACTCCCTTACACATAGTCTTTGGTTCAGCCACATTTCCTCATTGCCGCATACTTTTGCTTTGTAACATGCTTTTTTAAAGAAGTAAACAGTAGATACATATGTTTGTTGTGGAATGCCTCTATCATGTGGCTGACAAGTTACAAACAGTTTGCAGACCACATGTTCAAGTAGCACTGTATCACTTGACCACACAAAAAGCAGAAATTTAAAAGCAATAGCATCTACATACTCTGCAGCGACATACCAAAGACTTGTAGTTTGGGAGTTCTACCTGTTCTGAGTGTTCTGCCTGTGTGTAAACTAAGAACAGAGCTATCTGGCAAATATAACAATAATACAAACCAATTGTAGACAAGGTCAGTGATAAAATACTGCTTCCTGCCTAGCAGAACTCTTCCCAGCCCTCTGAACCTGCACAGTCCCACCTGGCTTTGTACTGCTGCAGCGGAATATCTGAGAAGGGTCCAAATGAACTGTGATAAGGCGTATGTATATAGAAACAGAATCATAAGCATGTGTGTGTAAAAACATGAAATAGATCACAACAAATTCTCTCCAGATGTTTGTTGTATGGGTGTGTTGTAAAAATATAGAGCTGGACAGCTAAACTAAATAACAACTTCGTGTTGCTAGAGAGTGATGGAGATAAACAAGATAGAAAAGGTCATAAAAGAGACTTCATCCAAATCTATAATGTATCGTTCAAAATATGGTTTGGAGCAAATACGACAAAAGAAAGCAAATGTGCTACATAAGGCTTAAAACATTTTACTCCATGATTCATATTTCTTTACTTGTTTGTGTTTTGTTTTGCACAAATTAACATTAAATATAAATAAAAAGAAAAAACTGTTCATGACATCTAGATTCCTCTGTTTGCTAAGATTATTAAGATTCTTCCCATTTTTGAATAATTAGTAGCTATTAGATAATTATGACTTCTACCCAGAGATATTCATTTAATAGGTTAATTATGCACTTAAGCTTTTTATCAAAATTTGCAAGCATAAAACTTCCTTATTATAACCACAATGAGACATCATACCACATCTTGTAAATTGACTATTTTTTTAAAGCCCCCCCAAAAACTGAGAGTGTGGAGAAAAAGAAAATTCTCATAGGAAATGAAAATTCAAACAGCCAGAATAGAAGTTACTAAAAACGTGAAAACTAGACTTACCATGTGATCTATAAACCCACTTTTGAATTTACAGTCAAGGAAGGGAAACCAGATTGTCCTCACTCACTTTCTTGCAGCATTATTTATAACAGCCAAAACATGAGGTTTACCTAAATATTCACTGGATAGATGAACAGACAAAGAAGACACATTATGTACTTTCAATGGAATATTTATTCAGCTATTAAAAAAGGAAATCTAGCCATCCTCAAAAATGAGCATAGTCCTACAGAACAATGAGCTAAGTGAAATATGTCAGACATAGATAAATATTTCACGGTATTTTCTCTATTCATTCATTCATTTATTTACAGTACAAGAGATTCAACTCAGGGCCTTTGCACTGAGAAACATCCCCCCCCAAAACTTTTTTTTTTTTTTTTTCAGTGAGGGAGGGAGTCAGGGTCTCACTAAGTGTCTAAGCTGCTCAAGCTGGGCTTGAACTTGTGATCCTCTTTCTTCAACCTCCTAAAGTGCTGGGGTGACTGATGTGTGCCACCATGACCTCCTTTTCATCATACCATTCATGTGAGTAATATATCAAGCGTATAAGAAGAGAAAATAGAATGGTAGTACCAAAGGCATGGAAAGGGGTAAATGCGGAAGTGTAAATAAAGCTTTAGAAAGTTTGGCTTATATGTAACAAACAATTCCTAGAGATGTACTGTACAGCATAGTGCCTATTCTTAAAACATGCCATGTTATATACAAAAAAAATGGCTAAGGGGGTAGACTTTCTTAAGCATTGTATCACACACCCAAAGGACTTTAATAGTAATATATGAAGAGAGCAAGAGGAAACTTTGAGAAGTGGTAGATATGTTTACGGCATAATTTGCAGTGAATATCTTATAGGGGAAAGTGTATACTTACCTCAAAACTCACCAAGTGGTACATTAACAGGTAGAACTTTCTGCATATCAATATCCCCTCACTAATCAGGCATGGTGACTGACACCTATAATCCCATCAGTCATGAAGAAGGCTGAGACAGGAGAATTGGCATGAGTTCTAGGCCAGCCTGAGCTACATAGGGAGTGCAAGGCCAGCCTGAACAACATACTGAGAACCTGTCTCAAAAAACAAAAACAATCAAGAAAATATTCTCTCACTAGAGTGGTTTAAAATAATTAATAAAATTACATTTATTCTTCTTAGGTATTATTAATTAAACGTTTTGTGACAATCATAAACACAAATTTAGGATAAAATTTTTAGATACATGAAAATACAAAGCATTGCTCTGAATGTCCAAAGCAAAGGTTAATATTTAAGAAGCTTCAGTAAGATATAGTTTTAAGTGCTAGAAAGACAAAATAGTATCATGTAGTTTCTTTTTGTAACATAGATAAAATTATAAAACCTATGTTTATTCTAAAGAAATAGTCATGCTATTATCCTTTTTCAAACAAAAATATATATGAACTATCTGATACTTTCCATTATTGCTTTGTTTAAATCACATTCAATTAATTGGTAGATAGCAACTAGAGCTTTGTATTTTAATTAAGTATTATTAAGTTTCCACATAATGAAAATGGCAGATGCTTGCTGTTTGGTGGGAGTGATTAGGAATTAAAGCAACTGAGAAAAGCAATGAGGAATCAAACATAATATGAGGTATAAAAGCATTATATGACATCTATTATTAATCCATTGTTTTTCTAATACTGCACTTATAAACCTGAGTACTGACATTAAAGCTAAACTAATAAAAATGAGCAGAGTAATTTCTTTTATAAGAAATGCAGTTTGGGAGATAATTTTTAATAAAAGAAGCTTTTCTAAAATTCTAAAAATGATATAATACCATCTTTACAAAGTTATTTCAATTTTCTGGTTTTTAAGAATCCTTGGGGTACTGTTTTTAAAATACTATGTCTGTTCTTTTTGTACTCTTCCATTAGTTAAAAGGGACGTATTCTCAAATGCAGGAAAAACAAAATAAAGCACTATCATTTTTACTCAATGATGCAGTTTAGACCTAAATTTTTTTGCAAAAATATACCTAATTTGATTATTTTGTGAGTAGAAAGCTATAATTTATCTGCTCACATTATAAAAATATTCTTACCACTGAAATGATAGAATTTGTATTGCTAAATACTAAGAAGACAAGTTTTAATTTATTCTCCTTTTTAATGTTGAAAATCTTGACTGATGATACATTTTCTAAAACTTCTGCCTTAGTCACATTTGTCCAGAATATTGCAACATATGGCCACATAAGGCATGAATTGCCATTGCGACTTATTACTTGCCTAAGAAAGAGGAACATACATATTGTTAACATTATGTATACTTGTGGAGTAAGTCAAGTTCATTTGTTATCATTTAAGTTATTCCTGCTCCATATTTTTAGTGTCAAAAGGCTAAAAACCATTCTTCATTGTAAAGCAAAGGACATCATTTCTTTGCGGCTGACTCTAGAGGTAGAGTGGAGCCAGATTCAGAGAAACAGTCTTGCTTCCACCCAACTCCATTCCCATATATGCCCCTCTGAGGTATTGAGGGCGATCCTGGGCTCCTCATTACCTATACACAGAGAATATTCCTCAGCAGGATTAGTGATGAAAGGCTTAAAACCTAAATTCCCAGGACATTCCATAAAAATGAATTTCACTCAAAATGCTATTAACAAGCTAGTAGTCATTTTCTGCAGCCTTAAGCTCACCAGCAACCAGGGAAATTAATATGGGTAGAGGGGATCCACTAAAGGGCTCCTCAGGGAATGGAGGAGCAATGGGAATATGGAAGTGGAAGATTATGAATGGAACACAATCACAGAAATAATGATAATCATAAGAATGAGAGCTGACACGTAGTGCTTAATTTGTGCCAGTTGTATATAGTTTTATATGCTTTTCATAAATTATTTCATCCTCCCAACAATTCCTTTAGGCATAAAGTAGATTTATTCCCATTGTACAGGTGAAAAACCGAGACAGAGACGAAATGTCCAAGGGCCAAGGATTTAGCTCAGTGGTTCCACTGCCTGGCTTGCAAGCACAAGGGCCCAAGTTTGATCCCCGGTACCAAAAAAAAAAAAAAAAAAAAAAAAAAAAA
>NW_022900916.1:50436295-50444406 GCF_012274545.1 Fukomys damarensis | reverse complement strand
AAAAAAAAAAAAAAAAAAAACAAAGAAATGTCCAAAGTTCCTGGATTGTATAACCCTTTCAGTGGAGGCCTATAGAGACAAAAGGTCCTAGTTTTGGGGAATAAGATTTATTAAAAAAAGCTTTTATTTTTCTATGTGCATATATGAGGATCAATTTCTGTTGTTTGATAATGCTAATCATCAAATAATGTATGATTTCCAAGATTAGTGATATAGTAATAACAGCTGAGAAGACACTATATGAGAGGTGTTGTTTTTAAAGTGCATTTCATATATCACATAATTTGGTTTCTCTGACAATTTAAACTAGTAATATCATTACCCTCTTTTTAACATAGAAAAAAACAGAGAAGACGAAAGTTGAATATCTTATTCAAGGCCATGAAGAAAGTAGAGGATCCAGGATCCAAACCCAAACGTCCCAGCCCTAGAAATGTGGCCCTGTATTTCCATGCTCCAGATTATATACACTGAACACTGAGGTAAGAAGAGAAAAACCAATTCTTGTTTGCATAACAACAATAGTAGTTATCATTTATTATTCTTTACTGAAAAGGACAAATATACACTACAGACTAATTTTCCCTTAATATTTACTTGATCAACAATATAAAGCTGCATTTTTGAAAACTCAGTCTTTATAGCTTGAAATACTTGCGTTGTTCCTACATGCTATCAACAAATATTTCAGAATTTGTGAAATTGCTTCAGTAATAATGACTTTTTTTGATATTTGAAAGTGACTTGGATCAGTCCTATGCATATACAATAGCTGTGTACTGATTTCTTCTTGATGTCAATAAGAGCAATTACTGATAATTACATTTTCTTTCTTACAGCAATTTTTGATCACCCTGCTCTGCATTATTAGTACTTGAATTCATGAATTATGTTATAAAGAGTAAGAGCTATACCTCATAAAACAATATTTTCCCTCTAGTATTTTTTTATAAAGTGGATTCTACACAGTTTGAAATTTATATGTCTTTGTGTTTCATTCATTTGGGAATGACTAGTTAGTTAAACCAGGGACCACAGGATAAAATGTCCTAGGTTGAATTGTTCTATCATTATTTAACATCCAGTACGGTTCTCGAATATAACTACAGCACACATACAATTACATGCAATTCTTATTGAATTGGCTTTAGATGGGATTCAAACATCAGACATTTTTTCAAAGTCTCAATGGTACTTTGACATGCAGTTAAGCTGACAGGCTGCAGAGTTAGACGATCAGAAAAGCACATAAAGTTGACAGTTGACTTCCTAAATATTACAATATCCATTGGTTGAAATATGCAGTCATTTCAGGTTAGCAATGTCCGTGTCAGTTACTAATTCAAGTGTTAGCTAGTGTGCTCTGTTTGTTGAGATTCACACCAGAGCAGCTCAAAACCAAGCATGTGTGCAATGGTATGTACGTGTCCCCAAAGTTCTTCGGGAACTGTCAGGGCCAGAGTAAGTAACATTTCCACACCAACCAATGACTCTCAATTTCTACTCTTTTTCTAATATTTTCATCTATTGTGTTGGGATCTTTATTTACTATCTCCCATATGCATACCAGATCTTTCTGTTCGATTGATATGTATCATTATCACTCATACTAGCCACTGGATTTGCAGTGTTGACTTAACCGGAAATGTAGGATGGTAGAAGGAGAATCACAACATAATGAGGAAGATAGCTCGGAATTGAAAAAGTTAGTTGCAATCTGCAAAAGTGTTAAAAACTATTTCCTTCCTAAATACAAGCCTCTGGGCCTCTCGTTGCTTGTCCCTAATTCTGTGCACCCTGGTCATTTTGAAATATATTCCCGTACATGGACCAAATAACTTCATCGTACTAATGTTGCTCTGTTTCTCCTATTGCATACTAAAAATATATTTAAAAGTCTCTAAAAATCCACCTCTTCTTCTCTGGCTTTCACCATTTCTTCTCTTCAATGTGTCTACAAAAAGAAAAGAATAGTATAGAAATAAAACTACCCATTCTGGCCCTCTCAGCACTAAATTCTGATACTATTTTTCCTCTTCTCCTTTGTCAGAGTCAACCTATGGATTCATCCCCATTATCTATGAGTGGACAGCATCCTCATAATTAACTTATGTTGAAACACTCCTTTGCTTTTGTCTACCTGATTTGTTCTAGAAATATAGTGATAAATAACATCTACTAATTATTATGTTCTATTTTTTATATTTATAATTGCCTTAAATTATATTTGTTATATAAGCGTTTTTGAGTTTTATAAGACTTTATGGCACCTTTTATGAATTATAAAACATTTTGTTTCTTTTGATGATATGGATCTTGAATTCCTTGTCTGATATATATTGACCTCTTCCATTTTATTTTGTTTTTCTGCATCTTACTATCTTTAATATTTCGTTCAGTTATACAAATTTTTTGTTTTATTTAAAATGCTTCTAAATAATGTTAAGAATTTCTTATTCTTTAACTTTGAGTGTTTTATACTCATGCTTTACAGTATAACTTTTTCATGTAAAGAGACATTTATTTCCACATCTTTTTTTAAAATTAATTTTATTGATACATTGAGGTATACAATATAAAGACATTCATCATTAGAAATATGTACCTTCATGTAATCTATCTTGGTTCTTATTTTCTCCTCATTCTCCTGCCCTCCCTTCATAATAGCTGAGTATGTTTTTGTTTTTCCCTTTTACCTCATCTAGTGTGTATTTTGGAGTTTATTTTCATTAATATATGTAAATAATCTTGTTTTACTCAACTTTGAACTTCCCCATATGCAAAGTGGGAAATGTATAGGCATTAACTTCTACACTCGGGAAAGTAGATCTTTACCAGTATAAGCAGAGATTTTAAATCGCGATTATGTTTTTAATTATCATGATAGGCAGTATCTACTTTATGTGTCATTTCCTGTGTTTGATGTTGCTTCTACTTAGAAATAATTATGCAGACAATCTACACTTTTAATCATTAATGCTCACTGATCTTGTGCTCTCAATATTCTCATTTTTAGATTTGCTTATTCTTCTACTTCATCTTTTATCTTTGTGTACTGAAGCCTAATTAAAATTGATTGTAATAGCCTTTCATTCCTTGACTACCTTAGAATATATTTTTGTTTCTAAGGTCATAAAAAGAATTTTCTAGGTCATAATATAAAAGTACACTCTATACCATTTAAATTGTTCAATTATTAGGAAAAATTGAATTGACAATTTTTCATATTTCATAATTCTACATCTCATATATTTATGTCTTTCACGATTTTACTTAATAAACAAAGGTCTGATTTTTTCTCACAATCTATGGCATCAGTTTGAAAATAACTATTTGTAAAGAAATTAAAAGGCTGTATTTAAAATTTATATACATATATCTTACATAAGCAAATATGCTTTAACTTTTCTAAGATTAATTTTGATTTTGAATACTTTTGTGCAATGTTTTACATATCCAAAATCATTGCAGTTCTGACCCAAGATTACAGTTAAAATTACCATGAAGGTTGTCATACTGTTTAAAAACAGAAGCATCTTTTCTCATAGTATTGGAAAGTCCAACATCACTGTCTGCTTGAATTGGTTTCTGCTAAGTACTCTCCACTACCTTGCAAATGGTCCCGGTCATCTTCCACCTACGCTCTCAAATGTCCTTTCCCTGGGATGGATAGGGTGTGTTTGTGTGTGTGTGTGCGTGTGTGTGTGTGTGTGTGTGTGTGTGTGTGTGTGTGTGTGTGTGTGTGTGTGAAGAGACATATCTCTCTCTTTTCCTTTCCTTATAAAGCCATCAATCCTGTTGGATTAAGACCTCATTCATATGACTTCATTTAAACGTAATTACCTCCTAATCCTTTGTCTCCAAACATAGTTATACTGGAATTAGGATTTACATCTGAAGTTTGGAGAAACAAAATTCAATTCTTAGCGTATACTCTATCGAATCTGGTGAAAATCCTTTTAAAATTGTGATACTCTTCTCTTACAAGGAATGATCCTACCTTGAGTCTAACTCAGTCTTTGAGGGAAGTTATCTCTTGTCATGCTGGCTTTAAATAAACAAACAAAAAAAAGTAGATAAGTTGTTTCACATATTGACAAATTAGTTGCTTTTTAAAAATATATGTCAAGGAAATTTAATGTTGATATGAAAATGGCTATAATTATTAATAGCTTTCCTTAATCAGATTTAAAGAAATAATTTTAGGTTTGATTTTTTTAAAGAATAAAATTCATTGTGACAGTTGTTGAAGAATATAGAATATCTTGAAAGCTTGCATAGATTTGAAAGAGTTATATATTCTATTGACAGATTTCCCTCAATTCACACATGATCAATGAAAAGTGGAGGAGTGATTGGATAAGAGAAACACAGACAATAATCTCTATAATCTGGTGGGTTGGATAACACTTCTCGTTTTCATTGTTCTACTTATGCTTCATGTTATAAAAGTTAATGTTTCAAAAATCATTTTAAGGGCCGGGGATTTAGCTCAGCGGTTCGGTGGCCTGCCTTGCAAGCACAAGGACCCAAGTTCAATCCCTGGTACCAAAAAAAAAAAAAATCATTTTAAAAATCATAAAAAGCATTCATACTAGTTCATCATCCATCTAACCTGAAATACAAAAACACAATGCTTTAGTAATGCCAAGGTATATTTTAGAAAGTTTTATTGTGAATCCAACTCTTTCCTAAATGTTGTTGCCTTTTAGTTATGTAACAAGATATATGGTGATATTACAATTATAAGGCTATTCTTTCCTTAGTCTGTAGGTCATAGGATTTTAACCATAATTGCCCACTTAAATAAAAATTTACATACTGCACAGCCAACCATCCTGTAACAAATAACCATTAACAACTTCCAAGAATCTTAAGTATTTCTGTGTTTTTTGTTTATTTTGTTGACAGTTTTCATTTCTAATTCTATTACACGATCAGTAAATTTCCCACCAATTAAAAGGGGAAAAACCTAAAACGTGAGAGGGATTAACAGTGATGTTCTTATGCTGCTGGGCTTCCTTTAAAAATTCTTTCCTACCTAAATTATAAAGTCAAAATTGAAAAGTCTAGCTGGTATTCTTTATGATTGATATGATGGGCAAAACAATTGCCACTATCATCAATCTTCCATACTTCTATGAACCTTATTAGTAGGAAAAATAAAGTGAATTTTCCCTCTAGTTTCCCCATGAGTAAAATGAGTCTCTCACTCTGAAGCTCTCCCTTTTATTCCATGTCTAAACACAATGACTTACTATAACCTTCCATACCAAGAAAGTGGCTCAAATTCATCAGGAATACAAAAAGAGCCAGCTGCATTTGATTAAGTCTCTTTCAGTGACTTGTGAGCTGGTCAATACCTTACTCCTAAAGTTTTAAGGTTACCATTATGATTTATTGAATGGGTGGGTGGGTGGATGGATGGATGGATGGATAGATGTGTGAGTGCTGGATATTTAGAATCAGCATAAGCAATTATATAGGCATACCCTCCCACACTCACACCTGACCTCTCTCATTTTTCAATCTTACACTCAACATTTCTCAGACCTAACCTCGCATTCCACCCATTTCAAAATGGATCCATTTTGTAATGATTGCAACAAGACAGATAGACAAATTCAGTTCTAACCACATGTGAGTAATCAGGCTAGGTATAAACATTTTTTTAATGCTACTCTTTAATGAGCTCCTGCCATGTGTCAAGAATTTTACATATGACATGCATCCTAAGGAGGAGCCGTGGAGAAGCTCTAAGTGTGTATTTCACGTGGAAGAATATAGGGAGGTGTGTGGAGAGATTCTGTAATTTGCTGAAATTTAAGAAACTGGTTAAGCTGCTCGCAAGAAGCCTTAGGTCCTACTAAATCACATCATCTCTTCTCTGTTGTCTCAAATCCTGTGTTTGAATTGGGGAAGTCAACAGAGGAGGATCTAGCTAAAAAAAAAACAGAAACAAAATAAAAAACTAACGAAATAATAATTGAATGACAAACTGCACACCTCAAAGACTGCCATTTCCATCTCCATTTCTGTGAATTTGAAAACTTCCTGTAACTCTGTTCCATGAACAGATCTGTATTATTACATGAAGAGTAAAGGAGAGGATATATTTCCATCCACAGGTAAATCTGCTCCTTTTGTTAATCTGTTTATTTGAGGCAGTCTGTATCTTGCTTAGTTTGTAAGTTAACATCACTAAACTCTGAATCTGGTGCTTGTACTGTGTTCATACCATTCCTCATGGCCATTTGGCCTAGATAGTGGCTCATTTTGCAGCAATACCTAGAAGGTTTGTGATGTTTTGTACATCAGACTAAGTATTTTTTGTATCTTGTCTCAATTTATTCTCTCAACAATCATGTTTTTAATTATTATTAAATGTTTATATTTAGTCATTAATATGAGAACAAACGAATTTCAAAGGAACTAAATTCAAAGTAGTTAGCAATGGAGAAAGACTAGGAACTTAATCTAGTTCATATTTAATGATCACATTCAGGGAGCTTGACCGTCTGCCACAGTTACTCAACCTCACTTCCTCTACCGCCTACGCTGTTTTTGTCACATCGATAAGAAAACAACTAATACCATAATAGTAAATGTTTTGGCTATATGTTTAATTTTTATGTTTAAATATTTACTTTAAAAAGGAAACAGCAGAAAGCTTGTACCATTTATTATGTTGCAAGTATCCTAAAACATATATGTAACGAAATTTTTTTAAATAAATGCCAATTATTTATACTTTGTTTATGGAAATATAAAATGATATAGTCACTGTTAGAAACAGGTTGACAATTTTTATTAAAACCAAAACACTCTATATACAACTCAGAGGTCTTGGACAATTAATACTTATATGTTCAGGCAAAATTATATAAAGGGATATTCATAGCATCTTTATTGATAATAGTCAAAAAGTAGAAAAGATCCAAATATCTTTCAGTGGGTGAAAGGTTAAACAAAATTGTGATATACCCATATCATATGCAATTTCAAATGTGGTTTGTCTGAACTAACGTTCCTGCTGGATCTTGATCTGCTGTGTAGCAATCTTTCTAGATGTGAGGCTTTCCAGATGTGTGGCCTAGTGGGGCAGGTGATCGGCTCATTGTGGGCACCACCATTAGTAAAGTCTGTCTTATAAGAATGAGTTAATAGAGCTCCAGGGACCAGACTGGTCAGTGTATGAGCAGGTTATTGTAAACTGAGCTTGCTCTTCTAGGTTACTCTTCCCCTCTTGCCATGTGATCCCTACCGGTTTGCATCATGTGGCACCATCTTCCATGTTGCGATGCTGCCGGGAACCCACACCAAATCCCAGCACCTTCGCTATCTGGACTTTCTATCTGCCATATTCATGACCTTCTTTACTTTCTAAGTCATCTCATCTCATTCTAGCAACATGAAGTGGACTAGATGCACACATTACATTTAGAAGTCAACAGAAACAAAATCATAGGACATTCAACAAACTGGATAAATCTCTGGAGAATTATGTTGAGTGGCAAAAATCCATCTTGAAAAGGGAGATTCCCTGTGACTCCATTTACCTGACGTTCTAGCAGTCTTGGAATTATAGAGATGGAAAGTAGATGAGGGGTTTCCAGGTATTAGAGTTAAGGGGAATGGAAGGTAGGAAATGAAAGGGGCTAGAAGTTAACAAGGGCAAGCTCAAAGGAATCCTGTGATGATGGAAAAGTTCAGCATATTGATTTTATTGGAGGCCAATCAATCTTCTGATCTGTGTAGAAAGGGAGGGGACAGGGAGAGGTAAAGAAAGGAATACAATAGACACATAATTTCCTAATACGTGGGGTGCTGGGAGGTCAGTGCTGCAGAGCTGGCAAAGACAAAAGACACTCTGAGCTAGCCATCATTTATTAGGTGCACAGAGTAATTGGAGGGAGCATCAGGTGACTTAGGTGACTCAGAGGGTGGCAGTTATTGTATATGGATGAGGGAGGTGAGGAGAGCAAGCATTCTTACAATAATAGGTGGGACAAGATAGCAGGCTAATAAGGAATTTGTCCTTCCCTGAAGTGAAGCTTCTCTCTCTCTCCCTCTCTCCCTCTCCCTCCCTCTCCCTCCCTCTCCCTCTCTCT
>NW_022900916.1:50432869-50436224 GCF_012274545.1 Fukomys damarensis | reverse complement strand
CTCTCCCTCTCTCTGTGTGTGTGTCTCTCTCTCTCTCTCTCTCTCTCTCTCTCTTGGATTCCAAAGAACCAGGATGTCTTCAGCTCATGGAATCTTGCTGTTGAGCATCACAGCATCACACGACCATTGAGCCCTTGGCTGTGAGACCAGAGGTACACTACACAGAGTTATATTTCCACAGGCAAGAAGACTAGGCTTCAAACAGCCCAAATCCTAATTTAATCACAATATTATTTTCTCCAAAAATTATGTATAATAACTCTACAGATTGTGGAGGCAGCTGCCTGGAGCTTCACATGTGATAAAACTGAGAGGAACTAAGCTGGTAAACATACCTGCAAGTGGGTGTGTGTACAACCACTGAAACCTGAAGAAGCTCTGAGGCTTGACACTTGAATGGTGTCGATATTGTACAATAGTTGTGAGAGACGGTATCACTGGGGAGCCTGGGTGCAGGTACACAGAATCTTCCTGGAATACTTAGCACAATTTCTGGTGCATTGTTATTTACTTTGAAATGAAAAGTTTAAAACTTTTGTATCAGTGTAACTTGAATCACTTTCTTTGTCACCAGCAACATGATAGTGACACTCTTCAGTGAACTGTATTATGCAGGGCCCTTTCCAGGCTCCCTTGTTTTAACACTATTTTCTAACTTATCTTCTGAATCTCCCATCAAAGGCTTCTACCACTGAAGCTCCCTTAATTTTCTCTCTCCCAGCCAGACAGCACGTGCTTTCCCTGTCTTCTCAATGTACTTGATAAACATCTCCACAGTGGCAATAACATTTGTTGTGTTTTCCATTTCAGTCCTATATCCTCTCTCAAACTTAAAAAAAAAAAGTGGGGTATTTCTTCTTAGTTACTTTTTTCTTTCACATTATCATTATTATTCTTATGCTACTACATTTTTAATGTAATCTACTTAATCTTGATGAGAATGTTGAGTATTGTCAATAGTATACAATTAATCTCAGTATAATTTTGCAAAACCCAATTATGAGTCTCCTATTCTTTGAAAGCAAGTTTCTTAAAAGTATGATTCAGCATTATTGAAAATGAAAGTTACCAACACAGAATTCTATTGCAAAAATAGTGAGCATGTGCATATACTCACATGCCTATGCCCATGCAAGTGCAGTAGAAATACTGTTAGAATAGGTAACTAAAGGGTATTATATGTTTTCTGGATATCTCTAGATATACACTTCCTTGAATTGAAGCTATTGAAGAATCATTTGATAAGGAAAATGTTACAGGATAATTCTATTATGATTTTAGGTACTGGATTTATACATACCAACAAGGAATATAAACATTATGGAACACAACATGCACTCATTCCAAAAAGAAAAAAAAAACAAAAAAACAGTGAGTGAGTTACAAACTTTGTTTTAGACAGACTTATTACTCACTCTATAAAAGGCAGCCATGTGCTCACCTATTTAGTCTAAACTTTCAACAGTTTAGGCCTCAATGGTCCTGATAAAAGTAAAGAAAAATAAGCAATAAAATGCTGCATACTGATTTTCAAATCATTCCTAGCACTTTGTGAATTGTACTCTTGAGAAGTTGTCTTGAACTTAAACTTCCCTACAGTAAAAAATGTTTCAGACTGCTAATAATATTATGTATTTTTGCCATTTTATTTTAAAACATTATTTCATAGCTTAAATTGAAATCTGGAAAATACATAAAAACTGGAAAAAATATTTTCCATCAGCTTACTATATAAAGACAATATTCACTTTTGGACTTCTGTTGTTTTTTTTTCTAAGCACAACTTTTAAAATTATTGTGACTCTAAATATACATATATATGTATACATACACACACATATTCTTGGTACATATTTTTATTTAATATAAGCATTGCCCTTAGGACATCACTTAAGTTGGGTTTTTTTTTACCTTGTTCACAGTTGAGAGTCAGTTTACATAAATTAGTTCGCAATCTCCCAGTAACCCTTATAGGAAGGTCCTGATTTATAAATATAAAAGTTGAGCTCAAAAAGGTTGTGCAACATACCCAAGCTTAATAAGCTAGAAAGCAGTTGTGGACCTGTGTTGCTTTGGTCACCCATCATCCTCTGGTAAAAACACAATACAGAAGATTTTTCTTGGAAAATCGTCTCTCCCGCCTCCCTGGTGGTCTAAGTGGGGCTAACCATGTTTCCTGCCTTCAGGTCATCGGATGGGCCCAGATGTAGGCATTCACCTGCTGGCTTCCATTTCCTCATGGTGACTGTTAGAGACAGTCACGTGACCTGGGAAAAGTCATTCCCTACCTTATTGACAAGTCTTGACTTCATTGCTTATTAACAATCCAAGTCCCTTAAAACTTGTATTTTCAGCTAGTGTCTCCAGCTCCCAACTTTCAGTGTGCCTTGAAGGATTTTGGATTTGGTCCAACCTCCCTTAAGGCCAGCCCTGAGGCCATTAATAAACACCTAATTTTAAATGAGACCTTTGAGCACTACTTAAATCTGGACTAAACCTTTCTGTAGATAGTGTTAGTGCCTCTTTTGCTAGGAGGAGTTGATCAATATGGCCAAAGATAACAGAACACAGAAAAACAATTGGCAAACCTCAGTAAAGTATAAACTGGATTTGCACTGGAATTAAGACCACACGTGTATGTTCAAGAGGAATAGTGAAAGTTGTCATAGATTCTCTAATGAGGAAGGCATTACTAATGAATTTAGGAGCACCACTGATATAAGGATATAACGATGTAATGTGATTACATATATACTGTACTTCAGCCTCATATTGTGCTAATTGCAAGGTTTAGTTTCAGTGATTTTTGTCAAATTTAAACAATATTTTGAAAGGACCAAGTTCTCAAAGTGTTTCTGACATAGAAAGAAACAGATCTGGCCAGAGTAGACTTGTGATTATCTAACAGGATTCTGGCAACAGTTTCACAAAAACAAGAGATGGCACTATTCAGCCTGAAAAGGAAAAAAAAATAGTGTTACTAAAGTTGCAAGATATAATCTTTTTCAAAATCATAACCCCCTTTTTTTGGAGCTGAAGAATAAACAGAGGACAGAAAGAGCGAACTCTGGGGTGCAGCAGTTACTTAGAAGTTTCTGGGATGAACCACAACTTGAGTGTGTACATATTTTCAATAACGGACAAGTCATCTAATAAGATTTTTGATTGGCTTCTTGGGATTCTATGTTGAATTTTTTTCTCGTGCTGGTTTGAATGTTTGTTGAAAGTTGTGGTGCTTCATATTCAAATAATGTAATATTTTAAGTAAATGGTATATTGCTCTTTACAGAGAGAGCATGAAACTGTGCTTTTAGACATAACAATACAAATTTATAAGAAATAAGAGATAACTGGA
>NW_022900916.1:50377869-50427869 GCF_012274545.1 Fukomys damarensis | reverse complement strand
TGTCTTGTCTAAGTAGTATTGCTCATGAAAATGAGACTTCCATTTCACTGCTCAAAATATTCCATTGTCAAAGGGTTAATTTTTAAATTATATAATCTAATGAAAATGCAAATCCTGTCTAATAGTACTGGTACCACAAGACAACTAAATTCAATGAACTATTAGAAGAAATTGTATTTTCCTTGATGAAGTTCCTTTTATTTTTATTTATAATTCTTGCTTTTCTCTTTGTGATCTGCGGAATTCTTTAAATTGTTATAGATTTGTGGTTCAGAGTTTATTCCAAGGACTGTGAAAGTTTAAGGTAATTTCTTACCTTCTTTCAGTTATTGAAGAGGAAATGGATTTGAAAAGCTTCATCTTTTCAATAATGACATTACTTTCCTTTTATCATTATGGTGAAAAATATAGCGAACCATTGTCTATTAAAAACACACAACAATTTAATCTTTTTATTAGTCACATAATTACATTCACATCTTTTGTTATCAGAAATTGGGCAAGTTTTTCTCTCCGTATTCTTATCTGATGAGATTCTTAAACAAGTATCGTATATTTTCAATTAGACTCCCGAAAACTCCCTCTAAACTTTCAAGTCATAAAAATTTAGTGTGTTAAAAAAAAAAAGCAGTTTGGGAAGGGGTTAAGAAGGACAGGACAGGATGAACAAAAGAAGTAAGATTTGTTATGTGCATGTACCAACTCTCCACAATGAATGTAATCAATCATATAGCACTGCAAGAATGTGCTAAAAAAAATTAAAAATTTTTAAATGGAAATACATTTTCACAGCTTGCATTGTGTGTGTGTGTTTGTGCATGTGTGTATTTGCCTGTTTTTGTCTACACTGTGAAGATTCTTAGATCTAGTAAATAACATTTCCATTGTGTATGATAAAATGTCTAGGATTGCAAAGTTTTATCTTTATTTTAGATTTCAAGAGGGGTGCATCTGAAGTATATAGTCACCAGTTTTGTAAATGCTCTAATTTCATCCCTCCTGCACTGGGCTATATTGGTGTCTAGGAAAGACCTTGGACCACTAAGCAGATGATTTTAGTCTTCCTGGCCAAAGAAGCCATAATAAAAACCTTTCACTTTCTTGTCTTTTATTTTACTTCTTGCTCGATTTCACTTTCTTCTTCTTCATCCCAAAATACAAGAAGAGCTTTAGTCATTTGGGAAGTGTTAAGAGGTATGATAGCTGTAGCCACATGTTATCAGTGTAGTGCAGTCAGTCCTACATCTGTACATTTTTGGTAGCGTTGGCTACCACAGCACATTATAATTAAATGTGTACATACAAAGTTGACTCACCAGTTAAGGCTATAACTGTTTCATTCTCATACCTCTATTTCCTAGCAATTTTTAAAAAATAATTGGCAGGCTATTAATAAAGGTTGACTGAACAAATTAGAAGCAGACCTTGAAGTCCCAAAGTTAACCTAGAAGTTTTTACTAGAACTGTAACCTTAGCATTATGGGCCTGGGGAAGACATGTTGTCCTTGTGCCATCATCGGAATGGTGCTAGAGGTGAAGTTTATTTCACTAATCACATCCTCTGAAATGTTCTGTATTCTTGGACCACAACAAAGGAATCCTCCTAGAAGAGAGGTCTAGTCTTTACTTCTTTCCACCAGATTATCTCTTGAATGGATTTGTTAGCCAGACTGTGCCCACTGAATATTGTGCATGTATTTTATTGGCAAAAATGTTTCCAATCAATTATTGGATTAAAGCTTGCTAAGCACCTATTTCCCCCCTTACTTTCCAGTTGCAGTCCATCACCAGTTTAGCTACAAAATACTCTAGTTCTAGAATGCCTGGCACCATATTTTAGATCTATCTCTGATGCAGTATGATCTCAGGGAAATAACCTCCCTTCTCTATTCTTCATACCCTACTCCAGGGCTTCTGATAATTAATTCAGTTATAATACATGAGGTACTTAAGACAGAACCTAAAACAGCAACATCCAAGTGTGATTTAGTTGGTTATCTAAATTTATTGGTTTCTGGTTAATTCTTGTAAGTCTTTGTATTCTGTCCCTCCCACTTTACTTCCTGCCCCTGGACTCTTTGTTTCTAAAGCTGCTGGCTCTAAATCACCCTTCAAAAACTACTCTGTGAATGCAGTGATCTCTTGTTTTACCCATTTAGAAAGCAGTACTGAACATCTCTCTTACTTAAATCTTTTCCCTGACTTCTCATCCAAACTCTGGAAATCACTGTTCCTGTAACATTTTGTACATGTTCCTGTTAATCATCTTGAACTCAGCTTTCCACTCTGCCCAAACCTTGAGCCACAGCCAATCAGCTACTTAATAATTTCCAATGTTCAGCATACCTGATCTTGTCTCTATAACTGTGTTCCCTGTTCGTGAGAACATGTACCAGTGGTGACTTCACACTTCGATACAATCAGAGACTTTCCACGAAACTTCATTAGATTTCTTCCACCCTGGCTCCCTTGCCTTGACCATAGAAGCATCCATCAGACTATGTATAATTTTTAGTTTATACAACTTTCTAAAATGAAGTTCTTGGAAGCAAGGTCACTACATAGTACCTTTCATTATATTTTAAGTCCCTAAATGTATGGTTGAAAGTGAGAGAAATGATTATTGAGTGGGTAAAATTACGCCTGCCTGGCTTTCCTGTCAGCTTAATTACACCATTATTGCAAGCTAATCCAGTGTTTGCTTTAGTTAAGGTAAAGATTTAAATCCTACAAAGCAAAATCTCACAGAACCCAAAATTGTATGCTATCAGGCTTGTCCAGAATAATTCCTAAGAGGAGGCATACTCTATAACATAGTGATACCCAAAGTCCAGTCCCTGGGCCAGAAAGATGAGAATTGTTTTACAAATGAAAATGTTATGTCCCTCCCCAGACATTCTGCCTCAGAAATTTTAAGAGTGGGACCCAGAAATCTGTGTTGCCATTAGCCTTCAGAGTGATTCAGACACATTTCAACTTTGAGTATGTGGAGAAGCCTCCAAAGCCAGACTTCCTGGGCTGAATCTTCAGCTCCAACCATCATTAGACGGGTAAAACGTTTCTTAATCTCTGTTTTGGCTCTTTTGTTTACAAAATGAGAATGATAAAAACTAGGGTTGCTGTGATCAATAAATGAGTTAATGCAAAGAAAGTACTCACCACGGGGCATAATCAGTACTACATTAAGTAGTAGCTCTTACCACTTATAAAATCACTATCCTCAAAATGTTGTGTCTATGGGATTTTCTTCAGATTTCTTAATTCTTATGATTTCATACCCAGACTATATTTTCAGACTAGTCTATACAACTATTGATAAGTTTGGTGAGAAAATGAGACTGCTAGTTCCTGGGAGGTCACTTTTACCTACTCACACCAGTCCATAATCATATGTGAGATTTTATAAGTCAAAGAAAGGAAAATTTATGTTCTACCTTAACTAGTTGGCACATGGCCTCACAAATGTCACTGTTGCTTTTTGTAATTTATCCTCATAATTTACTAACTTTTTGTCATTAGTGATTATTTTCCTGATAACTGACTGCTTATCAAAATCAATACATTTAAATGGAAGGAAAGCATTTCTGAAAGAAAATTTATTCATTCTTTTTTTTTTTTTTTTTTTTTTTTTTTTAATTAAAAGGGAAAAACATTTCTAAAAAAAAATTTTTTTTTTTTTTTTTTTTTTTTTTTTTTTTTTTTTGGTACCAGGGATCAAACTCGGGTCCTTGCGCTTTCAAGGCAGGCAGTGGCACCACTGAGCTAAATCCCTGGCTCTGAAAGAAAATTTAAAAATACACAGTCATCTATGAAAATGTTTATGCTAGGAAACATTTGGTATGGACAGGCAATTTCAAAATAACAGTTTTCTAGGAAACAGGATGCTCCGCTATTCTGTCTGCAGTGACTTAGATTCCATCCATCTTCTCTCAGCTTCTAAATAATTAGCAGATTTTCAATCTTTGGATTCATAAAGAAGTAGCTTTACAGTGACAAAGTGATAAAGTGTATAGCTACAAACTTTTATGGAGAGTAGTTAGAAGTATTTTTTCCTTCATTAGTAGTTCTAAAATTGCAGTCACACCTTCTACCTGTATATACTATTGTCAGAGATAGGGCCCCTATTTTACTTTACATTTTCTGGAGTAGAAGGAAAATTACATACCTGACACAAACACACATGAATTTACATAAGATCTGTAAGTTGCCTTAAATGTGTATACATACCAGCAACTGAACTAAGAACACCAACCTTCCCAGAAAGGTATAAATAAAACAAGACTTCTCTAGGAATAAAATCATTCCAATCATCTGACAAGTTACCCTCTAATAGCAATATCAAACTTTGTATCAGAAAAACTCATGTAAAGTACTTCTCAATTTTCTTAGAAATCTTTATTATTGTTTATCACAAAAGCATTCATTTCATTGACTTTTTAGCACACTGCAAGATTTGGCAATGAGAGAGTGAATGAGGAATTGTACTTCAACTCTGGTTTTTAAATTATTTTGAATGCATTTTAAGTAGACATACATGAAAATGAAAACCTTAAAACAGGTAAATAACCTTATTACTAATATTGTAAGGAAAAGGGAAAGGCTACAGTGAAAACATTCTTTGAATGGCAAGTTTAATTTTAGGCATCCCCATTTAAGCGAGAAAATTAAAGAAAATTTCAAAAATTGAAAATAATTAAGAGAAAAGATGACAATATTTAATAAAGAAACCTTGCAGGATCTCACTTGATAGAACATAGTGAAGTAGCACTTAAAGGTAGGGATGATAATTTGTTGATATTTCAGGAATGTGAACAATGAAAAGGAATATGATTTTCTAAAAATATTGGTACAGTGGGAATAATTAGGGTACTAAGAAGAATTTTGAGAAGGGAAATGAAATGAACCCAAAAGGAAATTTGGATTATAATATGAATCCATAGTTTAGATCTATGACACTGAAATAATCTGTTTCAGTAGTTGACTAATTCACTTGTCAAATGATTTTTATGCCTACAAATATAGCGCCAGAATATAACAGAATTTTAAAGAAATGTAACAAGGAAAATTAGGCCCAACATCTGGCATCCTAAAATCCACATTTGGTGAGCATGGAAACAAAATTTAAAAACCTTGTTTATAAATACGAGGTCACTATTTCAGAACTCTTAACACTTGTCTCAGAATATTCTTATCAATCAATCCACCCATGTAAAATAACAGTGTCCTCTGCCTAGTTAGCGCATTTCTATTGTTAACAGAAGGAATATTGGGAATTCATTCATTCAGGAAACTTTTTGGTATATCTCCCGAGAGATATATCCAACTTTATAAAAGATGTTGGTATAGAAATCTCATCTACAGGCTCTCATTTCAGAGACAATGTAAATTAACATTAATGAAAACTGAATGGAGATTCTAAAATTTGGATTCTGAGACTGGCTTGCTCACTCTTTGCCTGGACAGACTGAAGTAAGCTATTTCACCTAAGGCTTTCTGATCTTCCATATATGTATGTGGTAGGAATAATGATACCTGGTTAGCCTATCTCAGAATATGAACTAGTTGAATATAATGATGTTGACCAAAATGAGGAAGAAGATAAAGCTGCAAATAACTAACATATACTAAGCTTAGTTTTCGCTAATGACCCTCACTTTCATAAAAATATCAAGCAAATAAGTATTATTATTTATTCAAGTACTTTGATTCTCTGATAGAGAAGTAAGATTACTCTGGATTTGGATTAGGATAAAACTTTATTATACAAAGTACATGAAAAAAGTAATATCATAGCATTAAGTTCTACAATTTTGGTAATTAAAATATATTATGAGTTGAATGAGCATTTAAGTTTTTTAAATGTCTCTTTTGTGTTATTTCTCTCTACATAATTCCTTACTCCAAAATAATATTTCATTGTATCTAAAGAATGTGAGGATCACAAATTTCGTATGCCTCAGGTGAGCAATTATTTTCTACTGGTATCACCTGAGATCACTGGGTAGTATTCTGCTAATGGCTAGTCTGGTGGAGAAGCCCCGTTCTGCTTTACTTACTTCCCTAGGCCCTTGACAAAGATATCTGTGGAGCTGAATTCAAGCTGCTTTCCATTTCGGGGCAGTGCCACTGCCTCTTCATGTAGTTTCTGCATCACAAATTTCTCGCCTGTATTGGATTTCTTACAGCTGAGTGCTGGAGACAAGCAAGGCAGAACTGGCGGTGCTTTCCATCGTGAGTCCTGGAAACGGTGTAGCATCTCTTACTTCATATTGTATTGTTTGAAACACTTATGGGACAGCCTACATTCAAAGAACAGGGGGGAAAAAACCAACATCTCTTGATAGGAGGCAGGCCAAAAAAAGTCACAATGTATTTTTAGAGAAAACTAAAATATGTATGGAGCTAAAATCTTGACTTATTTTTGTTCAGTTAAATTAAGAGTATCACTTAGTTTTAGTTACAAATAACTATCCAATCAATTAGGATATAGTACCCTATGAGCCATATATGCCTATATATACATATAAATCTATACATAATTATCTAGATCTGGATATATCTAAATAAACATATATATATATATGTTCACTAGTAAGAAATAGATTATTTGAAATAGGATATCAATTAGCAATAACATGTTTAATATATTAATGAGCTATTTTGCTTCTTATTCAAGTGTGAATGAATTTTCTCACAATAATTTAACAAATGTTCTTTAATGAAAGCTTTATACAATGGATCTTAATCACTAGATCATTAACTAACATTATTTAGAAATGTATGCCAAGAAAAGCATTATGACTGATTTTTAATTCTTTTGGAAATAAACCCAGCAGAGGGATGGCTGGGTCAAATGGAACCTCTAATCCTAGCTCTTTGAGATATTTTTATTAAGAACATTTTGGAAAAAATTCACTTAAAAGAGGAGTCGGCATTTTTGTATATAGTCAACTTTTAATCACTGAGTGTTAATTCACCTAGAATTCTATATTATCTGGCATTTTCACATGTCTACAATTCAACCTTTAATTTACACTGATTGACCTAACCCAAGACATTCAATATAGTAAAATAACACCTGTCTTTAATGGAAGATCAATAATGTACTGTATTAACAGTAAATTTATATTTTCTTATTACTTTTCAAAAAATCTGTAAAGCACTCATGAAAGGGAGAGATAGAGAGGAAAGAGTCAGTCCACCAAAAATAAGTATACACACTTCAGTCATTCACCGTACTACAAATGTCTGCGGGCTACGGCCACCACTTAAAGCACCTGTTGTAATTGTAGAGGCCAAAGGTAACTTGTATTAATCTCACAATGTCTCAATAAATTTAGTATTCAAGAATTTACACGAGTTTTTGTTTTCCTGATACATTTTTGGTGGATATATCTAGATAGATATAGATATATCCACCAAAATATGTATACATATATGTACATACAAGATATTTATTTGGAGGGTTCAGGCCATAAATTGAGTCTCTTGCTGTCCTTTCTTTTAATTTTTTATATTCTCTTTATATAATATTAGCTATATAAATTTTATTCTAAATATAAAATGTATTTTATATTAGTGGGAAAATATCTCTTAAGCTTTAGTAGTGATCATTGTCCAAATTTCACATGTGAACTCCTTCTCTACTACATAGTTGAGGGGGTGAGTATTGAGTAATTTGAATGGTTAAAATAAAAATAGCTCTTAAGAACTATGTACTGTACTTATAAACTCATTTGTGTGTATAGACATTCAGCACACTATTTGCAGGTATTAGCTCAAAAAGTGAGAATACAAAGCATAATAAAACATAGTCCTTGTTCTCAAGAGTAGAGAAGCAGCAGCAAGAGAGTAAAAGGCATTTTTAAGCCCATATCTTGACCCTAGTTTGTACAAAGAAACAAATGCAAGAAAGAAAGTGATTCAGGGCCACTATACATTTCTGGAAATGAGCAAATACCCGAGTGCTGGAGGTGTGGAAAAGTAAAAACAATATTATAAAGATTGTTTTTAAATGAACCTAAGGAGGTTGACTTTTTCTGCAGATGATGAAAAAGATGAATGAATAAGATAGCAATGAGATATGATTTGTAACTTAGGAATATTTCCTTGGAGAAATTCAGAACAGGAGACAGTAAATCTATCATCTGTCTCTTATTGCATATAAAACTTTTGGGGGGGTTATTAGGGATTGAACTCAGGGCCTTGTGCTTGCAAAGCAGGCAGTGGAACCACTGAGCTAAATCCCCATCCTAAAACTTTTTTAGAATATTGCTATGTTCATCCTTTTATATAGTATCCATGGATGCGTTCTAGCAGGAACAAAGAGTTGAGTAACAGACTACATAGCTGTTAAGCCTCAAATGTTTTCTACAGATACTTTATGGAAAACATTTGCTGAACACTGATTGATTGTGTATTGGTTGGGAGGGTTTGAAATTGGAAATGAAGAAAACGAATTGAGCAATAGTGATGACTTCTATTATATTTCTGGCAGCGGGGATACAGAAAAAAAGAAGACAACCCAAGTATGTTTATATAATAGAGAAGAAAACTCTGGTTGATTGAGAAATAAAGAAAAGTTTAAATTGACTCCCAGGTTCTTGGCTTGTGTCTTTGGGTAGGCTGTAGTAAAAGTGGAGGGAAATGATAAATGCATTATGTATGTTGATTTGGGAGTACATTCAGGTGTAAATATCTACTAGGCTCAGATTTTAGGAGAAAGATTTAGCATATTTGATAGCAGATGAAAGTAGGCTTTGTTAAGATCCTTTGTAATGAGTGTTAAGTATGGAAAGATATGATGAGAGAAGATCAAAGATAGAGCACTGGGACCTACCAGCAGGACAAATGGATGAAGGGAAAACAGCTGGTGAAAAGAAGCTGAAGATAGGACTACAGTGATTCTTTTAATAATCATGCTGCATAAAAAGAATTTATTTCATTTTAGTTGTGCATTCCTTTATTGACAATGATTTCATATTTTAACATGTAACAACATAGCACACACACCCATGTTTATATATAGAATTGAATTAAACAATATGATATGTGATCTCTTTTGATCACTTTTGAAAGTTGGACAGATAGCTGCTATGAATGTAATGCAAAAGCCTAAACATTTTCAAGCATATTGCCCATGAATGGATTTTTCTAGAATATCCTTTTAATGGTGATATTTGAGAAGTGAACTAATAATTGTGATATACAAGGCATACTTATTTCCTGAAAACTTAAACTGAAGTTATATTCATGTTACTAAAAAATCCATGTGATTAAAAAGACATGTTTCAATGATTCTTTTTTTATTGTAGAATCCAATGTTTTTCACTAATTTATCCACTTTAGTTGAAACTAATGATAAATAACATTTTTATCAGAGAAGCCTAACATTTAGAATATCTTTCATATTTGAATTTGTTATAAAATATGTCCCTTTATTTCAAACCAAACATTACTTCAGAACTTCAAAACCTCAATTTTTAAAACATTTAATAGTTATCCAAGCCAGGGATTTAGCTCAGTGGTTCCACTGCCAACCTTGCAAGCACAAGGTCCTGAGTTCAATCGCTGGTACCAAAAGTAATAATAATAATATAATCATCATCATCATCATCATCCTATATTTTATTGTAATATGAAAAAAATCATCTATGTAATCATACTAATAGTGAAGATTTTTGAAAAATTAAAGAACATTTAGTTGGGAAATATAAATAATTTTCCTTAACCAGTAATATAGTTATAAAATCAAGCTTACCATAGCCTTTTCCTCTAACACTAAGAGAATTTCAGAGAAATCAATATAAGATTTTGAGGATTTGAAACCATTATTTAGACACATTGTAATGTCTGTATGTTGCTACATAAAGTGCAACTATGATTGTTATTTGAGAAAGGTTCTTATTCCACAAATGAAAAATAGGATAGAATTTATAGAAATTTGTAGTGGCTTAATAGCTTTTCTATTTCTTACACATGCACCATAAGTGAATCTATGACCATAGCACGTTTTGCAGAAAGTACCTTCGCTATATACAGAGTTTGTCACTCATTCTTTTACCAACTCCCTTCACTGACTCTGTTATAGATGAGGACTACTCCAGTTTGAGACTATGCTGTCAAATAAATTACCTTTATAAACTGAGGTAAAAACGTTTATATAAAGGACAGAATATTGAAATTTTGTTTTCAGAGACAAGATTTTCTACAGTTATTTCATTTTCCACGTTTCAGAAGTCTTGCACTAAATGAAAACCCTCAGTCAGTAGCTCCTGCAATTGCCTGTTTCTGGTGTTAATTATCTTTTGTTTGCCCTTGATAATCCTGAGGTTGGTATGTAGATGATATGAAGACTGCGGAATCATCTCAAAGTGTAAAAAACAATGGCATTGTCAATTCTGCATCACAACACTTTATAAATTATGAATGTTATCCACATTAAGGAGAGTGGTAGACTTTTAAAATTACTTCCATGAATAGATTAAATTACAAGTATTATTACATTTCATTTTATTAAGTGCATCTTAGTTGTTATTAGAGCAAATGAACATGTTCTCTCAATTACATAATAACATTCGAACTAAAAATTATGCATCAACACTCCCAGATACATAATGGAGCATTGTATATTAATCACTCTAAACAACATTTTTGAGTTTATATAAAGGCAATTATTACCTATTGAACAATAACATTATATTGGTTTATTAAAATTCAGTTTAAGAGCGACTTAGTTTTTAAAATGTGTTAGGTATTTTTAGTTTTTTATAGAAGCATAACATATACAAATAGTTCAGTTTACTTATGTGTTCATCTTACTAGAAAGTAAGATCATGTGTGTGTGTGTGTGTGTGTGTGTGTAAAAGAGGAAGTCATTCAAATATCTGAAATTAGCTTTCTATATTCATATTTTATATAATGTGAAAACCAACAAAAATTACATTAGTAAAAATTTTAGTTACCCAATGTGACACTTGTACCTCAGTATCTTAATAATAACTACTAATATACATTCACATTAGTGTTAAAAGTTTTGCAAGTTATAAACATGGTTACATTATACCTAGATCTGTTGATGTACACTAAGTTTAAAATCTTTTTCTCTAGCTCAAATGATTCTTAAATATTAATTTTCAAAACATTTCTATGTATCATATATAATATTCTAAACTCATATTTAGTTCTGTTTGTTTTCGAATAATGAATGCTTTGATGGTTTAAAGGGATAGGTATTGCACATTACAATAAAATAATATATTAGTATTAGAAATTTAATTTTTTATCTCAAGCCCATTTTTTTAGTATTAGAATCTCATGTCCGGAAATAAAACTTTTATAAATTTATTTGTAATTAAATATATTTTGCATGAATGCATTAACAAGTACTGATATCTTTAAGTCTAGCAGAAGATACAAATAATTCATTACATTTAAAAATAATTAAAAGTTATTTTATATTGTTTTAAAATGGAGCATGAACATTAAGAATAGATTCTAACAGCTTAATTGCTATGGATTTGTGAATTTAAATTTTAAAAACAGTAAAATGAATCAGCCTTTTGCATTGGTAACTTTACTGTATCATGACCTATTTGGTTTACCAAACACATTGATTATAAAAGTGAGCATTATAATTTAAAATAAGAAAAAGCTGTTATTACTTACTGAATAACATTATTTTATTGGTTTATTAAAATTAAATTTAAGATTTCCAAACTGAATGTTTAAATATATGTCTTGTTTAACTTCTTAACAAAATCCTTTTCTTAATCATCTCTTTTCTAAATAAGGGCTGCTTTATTTATCAAATTTTCTGGTGCTGCTAGCAGAAGGAAGAAATGTGCAATATTTTACATCAAGATATATTCTGAGAACACATTGACAAAATAGGAACTACAGTAATTTTAGTGGTGTTGAAAGGGATATACATGAGTATGGCTCACTTAGCCATGAACTTAAATGAAAAATAAATACCATTTCTGAGATATTTTTAGAATATTCTTTTTTATATTTGCTTTCACGGTAGTATATCCAACTTACATGACATACAGCACAGCAAAATCAAATTTTTCTTTATCTTCCTCCAATCCTGTTTTGTTTCTTTCACCCTTGTTAAGGAGTTTCAGATAGAAAAGTGTTAATAATGTCTTAAAAAGACCTATGTCTTAAAAATTCATATTACTTCTTCATCTTTCTAAATCTGTTCTCATAAGATGAAGTGGTTTTGTTTCTTTAACACAGAATCCTTTGATGGAGATCAGATTTCTTCACTAATGATTTTAAAGTACATAACATCAGGTTCCTAGGTAGGTACTAATAACTAAGTCACACACAATAGTAAAATTGTTTCATGTAATAGAAAATAAATATTGGATTTAGAGTCAGGCATGTACTTAAAAAAAATAGTGCTTAAGACAGCTGGTAAATAGCATGTAAAAGATGGTGCAGTAGTTTGCAATCTGCCTTTGAGCATCATTGGAAATTTTCTGCGAGGAAATGAGAGCCTGGCATAATTCACTAAAATTACACTGAACGCCTCTTGATCAATAGAGATAAATCTAGTTTTGTTGTTAAATCGATTTTCTCCTCTATAGAGATATATTGTCCTGATTGTTTTCAGAATAATTGTTTCACTGAGGCTTTTTATGGTGATTAGAAAAAAATAAACAAGAAAAAACTTAATGCAGCTCCTTGGCATTGCCAGCATTTCAGGTTAATTTGTTAGAGAAAACAATAGTGATTTATATCATTTTGAGCAATTATGTTTTCCTGAAAGAAACTCAGTGTGACTGATTTCCTTTCAGAAATAAGCAATCTCTGTGTTTGTTTTACTTTTATAAAATGTCCTGGGCTTGCCAACATAAATATGCACTAATGCACACTCTTTCTTCCAGCTTTTATCACTTACCTCGATTCCTTGGCATGGATTATATTGAAAAAGTCCAGATATATATATGCGCATGCGAGCGCGCGCACACACACACACACACACACACACACACACACACACACATATTTTCTTGTAATACAAAAATGTTTAGACTAGGACTCACTGACAATGGTAGACCCAAAGGCTTACTTAAAGTGGGGTTGCTGAATTAATTCCTAACTGAAAGATAAAGGATGTGTATATGTTGTTCACGTTCCATACAATGTTTAATTTTTATTACAACAAGGACATTAGAAAATATTTCATAAGAAATTTTTGAAATGCAGTACCCTGAAACACTAAAGTTGAAAGAAAAAAAATAGAAATTTAAGGAATAAATTATTTTATTTTTAAAACAATTGAAACAAAAATTATTAAATATATTGGACTGAATAACTTTCATAGAATAACCAATGTAATCATAATATAATGATATATAAATACATATATCATAAGTATAAATGTAATTTCAATTTGTTCATATTTTACAGAGAAAAAACACTTGAATGATTGGAAATTATCCTTCCTAAAGCATCTTAATTTGGCAAATTTTGTCATTTTGCAAAATATTATAATTTTCTAAATGATAAGTCATAGAAGGGGATCATTTCAAATTTTTATTTAAAGTTTAAAATATAAGATATTTTTCTGAATCTACAATTGCCTCACTGTTATATATCTTGAATAATTATATTTCAGATAAACAATTTCTATTTGCCCATAACAAAATACTCAAAAGATATTTTTGAGATAAAGTTTTAAGCATTTTAGTCAGAAAAACAACCTTTTGTATGTATATATTGTAAAATAAAAGCAAATCACCTAATTAATTTATGGATATAACGTAATTTGAATTTTTACATATTTTACTTGTATCAGAATTAATATCCTTAACTATATCCTTAACAAAGTTTCTGCTAAAAATGCAAAAGAAGTAATAACTTAGTACACAAAGTTTTATTACAGATTCCTATTTTTTAAATGTCAAGTACACTTTAATCGAAAACAAGCTTTGAAATTCTACTTGAAGGCAACTCTGTATGTATATGTGTGTTTTGTATATTTGCATGTGAGCAAAACAGTTTTACCAGTGAATTTTTAGCTTTTCAACAGTAATTTAAATTAAGGTGTTAACTACTGTATTCACGGATTTCATCTCATTCATTTCTACAAATTACCTTAAAATTACTCACTGTTAAGAAATAGATTACTATCTTTAAACATGTCTTTAAAATATAAATCAGGACTTCCGACAGTAAACTAATGGTAAATAAAACCCAAAGAAGGTAAGTGAAATCAAAATAGTTGTGAATTCCAAACAGAAAAGATATTGCAATTTAAGGACAGGAAAAGATGACAACTTCTCATGCAAGGATGTGGCATAGGAGCTGTGTGTGGTATTGTTGTAACACTGAAATTTCTGAGTTGTACTTTTGTGCTATATTTTATGTACTTCCTTTGACCTGACCCCTTTGCTGGGTGTAGAAGGCTGCAAGGTAATTCTTTTCTTGATTTCTTCATAAGAAATAGAAATAAAACCAATCCAGTTTTATTTAAAAAATGAGATGTGTAGTGGGATATAAAAAGCAGACTTGTAGGAAATTGGCAAGTAATATTTAAAAAGAAATTTGTCCCATGGCTGTAGTTCTTGGATGATACAAATGGTTTTTGTTCACATTCCGTTTGTAAGCACTTTACTTTAGGTTTTCATGGGGAAAAAATAAAATTAATCCTTTACAAAAAGTATAATTTATTTGTGGAAAATTCACATGCCCGTAGTTACTTTTTATCATGGAAATTTGAGAAGGCCAGAAGATATGCTTTGAGGTCACAGGCCACAAGTAACCTTATACATATTAACCATCCTGCTATATATCAATGCACCAAGATCTCAGCAGTCTCTGGAACATTGAACCTTCTGTCATTCTTGTCCCTACTGAGTTTGATTCTGCTGAGTTTTAGCGGAATTATAAACACATATGAAAATATGCAGAATATATTTCTTTTTTGAAGTGATTATAATGTGGTGTTTCTGCGCTGCTAGCATTCATAATAAAGCAAATGTGATGTTTCGGTGCAATATGACATCCTCCGTAATCTTATTAACATGTAAGCAGCATCAGACAAAACACACAGTGTATTACCTGTGCTATTTAAAGGCATAGAACAAATAGATTGTTAATGTAAACTTTTGCAATCTTTGCCAACAGATGCGTGCCATCAAGTTTGGGATTTTTTCCAGTTTGCAGACACAGGTTTATCAAATGAAGGGTTGTAGCAGTTGTTAAGGTCTCCCTTACAAATAAAACAAATAACATCCAAAGTAACTAAGTGTAGTTTTAAATCGATTGATCATTTTGCACACCCAAAGAAGATGAATGACAGTGAGAACATTTACCTGACACCCTTGAATATTTCACAGAGACAAGTTGATATGAGTTTGTATAAATACTAATATTAAGCAGAATTAGCTTTGGAAAAAATAAAGAAATTGTACTGAGGTGAAAATTGTCACTGTCAGGAGAAATGAAGTTATATCAGAGAACAAGTGACATACAATTTTCTCTAGAGTGTTTTTAATAAAAATAGCTTTTCTTTGAATATTTTGAAGTCAGACATGAGAGGCAATCTGGGCGTTTGTCAGAGTTTGAGAGTGTGAAAAATTGCTGCCTTAAATCATTTAAGCTGAAAAGCAACTTCTTCCTGCTGAGATAATTTCACATTGACTTACCGTGCAAGCCCTTCAGGCATTCCCAGCTCAGAGCAGAAGTTTTCAAGGTAAAAACATAGAGCGAGAACATGGGAGAAGCTGGGACGAGGATCAGCAGCAACTCCAGGCGTTCAGGCACATCTGACTTTGATTAATTAGAGAGCTGCTTTTCTATTTTCACATGTACCGCCTGATGGAAAGGTAGAGTGGACCGAGATACACACAAACTTGGAGTTGACTCTGTTAGCTATCAGCAGGTTTTGACATCTTCTACAGAGCTTGCGGAATCTCTGCTTCAGAGAAATAAATTGCTGAAGCACACTTTTAATTTATTCATTTTCCTAATGCAGAGAAATTATCTGAACTGCAATAGATTGGATTTTCAACGGTGTGTAAATCAGTTACTGTAAATGTTTAGGTTAGACGAACGGACAACTATCTTGCTGCATAATGAGGAGCGGATTATTTCTACTTTTTTTGAAACTTTTTTCATATAACTTCATTTTTACCCTAAAGTACCACTCAATGTGGATTTTTCCTCATATTTTATTAAAAAATAATACGTTAAAAAATCTTTTTTAAACTTGGAGATGTTTTACATTCAAAAAGTGTTTCAAAAATCTATTAAATGTTAAAATTTAGAAAGCATTTCACATTTTAACATTTTTTTGAAAATTACCGTGAAAGAGAATTTCTCTAGAAATACTCCTATTGAAACTTCTAGTCAAAAAAAAATATATAAACTCAAAAATTTTTAAATAATACAAGTCTAACTTATTTTAATTTGTGAAAATTATATACATTTTAAAATGGCATATATTTATCTTGTACAACATTGTTTAGAAATATATAAATGTGTGCTTAATACATAGCTTTATTTTAATTCCTTCTTTTGGAAATATTTACAACTCAAATGTTTTATTTCCCAGAAAGACAATTGTTTTTTCAATGTTATTTATATATTTTCTTAAATTTACATCATTCTGAATTCATTTCAGTCACATGATGAGAATTCTTCACCATGTTTGTTTATTTATCATGGAAACTACTTCTTTATAGTTTTTTTTTAATCTGGCACTTTCATAATTGCTTATTTCTTATGGTTCATTTCTTAAGTAATTCTGTCAGGATGATTGACAGCTTGTGGCAGAGTCTACCAAATCTGTTTCAATTTCGGGCCTTTAGGCTCATAAGAGTTAAGGTTCAAATAGATCCAGATCCCCATTTTCTCCATTGCGAGTGCGGTGACATAAAGGATGAACATACGCTGGATATCAATCACTTCTAAGGTGGATTCTGAAAAAGTCTTGCTGTGCATCAGTCAAGACACAGAGTCCTTAATGAAATAATAGGATCCTTAGTTATTATCATAATTTTTTTATAGAGAAGTCCTCACATCAGACATTGTCCCCTGCCTCTGTCAATCACACACTGCAATTAACTTATTAAATTGCACTTGAGTCGGATTGACTAGGAGAGAGGGAGAACTAGAAAGTTCTTGAAAACACGTTTCTTCTTTTACATCCTTCAGACACTTCTGAATCAGAGAGTGCATGATCTGGGTTTTCCCTTTATAGCAAATTAATTTTTCACTTTTGACTTAAATAGAGGGTTTAAAAAAAAAACTCCTTCAGTGAACTGGATACATCAACCCTCTTTTTTCTCCTTCCCCTCACACCAAGGGAAGTAGCAATTAACATGATGATTGAGGTAACAAAGTATTAACCATTCAAATCATTAAATATGAATTTGGCTTTAAAGTATGTGTAAGACATAAAAATGAGCAAGGCACAATTGTTGCCACAGAGTGACCTATTCTTTAGTGATAGAATAAGAAAAATAAATAATATGTGGCGAAGACAGTTTAAAAATAAAGCTTCAAGGAAGTTCAAAAAAGAAAGAAATTGATTCATCAACAAAATATTCAAAATATTTATTGAGTACCTGTTGTATGTCTAACACATGTTTCATTCCTGACCTTGAGTAACTGTCCAGCGTTTAGGGGTAGAAACACAGGTGTAATTATGCTGTTATCATACAAAGAATCAGTGGTATGATAAAGGTCTGAACTGAAAGTTTAGGGCACATAAGGAGAGATGAGAAAAGAACATTAAAAGTCCAGAGGGATCTAGAAAAGAACTGAAGAGTGAGGGAAACGGTCCTGAAACACTTTGAGGTCTTCAGCAGAAGAGACAGCATTCAACAGGGACGAAAACTGGGGGAGATGGGGTGCTGGCACGGCTGGCAAGAGGAGAGCCACCTATTGTATCTAAAGAGGAAAGGCAGGGTGGGTCATAGCTCATGGGTGACTGGGGATAGCCTCCATGAAATTAAACTGTCTTTAATGTTGCCTACTTCTGATGTACATTTGAGGCACATTCCTATTTATGGAAGACAGGGAAATGACACATGCAGTTTTTAGGAATTAATTAGTGCCGCAAGAAACTGAATAAGTGACGCAATGTTTGAGCAAAGAAGAATTTGAGGAAGAAGATTGTAGCTGGCTGGTCTCTCAGCGATTCTTTTTGGTCACAACATGACATATACATTTTGGAATCACCCCAAGTTCAAGTGAAAGACAAGTTCAGAAAGTGATGGACTTTCTCCTTAGGAAGCTTATCTCTTCCTTTAGAAAGAGCAGTTTTTCCCAACATGTTTTCACATAAACTTGTATTCATCAGAAATGAGTCACATGCGTATCTCTCATTGCAAGGGAGAACAGAACACTGAATATTTAACTCACTGTAGCTTAGGAGGATACAGGAGTAGGGATTTGAGAATGAAGGTTAACAGCCAACATGCAGCCTCTGCCATACTGTCCCACCCCTGAGAGCCTCTGGCCAGTGGTGGGTATGTAAAATCACCTTTGTTGTTCTTCCGTCTCCTAGATCCAACAACTGTGAGTGCCAGGTACCTATTTGTTCCTCTACTTTCAAGAATTATTTTCCTCCGGTCCACACTATGTCTAGGAATTTCTCAAGGGAAAAGCCAATAGGACAATTGATTATAGGCCTTCAGGAGCATATGGTTGGTACGGTTATCCTTACAAAGATAGAATGATGGCCAGGTGCAGGGCCACATTTCCACCACTGTTTTCCTTTCCTGTCTATAGCTCACCAGCCCTTCATTCAAAGATGACAAAGCAAAAGATAAATAAATCCTGCATAGCCTAACAACCCTGGAGAGGGCACAGTGACGTGAACTTAAAAGAAGCTTCACCTATTTACTAACTGATTGAGTTTCTGGTGCCTGTTTCCTTACCAGTGAAAGGCAAATAATATCATCTCTCTCAGGCATGATATAAAGACCCAAAGAGATAATAAACCAAAGGGCTATCAACAGCACTTGGAGTAAATGTAATTGCTTGACAAGTTTTAAGATTTTTAAAAACAAAATTTAGATCTTCATTCTGAAAATTAAATGTTCTCTCTCTCTCTGCATTCATATGGTAGAAGTCAGAACTTGGAACTTCTAAGTGTCAAATCAGAGTTTAGAAATTGCCCATCCCTACTTTAAAAATATTTATTATGTCCTTTTATTTTTATATAAACCAATGTAATGTTTCAGAAAACTAATTATTTATAGCATAAGTTGAATATTTTTAATTTAATATGAGTACCTCTGTTATACGGCTTGTAATTGTATGGCCATTTCTTTGGGATCTTTTAGCACTGCTTAAACTGCTTTAGATGAGATATCGTACAAGAGTAGAAGGAATCAAACATCTCATGGTGAGAAGTTAAGTGTGTTTTTTGGAGTACTGAAACTTAAGTGGTAATAGAAGGTATAGAAATAAATAATAACGGCTTATCTTGAAATTTAAAAACAATTTCAGTCTTTTGCTTATCAAAAGCTATCATGACCCACCTGGGATTTAGCTCAGTAGTTCTGCCGCCTGCCTCACAAGCGCAAGGACCTGAGTTAGATCCCCAGTACCAAAACAAACAAACAAAATTATCATGACTTAATAATTTCCAAGAGATGTGCTCATTGCCACACCTCCTCCAACCAAGCTGCACCTCCCAAATCACATTTTTCTATAGAATTATCAGTGGACAAACGAATATCCACTGATGAATATGATGCCTCCTGATCCAATGTCCTCCCCAAATCTGCCTATGAGCCCATGAGGCTTAGGCGGGGGCAGCATCTAGATATAAACCATAACATTTATGGAAAACCATAACATTTATGGAAAAAATGTTTTTAGTGTCTTTCAAATTTTTGTTACATGCTTTACTTGCATATCGTTTCTGTCTGTCTGTAAATCTCAAAGAAGTTGGTCTTCATCTTACAATAATTGCCAGTAATCCTAGCGCTTGGGATGCTGAGGCAGGGGGATTGCCTTAAGTTCGAGGCCAGCTCGGGCTGCATAGTGAATTCAACATATGCCTGAACTACATAGTGCGGCCTTGTCTCAAACAAAACAAAACAAAACTTGACAGGTTTCAGGACAAAGCAAACGTTTGCGAGTTGTCTGTTGCACACATCAAAATACATGAGAATGGTGCACTTGGAGCTTGTAGCAGATACTGAGGACCCTATTTGTCTGCTCTGCTGCTCTTCCCCCACAGCCCCAGTGTACCTGGCATTCACAGCATGAGATGGACTTATATTTAGCTACTTTTCAGTTGTCCATTTCCCTCCATGACCCTGAGAATTCTACTTCCTCTGACACTCAAGGTTCACGTTCAGGGTGCAGTTTACTCCCTGTTTCTCACTGTGTCATCATTGGAATATTTATTTGTGTTAAATAAGACAACATCAATAATTGTAACGGAGCCGTATACTCAAGGTATTCTAGTCTCTGAGGGAAAACCTGGTTAATCATCCATTCTGCTTAATAACCCTGTGACCTTGATATATGATTATATAGAACATATAGTTTTATATGGTATTATTTTAAATAGGCTGAGATGAAGTTCAATGCGATATTTTATGCTTGTAATTCATATTTACAAAACTGAGTGGTTTCTCTGAGTCCTTTTCTCTGTTTAGAATAGCTCACATAGCAGCATGGAGCCTTTTCTCCCATATATCCTCTGTTTAGGATCACTTACAAGTTGAATTTATAACTGTGATTGATGTCTGGTAAAGTATCTGTCAAAGCAGCAATTTCTCTTAGTACATCGACTACCAAAATAAAATATTGTCAGAAGACTTCTTTTAAAACATAAAATAATGCATCCGTTGTCCAATTCAATTCGTTCCAAATCTGTGTTCAAACACCAAAAAGTTTGAGAACTAAAGACATTTTTCCCATATGAAATAAGGGAAAACCAAATAAGTGGTTCTAAGGCTCAAAAAATTACACTTATAAATTCATTTTTTCAGGACTTTAACACATTTCCAATGATTTTTTTAACTCTATCATAATTCCCACAGTTTTCCTCTTAGCTTGGGAGCCATTTTTTATAATAGTTTATGAAACTAAAGCACACAAAATGTACAATAATGAATGTTTTACTGTGCTAATTCAAGCACTCTATGTTGTCTGGGAGGAGGCAGCACTTAGACTGAATCACCATCCTTTCCCTTTGTTTTCAAGGTGTGACAGATGAGCGGCTCACTCGGCCCATGCAGGATTTTTTCCAAGTCAGATTTTTGGTTCCACTATTGAGCAGATTATTTTTCTTTAACTTTGCTGTTCAAGTGTGGAGAACTCGAACTTGGAGCCATTCAACAACTGAAGTACCACTCTGTTCAAGTTTAACAGTGAAAAAAAATAGTATTACATTGACCATACCGCAATTATTGATCATGGTGCAAGATAGATTCTGAGATTATTCTTTTTCTGTAGTAGAAAGTCCACTTTCAAACTTTTTGAAGTTTTCACTTATAATTGTAGACATGATGAAGTCTTTATTGACGCCAACTTATTGGGGAAACAGCATAAATTTTTTCTTTTGTAGAATACCAGTTTACATTTGACACTTTTCATAGTTTCTTCAGTTTAAACAAAAAGTCTACAATGAACTCATGATGGTAAATATACTCCTTTCATCAACTTCATGCTGTTCCTAATCAGTATTTTCTAAGAGTTATTTTCTTTCCAAAATCTTTTACATTGTTATATATTTTCAAATGCTCTTTTGCACCCTACGTGTGTCTTTTGTAATTAATTGCAACTGCAGTTAATTACTTATTTAGACTCTGTCTTCCTGCAGGATTATAAATCCCCTGTTTCCTTCAGTGCAGTGCCCGGATTCTGGAAAAGAGCCTGTTAATCAACGGCACTGCACTCCACACACATTTTCTAGGACAGCCAGCGCCTGAGAGTAGCGGAGGCAGAGGAACACACCTTCCACACGAAGCTCTTTTAGAAAAAAACCAAACAGGGGACCAGGGATTTAGCTCAGTGGCACCCTGCCTGCCTTGCAAGCTCAAGGTCTTGAGTTTGATCCCCGGTACTGTAAAACAAACAAGCAAACAAACAGACAGAACAAAAGTCTGGTTTTGTACAAAATCTTATATCTACTTTGCTCAGCTTTATTTCTTTTTAAAGTCTGTGAACTTCGAAGAAGTTTGTTCAGATGTTCTATTAATCTACACTCAACTGTTCAGGATGCTTAGAAAATCTTGTTTTCTGTCTAAAAAACCTTCATAGACAAAATACACACATATACACACACAGACACACATTCTTATTGGAGTGCACTTATTTTCCTTTTTAAAGAATAATTTAAAACTAGAATTATTTTATTCCTAGGTAGGATCCAGTTTAAACATGAACTTCATCTAGTTTTTAATTACTGTTCAAGACTTGTCAGCCTGGGCATAGAGAGGCGTGGTTATGTTGTTCCGCAATATTAGGGTCAGGTACCACTCCTATACTCCAAAATAAGTGGACAAGGAATAAAAGGATAATATATATAATAGCTAAATGTTTACCTGGCAAGAGAGTTTTCAGGATGAAAAGTCCATAGAATCCAGAAAAATTGTCCTTTTTCTTTTCATGGATTTGATTAATATTTCTAGGATTTATGGCTGGCTTTGGGGTGGGGATTCTAGTTTCCATGATGTGCCTTGGGAAAAGTCAATACTAATGTCCATAACTTACCTTAGAGGGGCATTAGAAGCAGGAAGAACAAGAGCAAGTGAAGACCAGAAAAATTTTGCTCCTAAGCCCCTTTCCTTCTATTCAGTCTGCGGCTTACAAAGGCATCATACTTTGGGGCACTGTGTTTTGACCCCCATCAATTATATTTGTTTATTTGTTTGTTTTGTTTGTTTTTTGGTACCAGGGATAGAACTCAGATCCTTGTTCTTGCGAGGCAAGTGGCGGAACCACTGAGCTAAATCCCCGGCCCCCCATCATTGGTATTTGATGTTGGCATTGGTGGGAAAACTGCTCCAAGTGTTTATAAATTACAGATTGACAGAGCAATGACATATTTTAAATTCACTTTTGTCAGGATTATTGAATTGTTAGTTTACCTGAAAATGTGTCTATATATATGATCATATAGATCATATTTATAATTTTGGATACAAGCTGTACTACTGTTGCTTATCTCTTGTCAATTCTGTGTACCCTACCCTCTTCTTAGAAGTCTATACAGTGACCTTAACTTTTTCTCATGACAGTTATAAAACCTACAGAAAACCTTCTCTTGCCAAGTAATATCCTCTCTTTCCCTCAGCCTCAGCATGCTAGCATAAGTTGCCCTCCAAGATCATCTTCCCTTTCCACTTTGATAAGAGCAGTTCCTGATTTTACTTGGACCAGACCTAAAACAGGGTCACCTAGCTTCCCTTTTGTTACAGACGAACTCTATTTGATTAATAAGTCTCACTGAAAACATTGTTTAGAATTTGTAACAACTCTTCCAAAAGGGAAGAGCCATGCCCTTTTTAGTTGCCTGGTTCTATCACGTGAACTGAACGTGAGTTAGAATGGGTCTGGTGCAGAAGGCAGGAGCTGCACGGAGAATGAGAAGCAGAAACAAAAAGCTACAAATAACGCTCAACACAAAATGTGGTCTCCTGCCTTGCACACTCTGGGTTACTTACCTCCGAAAGAGGTCTGAAAGAGAAGTCAATTGCTATTCCCTTTTGGTCATTACTATACTCCACACTGCTATGGTATAAATACAAAACGCCCCCGAGAGTCTTAAACTACTTAGAAAGTGATGAGATCAGGGGGTTGGATTCTTTCCCTGGCTCCTCTGCTTTCTCTCTGCTTCTTGGATGTCATAGATGGGCAGCTTTCCTCTGCCCAGGCCCTTCCACCATGATGTTTCTGCTGCAGAGACTGCTGACTTTGCGACGACCTCACTGGAAACTCTGAGCCAAATAGTCTCCCCTCCATTAAATGTGTCGGACATTGAATCTCAGTAATGGGAAGCTGACAAAACAAAGCAAAACAACCTGAGGAAATAATTTTAAATGAAATACAATTAAGTATTCTATTATCCACTTCGAAAGGTAAAGGATTCTAGAACTTTCGGGGAAATTACTATTCTCATCACTTTGCCTTTACATATTTTTTTCTAGGTGTATAAGGAAGTATTTTACTGCATATATCACTGTTCTTCTGTGTACTTTATGATCAGAGAGAGTACCAAGACATCTTAACCTAACCGTCACACTAAAATTTATTTATTCTGATTTGTTTTGCATTTTTATTGTATATATTTTCACCCTTAATTATTTTTCATTTCATTCTTATTAACCTTCAGTCACCTTGTATGGGGGAGGATCAGGAAATAAATATTTTGCTGATGACCTGATGTATCAAATTAAATGAGGAGACACTCCTCCATCTAGCCTGCTTTCTTTAAGACTGAGAAGCCAGTTGTAAAGAGGTGATTCCTGAAGGACAGAAAATACCATTTCATTATCTAGTAGAATGTATTTGAGGGCAGGTGAGTAAAATATACACGTACTAATCAGTAAATATTAAGTATAAATGAAACTCTATGATTGAATGCAAAAATTCTTTTCTAATCAAGTTTGAAAAGAAGTGGCCCTCCTCCCAAAACCAATGTGAAGACACCTCCCGTCAACCTGTGGATGTTGGGGAAGTAAAAAGTCCAGCGATACATCTCAAGATTGACTTCTGTTTTCCCTACATTAAAATAACTAACATGATTGACAGGGGTATGCTATTCCTCATCTATGGAACATTAAATGAGATTATTTGTACATAGTAAATTTGAGGGCAACATAGAAGTCATAATGCACATTGCTATTTGGACCAGACATTAAGGCCCTCACACAGACAAGGATTTACACACTGGATGAAATAGTAAGTAAATCTCTGCTAGGTCTCTCTTACATATTTCCTCTCCCGTACTACAACTTTGCTTTTCTGATTTCCCTAAGGTTTGGAAAAAGACGATCTTTTCCTGTAGGGGGCAGGGTTCTGCGAGTCCTTTCTGATCCCAGAGCTGCTGATGAGTATTAGATCTTTTGTCATTACTTCTTAGTTTCTGAGCCTGAAAAATGGGCTTTAAAATGGAAGGATGTAAAATCCAGTGTATTATGCTAATCTCATCCTTTCAAAACAACACATATCAAAAGGGCAATATATAATAATCCACATCTCAACCAGAATAAATAAGACAGAACACATTTCAGATGCATATGAAATAGCAGACTCTGCAGTAACCATCAGTGGGGCATCCAGGCAATTGACACATGGGTTTATATCTGTGAATAATTGCCAGATTTTCACCAACTGTATGCTCAGTTTCAGATGATAGAATCTGAGAATCCTACACTCTAAACACAAAGGAAGGACTTTTGTGTGCTGTTCCATGTTACGTACCCTGTGATTGAACTTATTTTGTGGTTAGTATTGCCCTTTAGAATTGATTTTTATGTGTAGAGGTTCAAATTGCAAGATTCTACAAAAGCATACAACTTTCATGTATAATAATTTCAGTTATATTAATATACATATGTGTGAATTATTATATAATCTTAAATCTATACTGTATACACACAGCCATTTAAATCTCATAGTTAGATGTAATCATTAAGCCTTATAGAACTAGAAGGGTTTCTATTAAAGCTCAATAAACAAAGAAAAAGTTGTTGCTTATTGTCTTCTTATCTTCTTTGAGTCCTATTAACCACAAATGTCTGTGTCTTAAAATTGACTTTCGACACACTGATGTCTGTGATTCTCTGCCTTTTAAAAAAGAAACTATGCATGTGATGTGTAAAGAAATCATTGGGGCTATTGTGGTTTAAATAAGGACTGTCCCCGCAAAGCCTCAAGCACTCACAGGTAGGATTTTTGAGAGGTGATTGAATCTTAGGGTCAATAGAGCTGACTTCGTGCTGAGCAGTGGGATCTGACTGAGGAGGTGGGTCACTGGGGGAGTGAGTTGGGAGGGGCGGTCTGCCCTGCTCCTCCCTTTGCCTCTGCTTCCTGATAGGAGTGAATGGAGCAATGCTCCTCCCCTCAGGCCTCACCTCCAGGCTATTGTCTGTGTTTGTCCTTGCTGAACATGGACTGAATCGTCTGACGGTGTAGACCAGTATATCTGACTTTAAGTTTCAGGTGTAAGGTTTTATATACCAGAGACAAGGGAAGTCACTCTAAGACAGTAACATTTAACTTCGCTTAAAACACGGTATACACTTCTTTAACAGGTCCATTAGTCCCAATATATGTAATTATTCAATAAACATTTGCTGATTTATACATATAAAAAGCAATACTCTGACTAAAACCCTAAACTAACATTAACTGTTGGGATTTTTGTAAATGTTTTCTTTGTTATTGTTGATCTTGCTAAGGAAAAGGCACAGTATTTTCTTATTTAAAATATCGGAGGAGGGTGTTAGTCTTACAAATTCCTTGTCCTTCAAACTGACTTGAGTATAGACTAATACAAAGGATAAACAGATAAATAAAATGTGGGACTATGACAATATGAGAGATGATGGCAAATATGTATGAAGATTAATTTTAGGATTAACTTCCTAAAATTAACAATTAAAAGTGTGATGAATATAAAATAAAAACATTTTTTAGACATGCAAACTTCCAAATAACTTCTGTTTTAGAAACTGGCTTGGTTGCCTTTCCATTGAGTACGAGCTGATTTAATGATTGAATTGTAGTAGAGTATGTAAAGGGAAAAACAGTGACTTTACAGAATCCTGAACTAAAAACAACCTGCACTAGGGGTAACCCACTTTCTGGGGTTTCTTTCTCTCACAAATTTTTCCCATTCTTAACCTCCACTGTTCCTAGAATTCATTCTTCAGTTTTAGAGAACATGAACTCGCATTTCAGATATCTTCTAGGTTTGGGAGTTACACCTTTTCCCCTATATAATTTTTGAGGTCTTCCACTGAGATTACTAGATGAAGATTTAGTGCTACATAGCTACCAAGTTGCCAATGCCTGGCACCCATCTAAGGCCTTTAGCTAGACGCTCTGTGGAGGAACTCTACGTGCTGATCACAATTACAACCCTCTTCAGCTGGAAGCAGCCAGAAAGGTCTTCGCCCTTTGCCCCCTCACAGCAGTTAAGGGTACTTCTTCAGAGGGGGGAATATTGCAGTACGTAAGTTAATTAGGCAGTTACACAAGGCCAGTCCAAGAGGAGCCCATATGCAAGCAAAGAAGATATTCACTGATGGCAAGCATTGTAAAAGAGAAACTACCACACTCATTTAGGATAAATAGCAGTGACTGATACTCTAAATAGGTATCAATCACTTGGGTGGGGGACCAAGATATCCCACTAAAGATCCCTGACCCACCCCTTACCACTGAAAATGCTTGCTCATTCCTTGTACGCTTGCTATGTGCCTATTTTCCCCATTGGATCCCCATTTAAACAATATTACCTAAGCGACTGTACTTATAATCTTACAAGTTTACTACAGTTTTGTCCCACCTTGAACCCACCTCACTGCATGGCTTTGTCCTATAAAACGCCTTTGAGAAGTTGAGGGAGCAGACAACTTACTTTCTGGTCCCTTCTGTCTTCCTTAGACAGAAGCTTTCTTTCAATAAATTTTTCCTCCTCAAAAAACACTGAACAAAAAACAAAAACCCTGAACTAAGTAATCAAAGTTAATATTACAAACAGCAAGTCATGTTGGCATCATCTTTTTCCTCTGTTAATGTAATCAGAGAGATATCTCATTTCTGTGGATAAATTCATTATCTTAGTATAAATAAGAGAAAGTATCAGACACACAAATTTAACAGCATTGGATAAGGTGGTTGATTGGCCTTTTACAATTGTGTTAAGGTCATGAAAAACATGAAAAACTCAGAAAATATTGTATATTTCAGTGATTAATTTAAGGCCATGTGCCAAACAGATGCAAATTGGTACCCTAAATTGGATTCTGAAACAGAAAAATTACTTCAAATGAGAAAAATAGAGAAATCTGCATAAACTCTAAACTAAATAGTTGTGTACCAGTGTTTATTTTGTAGGTTTAATGGCAGTTCTATGAGATAAAGATCAGGATAATCTTGGAGGAAGCCAAATGAGAACGCTACAACACAGAAATTAAACTGTTTTCAACTTTTTTATAAATGCAAAATTATTTCAAACTTTTAAAGGGCATGCAAAAATTGAAATAGAACTTCAGTTGGACGAAAGGAGTGTAAAATCCTAAAATCCTCATAATACTTTGTAAGAAGCAAATTGTTTTTAAATTGATGAATCAAGAAATAGTTTATATATATTCATTAGAAATATGGAGTAATATGATAGATATTACATCTAAAATAGTTTGAAAGTGATTAACTCTGGAAAGCAGGATCAGGTAATGAGGGCAGAGACTGCCTTTTATTATTCTTAGAAGCCTTTTAGTCAAATTTTACTTTTGTATTATAGTGCATAGATTATTTTGTCTTTAAAAAATCAAAATAATTATAGCAATAAATAATAGTATGGTGGATTTTTAAGCACTTTGAGTCAGAGATCATTTCAAGGGTCAAGACAAAAAAATGAGGTTAGTTCTGAGACCCACTGCCTCCCAACAGATAGCAGTATCCAGCAGGGATTAAAACAAGTATACTGCACTATTCAAAAGTCTTATATGATGTGGCAACAGAAATGCTTTGAAGCACATGAAAATCAAAATCTTAGAAGCACAATAGATCCTTTAATAAGTTGACATTCTGCTTTCTATTATGTAACTTGCTAAGGGATCAAAGAGCATCAGGTGCTTGCAAAAAGAAGAGAAAATCAAAATAGATATCTAAAAATGCTTTCCCTAGAAAAAGTAGAATTAAGGCTGTAAGGAAGTTACATGTAGTGGATTTGGGTGATGCATGTTACTAAGAAGGACAGTGGGATAATGAAGGTTTGAATACAAATGTAAAATTTTTTAGCCTTTCTATTTTTTTATTCCCATTTCCAGTCATCCTATCTGCCTTCTAAGATCTCCTTCTTCCCTTTTTATTTACATTTTTCTGCATTTTTCATCTTACTGTTTTAGAGTAGGCCTATTCTGAACTGGCCTTTTATCTAGATTACTAACAAGAGGTACTATTAATAATAAAGGTGCTGAAATAATGGGAATATGTTACTTAATAGAACAAGACTAAGAAATCTTTAATGTAGTCATAGATGTATCATTTTCTCCAGCATTCCATTTTGGATGGAATTTCAGTGATTATTAAACATTATGTATAGAACAATTCAAAGTTTTAGGAAGTTCTTTAATACTTAAAAACTTTTGAGGCATAGAAGTTAGATGTAATCACTTTATTAAGACCATTGTTATTTTTACTTTATCATCTTGTTGTTTCATAATTGTGAACTATGAGGATCCAAGAATATTCCTGAAAATACAATTGGTAGAGCTTTCTGAGAAGCAAGAAAAAAATGATACATATTAGTAGTTCCAATAATAAGGTTTCAGTGCCTTTTCCTGTGTTGTATGTTTTATGGTTATCATAACTTGGAAGAAAGTCTGATATCTTTGCTGAAGGAAGGTGCACACAAATATATAAATAATTATTTAATGTGATGAGATCTTTCTTATTTGAATATAAATTTGATTGATAATGCTACGGTAAACATCACCACAGCTAAGAACCAGATGATTATAATTTGTCGAATATTTCTAAATTCCATTTGTGACTGTGTTACACACTAATAAAGTGTGCAGACAGAAACATGAAACTTAGTTATTTTATTGAATTAAAACTCAGTGATTTTGCCTTATACGTTTTATTAAACATAATTGAAAGCAAACTAAAATTTAGGGACAGCCAGGCTGTCCTATAGGCTTACTGAATGTTATATTTTTATATTTTAAAAATTTAAAATTTTTATATTTTAAGTTCTTTCTTAGTTTTACTAGAGTTATGCTTACTTTAGCCATATGCAGGCGTAAAGAAATCCTCTTTAGCTTTTCATTGTAAACATTGTCTTTAGAAATCATTGCACTACCAAGAGAATTCACTGGAGTATGGAAATTGGGTTAGAACTTACATACTATACTTCTCATGAGAGAATTTATGGAGAAGGACACTAACAATTTCACCTTGGTAAAGAAAATCATGAATATGATTCAAATGTATTTAATAAAAAAAGACGGTCAGACAAGGATTTCAGCACTGAGAGTAAGAGGTGGAAGCCATCCAAATGAGTAGTAAGGATCCTGTTTCAAATAGATTGGAAATATTAGTATGGATTAAAAATAGCACTTTTAAATATCATGTTTATAAAGGTCTATTGAGAAAATGTTTTCTCATGTTAAGAGAGCGAGAAATGTTCTATGTACTACAATCCATACTTCATGTAACTTTACAAAAGTCAGAGAGGTAAAAAAAATATTGCATTAGAGAAGATGTTTTCATCTAGTTTTATACATTTGAATAATATTTAATTATGCTGTTACAAAAATACGTTTCTAACTCTCCCTTTATACCTGAAATCTTAAAATTGGCTCCATGTTTAATACCTCCATTTGGATTTCTAGTACTCATTTTAATCTACTGTCAAAATAGTATAGGCCTGAATACCATTTTCTCTCACATACACACACGTGTGCACACACAATGCACATACATACTTGGCCCACACACACTTGCCATTTTGGCTAACGGCAACTCCATAGTTTGAATGGATGAGGTCAAAAATCTTACCATTACGAAGTTTTTTTCAACTCAGTCTTTTAATATGATCAGAATCCTACCATTTCTCTTTACCTTCCTTCCTAGCTTATTCAGAATCACTACCATCTTTTGTATTTTATTTACTATAACTCTCTACTAGTGTTTTAACCTTTATAGGTTACTTGTTTACTTTTTATTGATTATAATCCTAATGCCCTCTCTATGTGTTTTCACAAAAGTTCAGTGATCTTTTAAAAAATATAATTCAGATCTTCTTATTTCTCTTCTCAAATCTTCTGATGTCTCACTTTATTCACAAGCACTGGTAGGGCCTTCTCTAAATACTATGTAAAATATGATGGTGGGTTGGCCAGAGATTTGGCTCAGTGTTTCCACTCCCTGCCTCGCAAGTGCAACATCCCGAGTTCAACGGCTGATACCAAAACATAAACAAACAAAATATCAATTTCAACTTCTCCACATAGCAGGCTCTGAACTTTATGGACTGCTTTTTCAGTTCTAGGGTCACATCACCTTGCTACTTTTATAGATCCACAATCTTCCCCAAGGTAGGGAACTCAATCCCATCTCTGGTGCAATTGATTGCTTATTAAATATAGATTTTCCCTATACAGATTATTCCATAATAAAACCCAGATTGAAGTACAGGTATACCATTCATTATACATATAGATCTCAACAGGACTCTCACTAGCTCGCCTCTTGGATACGATAACATGCTCCCTATATTCATGTTTCAAAGATAAGGATGCAACCGAGGGACAAATCCTTAAATGTCCTTCAGGCTAGACAAAGGCAACAAACCACATAATAATCCTTTCCCTCCACAGAACACAATGTATAACTTAAAAATATGATATTTTCAAAACTAGATGGCTTCTTTCATTTCTGTAGCATATTTTACATTTCAAAGTACTTATATTTATCCACATCTGTCCTCACCCACTCATTGAAGACAGCTAGGCATGAGGCACATGAAATCACCACACTCTAAGAGGAAGAGGATCACATGTTCTAGCCTACCCCGGGCAACCTAGTGACTTAGTAAGACCCTATCTCATACTAACTAACTTAGCTACCTAACAAAAAAAGAAAATCATTGACGCAAAATAGGGTCTCAGTGAAGAGTGAGCTTCTTTGCTTGATTGCTATCTCCCTGCTCAAAATTCATACCTTTTTAATATAGTTTTGGTTTTAAATCTTCCCATGCTTATATTTAGAAGCTTGGTGCTGCTGATTGAAGTCAAATTCGGGATGTTTAGATGTATTTCCAAATACCTGAGAACAAACCTTGTGAAAATAACGACCTCCAGTTAAAATCCTTTCTTGACCCTATTTTAAACTGTTATTATTACAATGTTACCATCATTGCTGTTATTCAGTGAAGTATTATGTTCCTGTATTTTTCTTTCTTTGGGTACTGGGGATTGAACTGGGGTCCTTGTGCTTGCAAGGCAGGCAGCAGAACAACTGAGCTAAATCCCCGGCCCAGTTCCTGTATTTTTCTACCTAGCTCTTGGAGCTAATCTAACCAAAAGGATAGTCTAATCTCTGAATGTTACCAGTCACTAAGTGGAGTTCTTTCAACTTGGTAAACTGTAAACAAAAATTAGAAAACTAAATCTAGTAAATCAATTCTGCAAAAAAATTAATAATACAGAAAAATTAATAATATAGAAATTTGGCTTATGTTAAGACAATATAAAATCTTCACACCTGTCGGGCATTATTTATTTATTTATTTGTGTTATAATTCCTCACACATTAATTTTTACATTAATTTTTCTTAATGCTTCCGGTAAAATAAATTTTTTCAATTTATTTTTCTTCTTTCGTAGCATATGTTTTTCTTTTTTCTTTTAGTGTTTTTAAAATAACATTTAACAGCACCTATTTCCATTGGCATGCATTTATAGTAGTCTCAGACTGTCAATTCAGCATGATTATCACACTCAATATAGCAAAAACATTACTGAGGCTCTCATTCTTCCTTTATTAAACAAATATTTATAGGACATTTGGTATGTGTCAAAAACAAGTACTTAAGATGCTTTTACCAGGAATGAATAAAGCATGCTCTATGGTTCTGATAATGTATACAGTCCTTATAATGTACAAATTACTATAGTATCATTATAGTCATTATTTTCCATTTTATTCTGGAGTTCACTTTTGAAACTTTAGAACATTTTCTAAGCCAACATTTTCAACATAGAACATAAACATATAAAGCAAGTTATTATAAAAACAAATTCCCTGGTCTAATAAATCTGAGATTCCTCCGTATATTTTCTCATTGTCTCAGTTACTTTTGTAGTTGTTGATACAAAATGCTGAATTCCCACATGGTAATAGAGAAAGGGTTTATTTTATCTCATAGTTTGTAGAGGTTTTGGTCTAGTCTGCTGGCTCCAAGGCAGAGTGACATAGTAAAGTGTCATGGCAGGCAGAAGGTACCAAAGCAGCAAAGAAACAGCAGCAGCAAGCCTCCCTTTTCCTTTCATCCCATCCAGGCTACAAGCCTTTCTTCTGATTGCCACGCATACCCAAGGTTGGGCTTCTGTTTTTAATAAATCCTTTTAGCCATACCCAGAAATATGTTAATTCCATTCAGTGGATTACTTTAATATCACACACCCTTAATCCCAGTACCACATACACTGGATCCAGCCAGCTCTGATAAACACCACTAATGAGTACATGAGGCTTTGAGGGGATATTTAGATACAAGCCGTAACACCCATTGGCTGCTATGAAATGTAAGTTAAGAAGAAACACGTGCTTCACTGGTCTTACTGTTCATTGAAAATTCCCACATCTTGCCTAATAGAATCATAGAGACCTGCTGCTTCACAGAGTACAATTTGGTCTGCTCTGATAGGTACAGATAGATCTCTTTGATTTAAACAGTAAATTTAAATCATGTTTATCTTAAAATATTTATTTATAAGTTTGGTAAATCTGTCTTAATGACTATCTAGTTTTAGAGAGATACCTCTTTTGAGCCATCCCTATCATGGATTGAATTAAAACTTATCTCCTTCAGTTAAAAACATTACCAAATACTTTATAATATAGCAAGGGGGAATCATTGTGGAGTATATTTATTAATTTGTTGATTACATTTAATATACTTTGTCCGTGTCAGAATCTGTATTAGGCACTGGAGACTTGAAGGAGAACCAAGCAGAAAAGTTTCCTGAGATTATGAAGGGTACAGCTAGTGAGGTACAGACATCTATTCAGTAACTACACACATAAGCAGAAATTACAAATGAACAGCTTTTGTGAGGGAAAATTCCTTTCTTTATCCTGTGCAAAATTGCTTTAATGGTCGCTTTTACTTAGGTCAGCATAAAAGGCAAATTAACTTTATGTGATCTTTCCTGTTCTTGGAAAAATAACTGAAGATGATTAAATATCTGGTCAGCAGGCCTTATTTTCCTGGGAGAAGAGTGTGGCGATATCTTCTACTTTTTGGGTAGCTTTAAGACACCTACGCTGGTGGCTTTGCAGAAAGCCGATCAGTGTCTCCGGAGCTGGTTCTAGAACCAGTCCTGACAACACGAGTTGCAGACAAGGCTGGCCAATACTCAGTGTGGACAGCTGTGACCTTAAACTGCACCATCTGACATCCTTGAGAATAACTGCAGATTCTCGAGCCTCCTTGGGTATTGAGGCCTTCCCAGCAATCTGAACTAACATTACCTATTACCAGACCTGCTATGCAAAGGCTCCAGCTTCTTGATACAAGTTGTAATGAAGAACTGACTGCCTCGGTTGAATTACAGAATCAACCTTCCAAAACAACTCTTGTCTGAGAGGAAGAGTGCACCAGCCTGCAGCTTCTGCCAGAATTTTCTGAACAATGTTGTTTCTGATGCTGACCACTAATCTCATGCACTCACACATTCTTAAATCAGTCCTAAAACATAAACACCTTCAGTTACAAATCTCTATCATCTCAGGCCCGGGAAACAACAAAAATCAGAACCTGGCCATTTCTACTTTATCTAGGTATTAGACCTTTAAAAATAGGAGTTTACACACATTGAATGTATTGAGCTACACATGTGGAGAGCTATATCACAGAGTCAACACAGAAAAGTTGGAGAGCAGAAACTTTCCATAAAGTTTTGAAGGATTTTAATAATAATAAGACGGATAACAGAAGCTGTGTGATTTTTCTTCCCTAGACAGAAACCTAGTGGGAGGAGATGTGTTGGCTTGATTGAGAAGACTAAAAAGGCAGTGAGAAACTTGTTCCTTGACCCTACTTGGGAATCTAGGAGACTGCTACATAGGATCTCTCCACACGCATCAGGGGCTGCACCATGAAAAACCATCCAGAGTTATAGCATAAAACAGCTACTGTAAAACTCTTCTGTTAAAATCCTTAAGATGTGTTATGTATGTGTGCCAATTCAACCCGAGTAATATAAACATTACTTTTACATAATAATGCAAATATTGCCAACAAACAATTTAAAAAGGAAGTAGTGTGGCTTCTGTTTTTCTTACTAGTATGCCCCAAACTGGTAGCAATCATATCGTTTGTTTTCTTAGCAAAAAATCATGTAGAATTTACTAAAAGATTAATTTCTTCTGGTATAAAAAAGAAAGACTAAAGTTACTCAAAAATATTTCTCACATAATACAGAAAGTTGCATTATTGACTAGATTGATACAGTTCTATGTCTTCCTGTCTGTATACTTTTCAAGTTCAAAAGAATTTCTCATGCTTAACATGCCTTCATGTTTGCACAGGGATGAAATCCTACTTATATGGTAAAAAGAAGCAGTGCATTGATGTGTATCATGTTTACTCTGTATATGTTAACATTTGTGAAAATTAAGTGACTGTCAACAGGTTTTATTCTACATAGCAGTATAGAAGCATGATCTAAAAACATCACAAAGTATTTATATCTCAGCTTGGATGAAAGACAAAGTAATTTTAAAATCTCCCCTCAACAAGAATAAAAATCAACCAGTACACATGTTTTAAGCACAAATGAAATATATCTTTGCTAAATGAACTTCTATGAAGGGCCCATCTCATCATATATTATTTCCCAAACTCATACCAGCTACTAATTTTGTATTCCTGTATGAAATTGGATTGTTGACATATTTTAAGCAGCATTTAAAAATAGCAGTTAAAACATGTACATGCTTCTGTATCCTTCAAATTGAAACATACATTTTATTGCCCCAGTGATGATGAAAACATGGGATAAATAACACGGGAGGAGGTTGGGAGGAATGTGTTTGAGATTGGGAAGGACTGCAAAACTGGTCGACACATCAAATACATGTACAACAAATACAGCATAAAGGACACCTTAGGTGAATGTCAAGCAGGTGTCTTAAGGGAATCAGAGGCTCTAACCTAACTAAATACAACATCTTGTGAGAGGTGTGAGAAGGAAAGCATGCTATTATATCTAGCAGGAAACATTCTGATTCAGATGTCTCATTCTCATGACAAAGGTGGCAACCAGAATAGAGAATAGCACAGCATGGGTCCGTCCTCCTGACAAAGACAGGAAGAAGAATGGAAAATACTGCAAAGTTAGTGCCTTCTTGTTCAAATATATTGTAATCTTAGGGTGTTCCTCTCTTCCATTGAGGATGTGAAACATTTAGTTCTGACAAAGTGTAACTGTGATCTCATAATTGCTAATACTTCAGGCTAGAGAGTTTCAAGATTTGTTTTACAAATATGAAGGCATATTATCATTCACAAGTGTTTTCACTTTTCCTGAAAAGATTTCTTTCCTTCTGCTTTTTTAAAAAAAGAAATATAATTATTATGTTGTGGAGTCGTGTGGGAAGTAGAACCAGGGCTTGCATTGTGGTAACTTTAAACTATTTGTAAAAGAAAATTATTTTTTATAAAGGAAGGCAAAAATCCATTGCAAATACTAAAGATACTATATTTATCCCACAGTTAGTGATATTATAGAACAAGTGGCTCTTTCTGTGTGTGTATGCATGTTCACACCGTCCTGTATGTCAACAGATACATAAACCAGAGATTGTAATAATGAGTCAGTTTGTAATGGTCAGAAGAACAACCCGTTGTGATATGTCTTGAAAATATTTTTCAAGGTGAATATATCCACAATTAAAGACAGATTTAAAAATCTGCAATTTGTAAAATAAAATTTACATACCAATGCTATTATCTATGTATGTGTCTCATTTTCTGCCATAACCTGAGCATTCCCAACTAGAGTAATTTACTGCAAGACTGTACTATTTAAAATTCAATGGAAGTGAATTTTCAAACTTTAATTCCAATTTTTTTTCTTTAGTTACACACGTCTTGAACTTCCTAAACATTTGGTAAGATTCTATTGGCAATACAATAAAGTTGTTGCATACATCATTATACTTGACTATCGCTCTTTTGTGAGGAAGAACTTGTCTATGTTTTACAAGAGGACACAAAGCATGTCATCATGGTGGTTAGAGCCAGCATTGAATCCTGAAGTTTAAAATGAGTAGTGAGAAGCCAGGCACATGATGCATGCTTATAATCCCAGATACCCAGGATAGTTCAGAAAGGAGAATTGCAAATTTGAGGCAAGCCTGGCGAACATAGCAAGACATCGTCTCAAGAACAAATTAATACAAGCATATAAAATATGAAGTGAAATTGGCACTAAAATAGAAACTAGTATATTAAATCTGTCTCACATGGTAAGAATGAGCTCATAATTGTGAGATATATATAGATATATCTATATATATATGTATTTATATTCCCCAAAGGGACTTATTTGAGGAGTTATCAGATCTGGATTTTATACTTTCCATTTGCCTTTTATTTTAAATATCTCAGTATCAGACTTAGCTTACTCCAAACAAGGAATCAGGTATTTGAGCATCTGTTCTACTAATGCTTTTGTAAAAATATTGAAAAATCTCATGACAGAGGCAATAACTAAACAGATTAGAACTGGGACTCAGTTTTAAGAGCAGTCTTTCAAATTGCTATGTTCTACAGCATTGTGTAGTGTCACAGATTGAAAAGGAAACCGCCTTAAAGAAAGATGAAATTGAGGTCCATTATCTAAACACTAGTGGTTGAGATATCAAGTGTTGGGAGTGGGTGAAGGGACAAACCTGAGGGTAACATGATAGAAGTGATGTGTTACGTGGGAAGTTTGAAGAACTGAGATGTTAAATTAAAAGGATATTCAGAAAGAGGCACTGAAGATTAAAAAGTTGGGCTTGAAACATTCAGTATACATGTAGGTCAGCAGAAAATATCAACAATAATGACAATAGTTAATGTTATTTTATTTTGGCTTGGTCTTGCACATGCTAAGCCCATGCTTTTCCACTGAACTACACTCCCAGCTCCTAAAGTAGTAAACGTTTCCAAATGCTTCCTTTGTAGTAAGCATCATTGTACTTACTTTATATGCATTATTGCATTACACTGTAGTCCTGTGATATAGGATTGATTTTATGTCACTTAATAATATATCATTTGTGCATAAGGAGACTGAGACAGACAAGTCTAGAACTTGCCCAAGGCCACACATCTGATTGGGATTAGAATTGGACATTAACTCACACAGCGATCTTTAGAGTCTATAATTTTAATTGCTATGATATAACAATTTATATTGTGGACAATAGGTAGAAATCTGTGAGGTTGGCATTCCAGAGGTTCTGCATCATAAGTATGCATAGCAATGGCAATTTTCTGTTAACTTGTGTCTTAGTCCCTTTCTTCATCACTAAGACAATTTTGTTCCACATCTGGAAGATTTTATTTACTCTGTGCAAATTAATTCTTTAATCTTTAAAGTGGAATAAATAAGGTGTTAATTCTCCTTTCCTCTTGCTTTTTAATCATGCTCTGCTTAAAGATAACTTTCTATTCCTCCAGTTGAAGTGTCTTTTCATATAATTGACATTTTTCAATAAGCTTTACCAATTTCCTAAAGAAGAGGTTCTCTTTTTACAATTCTTTCTAAATATTAACATGTCATAGCTATACATATTCGTGAAGTACAGTGTGATAATTTGATACATACATACGAAGTACAATATCCAAAATAGGGCAATTTGGAAGAGGTTGGGAAAATATTGTCAGAATGTTTTAAACAAATATACCAATATTTATGTCCAAAGAAGTAATTTTACCCTTCTTAAAACAATTGTCTTGGAAGACTGTAAACTTCATTTCAACATCACTGTTTAAAATCATATTTCACCTTGCCTTCCATAATTGCCTTAGAACCTGAATTCTTTTTAGTGAGCAGTTTCAAATTCTGACAGTTTTGTCAGTGATGGGCTGACTTCCTGGCTCCCCCAAAATGACCAGTTTTCTTATGCAGTTTATTGAATGACTCTTACATGGTACCAAAAGGACGTATTCCAAAATTATTTTGAACTGTAACAGAATCATTTTATTAGATACAGAAATCCAGGCTGTAATACATTAAAATTTTTGTGAACAAGCTTCCCCAAGGGAATTACAATAAAGAAAAAATTCAATAAGTGGCATAATTTCTAGCTTTTTCTTCCATAAATTCCTTGCTTTGGCATTTAACATTATTTACACAGATTTTTTATCTATAAAATGGTATAAATATCTGTCATGAAATAATTGTTATAATACATTGATAAATGTATCTATATTTTAAATATTTTAATTACATATCAACACATTGTATAATTGTAGAATTACAGTTATCTGTAAGGCAGGAAAGATAATTTAAGATGACATTTTTCTTTCTATTTTGTCCAATTTGTATGTAATATTTTATTTGACAGTAATTTTTAAAGAAATATATTATTTGAAAAATTATTACTCAACTGAATTCCATCAACATATCATCTTTTTACATGCTTAAAACACTTTTTATCCTCTATTATTGAGTGCTAAAAGATTATAATTTGATAAGATGAATACTAAACTGAACGATTTTAAAAGTATGGTTCTAGGGCCAGGGATGTATCTCAGCAGCTCAAGGTCCTAAGCGCAATTCCCAGTATCAAAAAATAGTATGATTCAATAAAATTCAACATAAAAATGAAAAGAAAACACAAAAATCAGTCCCTTTATTATTTAGGAACTAAATTTTAAATTTAACCAACATATTTCATATGTATATATGCATATATATATATATATATATGCACACATACACATATTTTATTTTTATGTGTATACTACATAAAAGTATATACTATATATTTTATGCTTTCCATTTTAAAAGTATACTATATATTTTATGCTTTCAGTTTTAGTTTACACCAAGGATACAAGATTGCTAGATTCCTAAGTATCTCTACATGCTTTGATGATTTTATATCTGCATTATGGTTTTTTACAATAATATTATTACAGATGATTGTATTTAGTAAGAATATCTGAATCAAGTTCCTTAGCTCTCTACTGAATTACTGTAAAGTTCTCTGAATAAGTGATTTTTCTACAAAAATATTCCAAAAACAAATTTATACTGTACAAAACTTTAGTTAATAATACTAACAATTTAATTGTACATGACATATTTGAAAATATTTAATTTTAAGTGAAAAAATACCGTCCATAATTTTATAAAAATGAGGCACTTTTCATTGGAAAATGAAATTTTCAGTATCTTAAATCAGTTGTAAATGCAAATTTCCAAGTAGTATATAGAACATTATTTTAGCATTTGTTATGCATTAGATACTTATTATATATTCAAAACACCAGAGAAGACACAAAGAAATGGATACCATTATTCTTCACAATAAGAATATACTCTATTAAGAAGTATTCAGCCAGCAGGAAAAGAACAACAGCATTGGTAAAAATGTTATATATGCTATTATAAATATTCATGCAAAAAAAAGGCAGAGATCTAATCATTTCATTAAAAAAGAAAGGCAGAGGTATAATCATTTCAACCATAGATATTTAAAAAAAATTATCTGGGAGACTGATTAATCCTTGAAATTTAGTCCAGAAGTCCACCATACATTACTATACTGTCTAAGAATTTACCCCCAAATTTAGAAGCTTCAAAACACATTCATTATTTCATAATTTCTTGGACCAGAAACCTGGGCACAGCTTACCTGCGAGCCTTTGCTTCCCATTCTTAAAAGGTGTCAGCCCAGACTGCACAGTTTCATTGAAAGGCTCAACTTGGAAATGATCCATCTACTTCCAAGTTCATGCAGCCTTTGTTAGTAGAATTCAGTCAGGCAGCAATGTTTGAAACAGCCTCCTCTCCTTGTTGGCCAAGAGTCACTGCTACTCTAATTCCTGGACATGGGTCTCCCCGAAATGGACTCTAGGTGTTTCAGTGTCAAAGCCAAGAAAGGCAATAGTATTCTTGTAAGATAAGCATCTAATCAGAAAAGTTAGAGTCTTGTTACCTGATCAAGGGAATAACATCTCCTCTCATTGCGTGTATTTTATTGGTTAGAAACAAGTCACTAGGTGCAATTCATACACATGGACAGGAATTTAAAGAGATAAGGTGATTGAGGGTCTGTTTAGAAGTTTCCATCAGATAGAATTTAATTACAAAAGGCTTGTAGATGATCTATGAAAGAAAAAAAGGTAAAAAGTTTCTGATACACTGTCCATTTGTATCGATCTTTGAAATTTACTTTAATTTTTTTTTGTCATTGACTTTATTGGTACGTTTTAGGTATACAGTACACTTACATTCATCATTGGGATCTTGTACCTTTACATGACAAGTCTTGGTTCTCATTTTTTCCCCTTATCCCTGCTCTCCCTTCACCCCCTCCTCCCTTCCCTATTTACAAATACTTTATTTCCATTTTTGCATTTTCTCATGGTTTTTTCTTTCCCTTATTACCTTTCCCCTACCCTTTCCACTTCCCGTACACCTCCCTTTCTTCCTATTTCACACTGGCAATTATATCATTGGGATCTTATGTACCATTATAATTTTTCACGCCAGAGAAACTATTCACTATTTATACATGTGTGACTTATTTATTTCACTTAGGAGTATATCCTCAATATATATCCATTTTCCTATGAATGAGTTTAATTTCTCATTCTTTATGACTGAGTACTATTCCATTTTATAGAAAAACCACATCTTTATCCAGTTTCCAACTGATGGGCAAATGGGCTGTTTCCAAGGTTTAGCTATTACAAACTGTGCTGCTATAAACATAGGTGCACATATATCACTGTGATATGATTCTTTTAATTCTTTTGGAAAGATACACAGCAGAGGGATGGCTGGGTCAAATGGAACCTCTAGTCCCAGCTCTTTGAGGTATCTCCATATTGATTTCCATAGTGGTTGCACCAGTCTGCACTCCTACCAACAATGGAGAAGGGTTCCTTTCTCCCCACAACCCTGACAACATTTGTTGTTGTTTGATTTCTTGATAGCAGCCATTCTTTGTGGGGTGAGGTGGAATCTCAGTGTTGTTTTCATCTGCATCTCTCAAATGACCAGTGACACTGAACATTTTTTCATATATTTACTTGTTGCTTTTACTTCTTTGTCTGAGAAATATCTATTTATTTCAGATGCCCATTTTTGAATCGGGTCTTTATATTTAGGGGGGCTGATTTTTTTGAGTTCTTTATATATTCAAATGACAAAACTATTTTTATTTTCCAGCTAGTTGTGATCCAGGTGAGCCATTAAGAATTCCTCTTGCCAGTGTGGTGTTCATTTGTATTCCAAGCTACTTAGGAGGCTGAGGCAGAAGAAGGACAGCAAGTTTGAGGTCACCCTGGACTATATAGTGACATCCTGTCTCAAAACTAAAACAAACAAAACTAAACAAAAAATAATTCCTATTGTCTAGGGTTAGTTAAGGGTAATTAATGTTCTTTGAGCACTTATTTGATACCAGATACTGTATATCTATGATCTCATTTAATGCAACAGTCTGTCATATTGATACCCTATAAAAGCAAAATCTGAGCACATTATTCAAAAGGGCCTTAATGGAGCAGATACTGCTGTAATAAACCAACCTAAGCAACACACAGACTCAATATAGTAGAAATTTATTTATTATGTACCTGTCATTCCAATATCTACCCAGGTTGGCATGTATTTGTGGAGCCGGCCTCAAGTTTTTTCACAGGTTTAGGCTCCTAGCAGCCTTAATATACTTAACATGTGGCTTCAAAGGTTGCCACAGAGCTAATATGTAGACAGTTCTTTTACACTTAGCCTGAAGGTGACACACAGTACTTCTGCTCCCATTTGTTTTGTTAAAACTCCATCACTTGTCCATTCCTTACTGTAAAAGAAGCTTAGAAATGTAATCCAGTTCTACAGCCCAAGAAGGGACAGAAAATGGGTGGAGGTAGGTAAACAGGTGGCAGTGACTACCATAGAGTCGGTCAAGATTCAGAAAAAGCCTGGCATCACTTGGGTTGAAAGGTGTATGTGCTAGAATGTAGTTCCCCTATACTCATGCTGGTGGGCTGGGTATTTTGAGCTCCAAGTTCACATGGTATTAACCAATATCACAGTGCAGTAACCTCTGCCAAGAGCCAGAGTACAAGAAGCTTGTGGGCCTAGTTCCAGCTTCAGATAGCTTCATTTAGGAAATGTTATGCAGCCATTTGTTTTGACCTGTAACAGCTTTCAAAAAGTTTTCATGAAGCCACAACTAAATATCTAGCTGCAGGAACAATTGGAGAGTTTCTGGTACACAAATCAGTACAGCCGGGTTTATGTGAGAACAGAAAAACTAGGGGCACATTCATCTCATTCATGATATTAAATATAGGCTTTGGGGAGCTTCGTGGCTCTCATTTGGGAATTATCTACTGTACTGTGATATATTGAAGTTAAAAAGTAGATCAGGAATTTCAGCAAATTCTGTGTCCTTTCAACTTACTCCAGAAAGAATGGCTATCTTTAAGAAATCAATAATAAATGCTTGCTAGGCTGTGGGGGAAAAGGAACACTAACTGTATAATATTTTCAGGATTCGAATTTCTCTGGGTTCCATCCTTTTTTGCATCAGTTGCTATGAACCGAAACCTATTTTTGGAGGTGGCTGTATACAACGTAACCATGACAAACTTCCCTCGCTGACATTGGCCACATGTGCCTCCTTTAGTGATTCATAGTGTTTATATCCAAGAGTAGCCCAATGGTCTTCTTTCTCTGGCTTCATGTTCACCATCAAGTGTTGAAATCATTGCTTTTCCTCTCTCGATTCACTTTCACCTATTTATTATCTAACATCCACAGAACATCGATGAGAAATAACAGGGAACGGAGGACTGACACAGAATAATCCCGTGGACAAACAATAATTTTACTGCACTGTTGTTGCCAAGAACACACACAACACATTGCATTTTTCTGTTTGAGATGCTTTTTTCCATAGTTTCAGTCTTTTTCCCCCACATTAACACTCCACATTCCAGTTGTTACTTAGAAATTGAATGAATCAAAAGAGTTTTCTGGAGGATCCTGACAATCTGTTGTGGAAGGATCAAAATTTGCAACAGCATTATGTTAACTACTATTGAGTTGATAGGAGGTCATTTAGTGGGGGGTGGGGGTTCTCGCCTGTTTGATTGTCTAAATACCCACCTTTCCAGAAAACTACTCAAAATTATGGAAGTTGTCACTTCTGAACTTTGTGACTCCTGTTATGTTTGCCTAGATATTAAGTTACCTTGTATTTCCTTGACACTCAAGCTTTCACCATCTACTTTTTCCTCCACTTATTTGCTCGTTCGCTCAAAACAGAAGGTTTGGATATTTCAGATAAGTTGTGATGGACTCTCGAACACATCATGATCAATTTTAGTAACCATGCTACGAATTTAGCTCAATCTAAGCAATGGAAACAATTCTCACTGAGAGCCTAATTTTCCTTGATGATGCCTTAGTCTGTGGCACTTTTGATGGAGAGGCCTATGGTGATGTTTACATTAACTTGGCCTTAATGGTTAATAATTGATAATAAGTTAATTTAAATTATTTGACCTCAATATATTTTCTCTAGTCATGAAGACAATCAAATATAGCCATGAAAACTATTCTTTTTTAATTACAACCTCACTGGATCTTCTCTTTAAACTACTGGCTTTATTACCAGGAGTGTACTTCTGATTCTTCTCTTTGAATGAATTTTCTTGTTTTTCCACCATCTATCTAGACTTGATGTTTCAAGTCTTTTTTCTTTTTTTTTAACTTGAAATTGCTTCACCTATACTGTGGGACTTTGCTCATTCCCACACCTGACCCTGGCTGTCAGCCCTCCAAATTGCTCGGCCAGAAGAGTAGATAGCTTACCACTTGGTGTAAAATATACTGTTAAACTTCCTTTTTATGTGTCAATGCTAATGTATAAAACCCAACACAGTTTCCATAATGCTAATAACTAGAAATATTCTTTACAGTCTGCATGACCCCAGGAGGAATTTACATGACCAAAGTGAAGGAGCCTTAAGGCAGATCATCAGGGCTAGGCAGGAACAAAGAGAGACATTTCCATCCAATCCCACTGTGTGTTTGTGTCAAAAACTTGATGTCTTAACAGAGAAGATCCTATGTGCACCTCTCTACTATGCCAGAGATACTTTCTGAGGTGGATAGGACCATTACACACTCCTATCAACATCAGAACCTTTCTTTCAACATTTATTTTGAAGAATAGTTTCCAAGCACATTACTGAGCCAATCACAAAAAGGCATGAGCACTTCAGCATTTCCTCTCATATTTGCAGTTTAGCAGCAGGAGGTAGGAGCAAATGTGCATGTAATGCACTGTCAAGTTCTAGTGTTTCCAAGCAGAAGACTACAGAACTTCCTAAAATCTTTAGTGAGTTGCTGGAATTAAATAATTTAAGGTGGTCAGATGATGAGGCAGTGGAAAGAGACCCTTAGTCCAGTAGCAAGTAAAAGAGATGGTATTACATTATGTTCAACTGCCTGGACTTGGTTCCTTAACAATTATATAGCCTTAGGCAAGTCCCAGTGCCTCAGTTTCCCTATAATTTTTGTAAGATTTAAATATTTGAAGTCATTAAACATTTAGAATGGCTTCTGGCACATAGAATGGTTACTGGGCAATTATCAGTTGGACACAAGCAATTATGAATAAAGATCAGGTTTTTTACCTAATAAAATCGAGTAAATACTAATAGCACTTTAGTAAGCAGTGGGAGTAATCAAGAAAAGCACTCACATCCCAAATTCTGGCAAACTATCCTCATAGTCATCTTAAATGAGCAGGAGGAGCATACACATGTGCATTCTCATATACAAAAAATGCCTATATATTGGCAAATGTAAGTACACACTCACCAGGAAGTCCATAAAAAGAATCCACATGATATGCAAAGATTAAAAAAAAATACTTGAAGGAAAGCAGACACAAACTTTGTAGAGGTTTGCTGCAGTGAAGAGAAGTATTTTGGGGAAAGCCAATCTCCTACTCATTATTAAATGGAAGAACATGAATGCTGAAAGAGAACATGAAATATTAAATAAGACAAAATAGTCTCAGATGAAAGAGATGCTGAATGACTAGTAGGCAGATTTAAAGGAGAGCAGGATGAAGCAATGAACTATTGTAAGGAAACTAAAAATAAAACATCTGCATACATAGGAGCTTTAGAAATAAAAAGACTAAAATCAACACTACATAAAATTAAATCAATGATTAAGGAGATCTTGAGAAATTCATCCTGAACTCAGAGCATAAAGACAAAGATGAAAAGATAAGAGGAAAGATTAGAAATGTGAAACAGAAAGATGTTAAGTTGTGTTCATGACCAACCAGTATTTTAGAAGAAGAGTTTAGACAATTGAGACAATAGCTATAATATTTCATGTAAATAGATACAAAGGGAGGGGATAATTTTTTTTAACCTGGAGAAACACACAATTTTACAAATGGAAAGCTTCTGTTGTATAACAGATATCAAAATTTATTTAAAAATTCTTAAAATTTATGTATAGTACTTGTCTAAATAAAACAGATTTATTCTAGCAGACAGTAACCAATTAATATTCCATCTTAGACATTAAAGATAGAAAATTGCATTTTATGGTGTCAGTGTCAGAGAAATTATGCTGTAATCTAGCATTCTCCAAAATTACTTGACCATGAACTTACTTTTAAAAAATAGCATTAATTAATTGTCTTCACAAGGAGTGCATCATATTATAGAGTTTGATAAACACAAAGTAATTATATGTTGTGAATATTGAGGGGGTTAGCATAAAATACTTTTACAAAAGTTGTAGACAAAAGAAAACAAATAAAAAGACTCATAACTGTGTTGGCCTGCAAGGGCATTCAGAAGAAAGTACCACAGACTGGGTAGTTTAAAAGAAATTTATTTTCCACAGTGGTGGAAGCTGAAAGTCCAAAGTCGAAGTGTCATTATGATTAGTTTTTCTGAGGGCCTCTCTCCCTGTCTTACAGCAGGCTGTCAGGTGGACTTCCCTCTATTGGTGTCTGTGTTCTAATCTTTATGCACAAGGACACCGATCATGTTCAGTTAAGTCTACAGCAGTAGATTCATGTTAGCTTATTACCTCTTTAAAGTCCCTTTCTACAAATACAGTCACACTCTGGAATACTGTGTTAGCGCTTTAATTCCTGAATTTAGAGAAGAGGGGAGCAGTTTAACCAATGATACTACCAAAATTTAAAAAAAAAATCATCGAACTTTTCTTGTGCTGAAAGAGAACAAAACATAACCTGGCATTGTGATAGTTGCCTATAATCCCACTACTCTTGGAGAATAAAACAAGAGGATTACAAGTTCTAGCCCAGCTGGGCAGTTCAGCAACTTAGTAAGACTTCGTCCCAAAATAAAAACTAAAATAAGTACTGCTGATGTAGATCAGTGCGAACACCTTGGGTTCAAGCCCTAGCACTACAAACCAAACCAAACAAAACAACTCAGTAGTCATCTATAACAAATTATATTTATATAGATATAGAACTCTCTCTCTCTCTCTCTCTCTCTCTCTATATATATATATATATATATGTGTGTGTGTGTGTGTGTGTGTGTGTGTGTGTGTATTGGATTTGAACTTCCAAAGCAATAAAGTACAAATTCCCCAAAAAGAAAATTAAAGCTATCAACTTTGGCTTTTATTTTAGTTTTATCAATAGGGGTGAGTTAATTCTTGGTGATTATAACTAGAATCTATTTGTTATTTTTCCTTAAATTTATACATTTGTAGAAGTAAAAACAACTGTAATCTCTAAATCATAAGAAAAAACAAAAAAAGCATATTTCACTTAAATTAACAGTTCTCAAATTTTTCATAGTCTTTCACACTCTTAAAAAATATTGGAGACTCAAAAGAACTTTAGTTTATGTGAGTTGTATATGTCAACATCTCCCATACTAAGCATCAAAACTGGAAGTTTTAAAACTACAGTATTAGGCAAACACACATTCTGTTAGTTATTAGAGTAATAACATAGTCATTTGTCATGTAGCCTCTGGAAAATTTCCACTGTGCACTCATGAGAAAATGAGATCAAATAAAATAAAAGGCTTAGTGCTATCATGAAAATAGCTTTGATTTTGTGGACCTTTGTGTGTGTGTGTGTGTGTGTGTGTGTGTGTGTGTGTGTGTGTGCATTACATATTTTATTACACTGTAAGTTTTTTTGAGACGGGATCTTTCTATGTAGATCAGGCTGACTTTGAACTCACTTATGTAGCCCAGGCAGGATTCTAACTGATGACTTTGTGCACCCTTTAAAAGCATCATAGCATCTTCCAAAAAATTCCCAAATCATTTGTTGAAAATTGATGATTTAAATAAAAACATTAAAAAATAGGAAACACCAGTAAAGCTACATAGAAATTTTAAAAACGGATCAAACTTTGTCTTGTATAAGACATTATAAAAAGATTAACAATGAAAATTGAGTAGGAAGCATCAGAATAAGAATCTCCTTTCATTCTCTAAAGAGTTTGGCCTTAATCTCCATCCTAAAACCTAAAGGACACTGTCAAGTGTCATGTTTGCTGACTGGAGGTGGTAGTCCCCAAATCTATTCTTTCTTAAATGCTCTCCTCCAACATTCTCTCTGACACTGTTTTCTGACAGTTCTCATATTTCTTTCATGATTTCTTTTGTGCCATTGTTTGGCTCTTTCTGTTTGTTTGTTTATTTATTCAGTCTTTTCACTGTACTGTTTGATGTGCTAATTCTTGCACCTCCCTGATTTCTGTTTATCCACCTCCTCTTTTCACATAATCATGAGGTCATCCCATGCACTCTCCTGGTTTAAAAATGCTTTTTTAATGACATGTTGCCAAATTTTAAATTTAAATATTTCTATATAAATGAGCACATATTTTATAAATGTTATAGTATATTATATATTGTATGTTTATATATTTAACTGCTTATAGAACAAGCCTCCTAAAATATAAAACATGCCTTCTGAATTCAATATGTTCAAAAGTATATCAAAAAATTTCCTCCCCTCAAAAAAAAAGGGTTGAGAATCTAATCTGAAAATCCAAAATCCTAATATTCAAAAATCTACAATATTTTGAGGGCAAACAACTTGCCACAAGCCTGATGGTTCAATATACAAAAATTATTTCATAAACAGAATTATTAAAAATATTGCATAAAATTACTACTACGTGCATAAAGTATATACTGAAACATAAATTAATTTCACATTTTGACTTGGGCTTCCTTTCTGAAATAGCTCATATATATGTGCAATAATTCCAAAATCCACGGGTAGAAGAGATTTCTGGCCTTCAACATTTCTGATAAAGACACAGTACCAATCACTCATCTGTCCTGTGAATTCCTCTTTCCAGTTTGAATTGCACTTCCCACTTATTTTGCAAGTCTGTTCTCTGCTATTACTCTTTATTAGTAGTGGCATAATTATCATTTTTTTCCACACCTTGCCTCTACTGCTGCAAAATTTGCTTCTGTGGTTTTCTACCCATCAATGTAGACTTCTCTCCTAAAATGCTAAAGCTGCCATTTTAACTGAAATCTGTAGTCTTCATCTCCAACACAGCACCCATGTGCCACAGAAGCCCTGTAATGACTTCTATGGCATAATTCCTGGACATTCTTCTCTGCAAGCTTAACAATGCCCACGTACTATGCTGCCTGCTGAAGTGCCTTCCAAAGTTTTCCACTTAAATATAATATTTATCCTTTAAAATTCATCTCATGTTTTATCTCCTCCCATATAGCATACTGTTGTAGTTAAATGTTTCTCTATGTTCATTAGGAAGATTGGTCTTTTTTTTTTTTTTTTTTTTTTTT